>NW_012267248.1:4580281-4619067 GCF_000151885.1 Dipodomys ordii
AATTCTATTGTGTATATATACCACATTTTCTTGATCCATTCATCTACTGAGGGGCATCTGGGTTGGTTTCATATCTTAGCTATGGTAAATAATGCTGCAATAAACATAGTTGTGCTGGTAGCTTTAGTGTGGTCTTGTTTGTAAACATTTGGGTAAATGCCCAAAAGTGGGATTGCTGGGTCATAAGGGAGTTCTATGTGGAGTCTTTGAGGAACCTCCATACTACTTTCCTAAGTTATTGAACAAGTTTACACTCCCTCTTTAGTAGACTAAGGTTGGGTGTCCCCAGCCCCTGAGTTTTGGGCTACTTATGTAGGGAGCATAAGTAGAGGCTCACCCACAGAGGAAAGATGTCTGAATGTTGCCACCAGCTTAGTATTGGTGAAGGCCTCCATGGTGATGTGGGTACAGGGGGATAATTGTCTCTGAAGGTGGCTCTTAGAATGTGTGTGTGTGTGTGTGTGTGTGTGTGTGTGCGCGCGCGCGCGCGCATGTGTGTTGGACTGCACCAGAGCAGGTAGAACTTCCTGGCTCTAATCTGGCCAAAGATCATTGTTTAGAAATAGTAGCTTTTGCTATTCCCCTCTTCTTCTTCTTTTTTAAAAATATTTTTATTGTAAAAATACTGTACAGAGGGGTTACAGTTACATGAGTAAGGTAACAAATACATTTCCTATGGAGCATTGTTACCTCCTTATTTGTTTTTCCCCTACCATCCTTTCCTTCCCCACCTTCCCAATTACTCCCCCTACCCCCACTCCTCCACCGAAGTTCTAAAGTTCGTTTTCAACGTAGTGTAGCATTTTGTTTTTTCCCTTCCCCTCCCCAAATTAGAAAAGTGTATATACAAGATGCAGGGCACCAGAATCAATAACAACAGATGCTGGAGGGGATGAGGCCAAAAGGGAACACTACTGCATTGTTGGTGGGAATGTAAACTTGTTCAACCACTTTGGAAAGCACTATATATAGAGAGCTCCCCTATGACTCAGCAATCCCACTTTTGGGCATTTACCCAAACAATCACAAACAAGGGTATACTAAGGCTACCAGCACAACTATGTTTATCGCATCATTATTTACCATAGCTAAGATTTGGAACCAACCCAGATGCCCCTCAGTAGATGAATGGATCAAGAAAATGTGATGTGTGTGTGTGTGTGTGTGTGTATGAATTCTATGCCTCTATCAGAAAGAATGACATTGCCCCATTTGTTAGGAAATGGAAAGACTTGGAAAAAATTATATTAAGTGAAATAAGTTAGAAATATAGGTCCCATGATTTCCCTTATTTGCAATAACTAATATATGTCTAGGACAAGCAGAAAATGTCAAAAGCTATGTACATATGACCATATAAGATGATGTTAAGTGAAATGAACCCCAAATAGGGTCACAACTTGTTTTTTCTTTCTTGCTATTGTTTCTAACGTATTTATAATGTACTATGTGATTTTTTTCCCCTTTGGTATGTTCCTCCCCCACAATATACCCCCTCTTCTTTTGTAAACTTTAAACTTTTGGGGAAGAGTCCAAGATTTCAGACGGTCAGAAGGCAGGGCATGTAGGAATGTGATCATTGTAAATACTGAGAGTTTCTATTTTTGAAAAATCCTTGATCATGACAGATGTAAGATGAATACTTACAAATACTCATATTTTTTCCGTGAATGGCAATGGGCTTTTGAACTCAGGGCTTTGTGCTTGCTAGTTGAGTGTTGTGCTGCTATGCCATCCTCAGCCCTTTTTGGTGCTGGTTATTTTGGAGATATAGTCTCATTTCCTTCAAGGCCCATCCCTGAACCACAGTCTGCCTATTTTAGGTTTCCAGTTGTAGGTGGAATGATAGGCTCAGGCCCCACCCAGTTATCAGTCAGGAACTTTTCTGTATAGGCTGGTCTCAAGCTATGATCCTCCCTATTTCAGCCTCCCAAGTAGCTAGAATGGCAGATGTGAGTCTAGTTGAATACTTTTTTTGTTTGCTCACCACTTTGCATTCTTTTCAGAGAAGTGAATTGCAAAGACAGTAATCTAGCATCATCTCCCTCCCTCTTTGGTAGTCTGCACCAGGCTGGTTGACCTAGAGAGGGTCCAGAGAGGAATTGCTTTTGAGAGGGTTGGAACTGGGCCATTGCTTTATCAGTGGGAAGATGACATACATTGAAGAAAAGGTTAAGTTTGCCCAGATGATGTGGCCAAACAAGCCTGGCATCTGAGGGTGCTGCCCTGTGAAATCTTGGTAGATGCCCATCTGGGCCTGGAGAGAGCACAAGTTGGATAGAGTTTTTGAGCCTGGGCTTCCTTTCCAGTTTATTTACAGGATCAAGTGAAAGGAATTGCATTGAAAATACACCATCTTGGCTGGGCATGGTTGCTCATTCTGTAATCCCAGCTACTCAGAGGTAGGGAGGATTTAGGTTTGAGATCAATCCTGGCAAAAAGTTAATGAGACCTTATCTCAATCAATAAGCCAAGTATGTGGTCAAGTATCTGTGATCCTAACTACTTTCGAAGCACATGTAGGATGGCTGAGGTTGGCCCTGGGCAAAAGTACAAGACATTATTTAAAAGAAAAGAGCAGAAAATGAGCTGAAGGCTTGGCTCAAATGGTACAACACATGCCTAGCAAGCTTGAAATGCTGAGTTTCAACCAGAGTAATGTGAAAAAGAAAAAGAACAATAAAGGAGCAATACCTTGTCTTCTCTGATTTAAAGACAGCTCTGTTTTACATTTGCAGTACGTGAAGACCCCTCCCCGCTTCATTCTGTCTCAGGTGGAAGGAGCCAAGCCTGAGTTGCCAAATAGCACAGGGATCTCACCAGGTGATCGGAAACCAGAAACCTGAGACTCCTCATCAGCTCTTCCAGCCAAGACTTGAAATAAAGCTGCTCTGTCCTGAATTATCCACAGACTGTGTGGACATAAGAAGCTGTCACTTAATAACTTGCTAAGATCCTACCAAGGCCTCAGAATTTCATGATCATTATCTAACTTTATCTGTATAGTCATCTTCCGTCGTGAGTCGAGATGAGGAAAAATTGTATTCATTAAATTTCTCTCTTAGGATGAGAATTGTGTTTTAGAGCTTTGACAGTGCTTATGTTAGAAAGTAGAGCACTGAACTCCCCAGGAACGAGAGGAGTGATGGGCAAAGCTACTGTGTGAAAATAGAGGAAGGAGAGAGACAGAGAGACAAATAGAGATAGAGACAGAGAAACAGAGAGAGACATATACATAGAGATAGAGACAGAGACTAAGACAGAAACAGAGAGACAGCATAAGAACATAGAAGTCCCCTCCCCAGCATCACCAACCTTCAGAAAATTTTCCAGAAATTCTGAAACAGTTCATATATATATAATTCTTTTGGTTTTAAAATTAAAGGCTGGATTCTACCATCAATCTTGTGGGGGGAAAATCAAAACAACCACATGACAGGATGCCAATGACTCATGCCTGAATCCTAGCTATTCACAAGGCATGACATCTGAGGATCACAGTTCAAAACCACCCTGGGAAGAAAAATCCTGCCAATTAACCATCAAAAAGCCATAAATGGAGTTGTGGCTCAAGTGATAGAGTGCTAGCTTTGAGCAAAAAAGCTCAGACATAGAGCTCAGGCCCTGAGTTCAAGCCTTAGGACCAGCACACCACACACACACACACACACACACACACACACACACACACACACACATGACTTTTGAGGATATTGAAATATGACAATGAGGAACTCAGGTGGTAAGAGATAGAGCTTTGCAGAAAGAGTAGGAAGGCTTTCAGACAGTTGGGAAGATGGGCCTGGACATATCTACCTTGTTCTCTAAAGGGTATGGAGACCTTAGAAACACTATTCCTCTACATCTCTGCACATCCTCCTTGGGCTTGGGTATCCCAGAGAAAGCACAGCTCTCTTTCCTGCCCTCTCCCCCTCACTCTTCCCATTTGACCTTGCTCAGTGGCTCTGAAATAACTTTGTGAGATTTTCTCTCAGATGTCCATGATATGGAGAACAAAACACCAGCTCCACCAGTCTGGGAGGGAGTGGCTTTTTCTGCCCACCCATCTGCTGAATTTCCATCCACCTGCCCCTTGAGCCACAGGCAGCAGATGTCTGGGTCTAGACTGGTCAAATCGGACTGGAGAGAGCTGGAATTGAGCTGAAAATGAGGAAATGCTACCCAAGGGTCTTGCTGGGGGAGACCAACCTGAATCAAGCAAGACCACAGGGTCTCCATGGCTGAACTCTCCTCTTAACTTCTTTCATCTCTAATAACCATCCTCCCCTCCCCTTCACCCCACCATCTTTTCTCCACCCTCTACCCTTCCCTCCTGAACCCAGCCCCATGCATCAAGGGAGAAAGAGGGACCAGGATGGGAATATTGGCTGAATTTCATCAGTTCTATTTCAGAGCCCGATTGCAATCACAGACACACTGAGCTGCAAAAGACATGAAATTCACCAGAAAAAGATACCTGGTTTGTGACCGCCTAACTGCTATGTGATCCAAACATCTGCCAGCACTGTTCAGTCTCAATTCTAAGTTGGTTTTGTAATCTGAATCAAGGAATGAGAAGATCTTTCTGGGTAGTTTCTGTCCTCTGTGTTTCTGACTGGAAGATACTACGCTTTGGGGTTGCTGTGGAGGGTTGTTTTGTTTGGGTTGGTTGGTTGTTTTCTGTTGTTATTGTTGTTTATTTGTTGTTTGTGTTTGTTTTGAATATGAGAATTCTCTGTGGAACTTGGTTATACCATTTCTGGTGAAGGCTAAGGATAGCCAAATGTCAGGTGGTCCTTCAGTATGATCCCAGTTAAAGGAAGTAAGTTACACTTGAAGTGGGCTGAGTCTGTTTCTTGCTTCTGGTTCGATGTGCTTCTTGAGAACTTGAGCAGGGTCAGGACAAAAGTTGTGCCTTGCATTCTAGAAGATTCCATGCCAAAGTCTGATGTACTTTAGGTGTGAGATATTGAAATTGAGCTTTTCGATACCTAGGCCTAAAGTCCAGGAGTATCACATTTGATCTGGCTATGCCAAATGAAAAGGCATGGTCAAAGGCAGAGCATGCCATGGGAAGACAACACTTCAGTACATCTTTATCTGTACAAGGTCTTCAGGGGTACAGACATTGGCCTCGGGTTAAATAGGGAGAATTGGGGGCAGAGAATGAGAAAGGTAAGCATAGTTAAAATGGTCCCAAGTCACAAGTATGGCCTGTTTGATCATTTGCCCCGCTTTTGTTTCTGGAGGCCTGGTGGTCTGGAAGCTTTGGGCTGTTTGTTTCAAGATGGTAAGAAGAAGGCATTGCCTTTCTAGGGAAGTGTACTCTCCATCACCAGATGCTCATCAGTGAATCCTGTCTTTCTGGAGCGCCAGGTGACTGTAAAATGAACACGGCAGGGAACAGCTCAGATCAAAGAACACAGATACAAACTTTGGGGACTGAATGTCCAGCATTTAGTTAATTCCCAGACACAGCAAAAGCATGCCTCTTATACTACCAGGTAGAATATCTAACTTTATTTTTTTAATTTGTTTCTCTCTCCCAATGAATTAAACTGCTGAGTTTTGTTTTAGGGGAATTATCTTTTGAGTGTATGAAATAGTGGTTTCAACTCAGGGCCTCATAGTCACTCAGCAAAGAGTAAAGTATGGGGCTTTAAGGATCATGTTGAACTCCTTGGGTAATGCTAGCTTAATCCTTCCATTCAGAGTGTAGTCTTTGTGGGCATGGCAGAAGGGCAATACAAGAACTTAGTTCTCCTCACTTGGCAATGCCTGAAACCTGCCTCAGCACCTCCTTCTTACCCTAGCACAGGCTTGCATAATCAGTGAGCATGGAAGTTATCCATCACCTCCCACCCAGACTGCTCCAATTCTGGGGAATCTTTGGATTCTTTTTCACTCTTTAAAGAGCAGCTTCAGAGAGTTCTTGAAGCTCAAATGTTGTAAAGGTAAATGATTTGTCCATTTTCTAGTACATATTTATATTTCTACAACTATTCTTGTAGGGATTGCCACCTTTTTGACACATTTTCTTCCTTCCTTCCTTCCTTCCTTCCTTCCCTCCTTCTTTCCCTCCTTCCTTCCTTCCTTTTTTCTTCCTCCCTCCCTCCCTCCTTCCCTTCCTTCTTTCTTTTCCTTTCTTTCTTTGTCTTTTGCTTTTTTGGTATTGGGAATCAAAACCAGAACCACTTGCTTTCTGGGCACTTTTCCACTGAGTTCATCTCAGCTCACTTTATCTGTTTTTATATGCCTTGTGAGAAAGTATACCCAAAGCCTCTCACCAACTCATCTTCAACCCAAAGCTCAGAAGGATGTGCCTCTTACAAAGGATCAATATTGTGTGTGTATGTGTGTGTGTGTGTGTGTGTGTGTGTGTATGTGTATGTGTGTGTTGGTTCTCCTTGTGCTTTTGTGCTCAAGGCTAGTGCTCTACCAGTTGAGTCACAGCTTCACTTCTGGTTTTTTTTTGGTGATTCAATGGAGATAAGAATCTCATGGACTTTCCTGTTCATGCTGGCTTCAAACTGTGATAAAAAGATCAAAACGTATTGATTTTCTGCATGACTAGCTTTGTTGGTTAATAGTTTTGCTGTTGTTTTTGTTTTTCTTTATTGTAAAATTAAGCCAGGAAAGCAAATAATTTCTGAGATGCAAAGAGTTTAGACTGGTTTCAGCTTGTTACTATGGTCTACCACAATATAGTATGGACTGGTCTTCAGACCCCAGGAAGTCATGAAAACATAATCCATCTTAACCTGGTCTGTGAAAGAAGAATGGACATAATAACTGAGTCTAGCTTTCCTTTTTCAAGATTCTTTATAATTTAAAGCTCAGGTTTGACATATGTATTGGTTTTTATTTTTGTTCCTCCAAAACTAATATCTCAGTTTTGGGAGGTGGGGTTTTTGGGAGATCTTGCGCTTTGGTGAGTAGATGAGTACTGCTACACAAAGGCAAAGTTAATAGTTCTGTCTCTTGGAAGTGGCGCTGTAGCTCAAGTGGTAGAGCGCTCGCCTTGAGCTGAAGAGCTGAGGGACAGCGCCCAGGCCCAGAGTTCAAGCCCCACGACCGACAAAAAAAAAATAGTTCTGTCTCTTCTACCAAGTGATGGCACAATGTTCATCCCACTTAAATCGTTTGCCTTCTACCATGTGAGGATACTGCAAGGTGCTTTGACTTGGGACTTTCCAGTGTCTAGAACTATAATAAATTCAATCTGGGTATTGGTGGTTCATGCCTGTAACCCTAGCTACTCAGGATCTGAGGATGGAAGTTCAAAGACAACCTGGGCAATAAGATTCTAATCTACATTTAACATCCAAAAAACTGGAAGTGGAGGTGTGGCTAAAGTGGTAGCGCTCCAGACAAATGAGAGCACGAGGCCTTGAGTTCAAACTCCAGTTCCAGAACAAATAAAAAAGAAGGAAAGAAACAGAGAAAGAGAGAGAGAAAGGAAGGAGAGAAGGAAGGAAGGAAGGAAGGAAGGAAGGAAGGAAGGAAGGAAGGAAGGAGGGAAGGAGGGAAGGAAGGAAGGAGGGAAGGAAATCAGTTTCAAAAATATATTACTTAGTTATATTTTGTTATAGAAGAACAAACAGACTAGCACAGCATACCTGAGCCCATCAGAATCTGTCCTTGTATCCTTCTATCTTCTTAGCCTCCTCCATGTCCCATGGGCTTGTGACTTAGAACCTGCCGTGATTTTCATGTTTTTCTTTTTGACACCTTGTCTCATGGCCTGGAAGGCCCTTCTTCCTCATCCATAATGAATCCTAGTCATCCTTCAAGGTCAATGCTATCATGTCTCCTCTCTGAAGTCTTCCCTGACCTTCCCTGGGCCCAGTTGTTCCCTCCCCAGTGACAGCGTGATCTGGAGGGATTGCCTCCTTCCAGTCATGCTCTTTAACATCGCACTAGAGACAGGAGAGGATGCACTTGAGACAAGAGGCTTTGCCAACCTTTGTTAATGTGGTAACACAGTTAGCTGGCATAGACATGAAAATATATTAAGTTAAAAATGCCAATCGTCTTCCCTAATTTCGTTGAATAAGTTCCAAATGGTACTGTTTTATTCGAATTACTTTTAAAAAGTGATAATGACCATATTATTATTTTTATGTGTGAGTATGCCATCTTTGGGCTTTAACTCAGGCCCTGAGCTTTTTCTGCTCAAAGCTATCTACTCCTTGAGCCACAGCACCACGTCCAGCTCTTTTTGGTAGTTAATTGGAGATGAGTCTCCAATTAACCTGCCCAGGTTAGTTTCAAACCACGGTCCTCAGATCTCATCCCTCTGAGTAGCTAGGATTATAGGCATGAAGCACTGGTGCCCGACTTACTATTTTTTAAAGGGTGGGGTAAAGTAAGGGGTAGAGCATTCTAGGAGGTTGGTAGAGTCCACAGGACTTGCCTGACTTCCTTAGTCTTCTACAGAGAGGCTATGGCAGAGAGTGGAAGTGAAACACATACACACACACACAAGCTAAATACTAGATTTATATAAATGTTGCTATGCTTATGAAACATCTTGAGAAAGCAACTGTGGAAAGCAATATGGTTGGCTCCCAACAGCTATGCCCCCTTCCAGCTGCTAATAAAATCCCAGTGTTCAGGGAGAGGGCCTGGCAATGTACCAAGGCATCAGTCTTAATTTATCTAAGTCAATTATGGCATTATGAACGCCAGTGTTCTCTCTAGGTTTAGGAATGTGAGTCACTTTGACTAATAGAATACGAGTGAAGAATGCTGATAGGAAGAGAGAAGCATTGGGAAACAATTTTTTCCCTGGATGACAAGAAAGGAGTATGCTCAAACTTAGGGTGCTGTGGCATAAAGGATCCTTGCTTAGAGTTCCAATGGGTTGTGTGATAGTGTGAGAACAGCTCTAATAATGGTAAGGTGGGAAGATAGGCTCCATTCTTCAACATGGTAATGGAAGTAGTTAAGCCTGGGGTGCGCCACTCTGGGACTTCTGCTGACAAACAGGAAGTTTAGAGATACGTTCTCTTTCTGTTGCTTGAAACCAAATATTTCCTAGCTGATTAGGTAGCTAAGATCGTTTGAGAACCAAGTGTAGGTGGGAGTTTTTCCTGGGAAAACAGTCACAACAGCAACAGCAGCAGCAGCAACAACTTAAAACATTGTGATCACAGATAGGTATTAATGGACTAAGTCGGGAAAGGAAGGGACTCTGTCTATGGACTGTAAGAGTAATGAAGGATTTGTGAAAAGACTCCAAGTAGTGAGTAGGAGATATGGCTCCTTAGAAATGGGATATTAAGACCCTAGGAATCTTGACTATCATCAAAGAGTGGAAAGGGCTCAGTGTAAGAGGGATCATTTATAGCTTCCAATGATTTCACACACAAAATCTCTAAATCAGACCTGGAAAGTTTACAAGATGTGTGTGGCTAAAGAGAGCAGCACCCTCACAAGGGAATGGCAGGGGAGAGAAGGGGAATATCAGTGGAACAGTGCAATCTTTGCCAGAGGAAGTGGATAATGAATTGAAATCACAGTGTAATATATTAATATAAGTATTGGAAACTCAAGTTGGAAGTAAGAGCTATCAAAAAATACACACTGTCCAGAACGAGGAGGAGGGATGTTGTATGAGAATTTGCAGCTAATGTGTGCTTTGTATGTGTGTAAATGGGAACTTGGAATTCCAGCTGAGCAGTATCACTGTCATTTGAATGGGAGACCTCTCTTGTTTTTAATTTTTAATTATTTATTTATTTATTGAGCTCTTAATTTGGACCTTGGAAGTAGAGCTGGAGGTGATACCCTAGTCTACTCAGCTTGAACAATTAATAAGCTTCCCATTCAAGCTCCTCCATCTTGCCCATACGAGTTCAGGAGCCCATCTCCTCCTTGTCTATTGATACGTTTGTCTATGTTGTCTATGAACCATAATACCTTTCAGCCTATCTTTGAATACTTAGAATGGGCACTTGATAAATACTAACTGAATGGATGAAAGCCACAGTAATTTTAACACTATTTCAAGAGTAGATAGAAACAGGAAGGTTGCCTTTTAGAATTGCCATTGTGTCTCTGGGTTGTAGTCTTGAGTCTACTGAAAAATTAGGCTACCTCTCTTGGGAAAGGCACTGAATTGATCTTTGCTGCCCAAAGGTAGGAGAATTCGGAATTGTGTAGCTTGATCATCACTTCAACTAAGAGTTACTATAAAGTAAGGCAAAACAAAACAAGATCCCTGTATGATCTGACATTGTGTTTCTTTTAGATCTTTGCACAAAAATATATATAGTATTAGAAAATTTGCACATATTTTCAGGTCTCTGGTGGTAGGAAAAGAACTTTCTTGGTCTCCTTTCCCAACTAAATGTAATCCAGACGAATGTCTGTGCTATACAGACAGGTGGCGTTCATTTGGGAGAGATACTTGGGGAAGACAGATATAGTTTCCAGGGAAGCCTTTTTTTCTTTATCTAAAGCAAAGATTTCCAACTTCTTCCCAAAGGGGATGTCAGCTAACAGCACCCTCAGGGATGCCTCTCTGCATGTATGCTGATGGAGGAAATAAAAAGACATGAATGGAAAGGCTCACCTCCCCAATCTCATCAAAGATGAGGTTTCTCCAACAAGCACTGAATTGATTTTTTTCCTACCAAGAGATAAGATAAAATGCCTCATGTTTTTCAACTACTCCTTGGCAAGACTTACAGGATCAACCACAGCTGACATATGCCAATAGAGGAAGAAACCTGAAGACACAGTGCTGGGCAGCATCATATCCCAGGGCTCTGGCCAGATGCAGTCACAGGAAGGTGCTTGGTGGCCCATTGGGCCATCTGCCCTTGTGTGATCAATCACCAGCTGGTGTGCAAGAGGATGCAGATACTTTCAATGTATTTGTAACCTTGCTCTACAAAAAAAATATTCTCACTTTTCTTTTTACCCATTCCAAACTTTGAACTGCCATGAATTCAGACTGATATAGAGAGGAGATAATCACAAAAACAGTGATGGACCATTTGGATAGAGAAATCTACTGAGTGTCTATTTGCCAGGTTATTCATACAAAGTGGAGTGAGGTTCAACTGGGCTACTGAGCCAAAGATTATGGGCCACAATCTCTGACGAGAGGCCATTACTGCATCTTCTACAATTCTGTAGAAGGATAACCCAGAGTTATCCACACACAGAATTATTCAGAGTAGAAGTTCAACAGTTATTTGGTTGGAAAATTGGGGTTAAAAAATCCCACTCACAGGATTTTCCAGTGCCATGCAGTTAACTGTTAAGTCAGTGAGCATAGCTTAATATTCACTCCCAGAGACTAGACAATCGTGGTCTATTGCTGGGGGGTAGACTTTCAATGCTCCAGTATGACATTAGAAGTTCTTAGCTGCCACCACTCTTTCGCTTTATGGTCAGACATGAAATAATTTTTCTTAACACCTTGACAAATAGACTTCTTCCTTATCCCAGACCCCTTTGTGGGAAGATTCCTGTTCTCTATGGTCCTAAATGGTAGTTGTCACTATCTTATTAGATGAACTGGTCATGACAGGGAACATGCAAAAAGCAACTTCAGCTTTTTAGCCATTCTTCATTAAAATTTCCCTGTCAAATAGTTCCTTCTTACCTTTGGTTGAGAGGCGAGGCCCTACAAATTTTCTAGTAATACTTATGGATAATAAAAGACCAGTCCCTTTGAGGATCAAAATTCTATGCTCATGTTTAATTTGTAAATAATTTCTTCCAGCTGGTTTTTGCCTCGGGTTTGAAATTCTGAAGTGGGGGTAGAGGGAGGGCTTTTTTCTTATTTCTCATTTTACCTCATCCCCTACCAATTAGGATCTACTTTGGACTCTTCTGAGGACAGGCACAGAAGGCAACAAGAGAAAATAGAGTCAAGTACTTGTGGCTCACACCTGTAAACTTAGCTACTCAGGAAGCTGAAATCTGAAGATTGTGGTTAAAAGACAGCCTGAGCAGAAAAGTCCATGAAAGACCCTTATCTCCAATTAGCTACCAAAAAGCCAGAAGCTAAGCTGTGGCTAAAGTAGTAGAGTGTTATGCTTGAGAGGAAAAAAAAGCTCAGGGACAGCGAATAGGCCTAGACTCTTATTTCCAATTAACCAGCAAAAAGCAGGAAGCAGAGCTATAAATTAAGTAGTAGAGTACCCTCCTTGAGAAAAAGACAACTCTAAGTTCAAGCCCTAGTACCTGAACAAAAAAAGAAAAAGATAAGAAACATCCCTAGAAATAGTATAACTAAAATCTTATAGTAAAAAGAAAAATATAAAAATAGAAAGGTAAAGAATGCTATCAGACTCAGTCTTGAAACTAGTATTATCTTGATAACCAAACCAAAGACACAACAAAAAAGAAAATTATAGATACATTTCCCTGATAAAAAATAGATGTAAAAATTCTCAATAATAAAGCCAGGCACTGGTGGCTCACACCTGTAAGCCTAGATACTCAGGAGGATGAGTTCTGAGAATCTTACTTTGAAGCCAGCCCAGGCAGGAAAGTCTGTGAGATACTCAGAAAAATCCGGAAGTGGTGTTATAGCTCAAGTGGTAGAGTGATAGACTTGAGCACAAAGAGGCTCAGGGACAGTGCCCAGGCCCTGGCCTCTAACCACAATCTTCAGAACTACCCTCCCACCGCCCCAAAACTCAATAATAAAGCCAGGTGCCCATGGCTCACATCTGTAATCTTAGCTACTCAGGGGGCTGAGATATAAGGATTGCAGTTCAAAGCCAGCATGAGCAATAAAGTCTATGAGACTTTTTTTTTTTTTTGTGGAGCTTGAACTCTAGCCTGGGAGCTGTCCCTCAGCTCTTTAGCTCAAGGCTAGTGCTCTACCACTTGAGCCACAGCACCACTTCCGGTTTCCTGGTGGTTTATTGGAGATAAGAGTCTCACAGACTTCTGCCCAGGCTAACCTTGAACTGCGATCCTCAGATCTCAGCCTCCTGAGTAGCTAGGATTACAGGCTTGAGCCACAGACTTTTCTGCCCAGGCTAACCTTGAACTGCAATCCTCAGATCTCAGCCTCCTGAGTAGCTAGGATTACAGGCTTGAGCCACCAGCGCCCAGCTCTATGAGACTTATCTCCAGCAAACTACTCAGAAAAAGCCAGAAGTAGTGCTATGGCTCAAAGTAGTAAAGTGTTAGTCTTGAGCAAAAAAACTCAGGGACAGTGCCCAGGTCCTGAATTCAAGCCCCATGACCAAAAACAAAACAAAACAAAACTCAATAAAACACAAACCAAATTCATAGATTCAAAGACCATATATCGTGATCAACTTGGTTTCATTCCAAGGAGGCAAGAATGGTTTAACCTGTGCAAATCAATTATGGTAATTCAGCACATGTACACATAGAAGACTGAAACTAGATTCCTGTTCTCACACTGGATAAAAATCAATTCCAAATGGAATGGAAGGGGAAACAAAGGAGGAGGCAACAATGCTTGATAAGAAATATACTCATTATCTTGCCCATGTAATTGTAACTCCTCTGTATAGTATTTTCCCAATCAAAAAAAAAAAGAAATACAGATTAATTACCTGGGATTCTATTTTCACTTCCCACTCAAGTTACCATTATCCATGCCACTGTAGGTAGTTTATTTAGACTCTAGATACCTGCTGGTTTAGAAAACCAAAAGATAAGAACCAGAATCTAATGTATACCAGCACATTGCCTCACTGAGGAGTAGGATAAATTTTCTCATTCTATCTCCAAGCAGAGACCCAAGAAGACAGGTGTGAGCATTCATTTAGTCAACCAGCAAGTGTTAAGAGGTTGTTGTACATTTCAAGGCAACAATGGACACATTTGAGCAGTGATCCTTCCTAAGAAGAAAGGTCAATACATTAGTTTGTGCTAAGATTTAATATTTCATTGACCTTTCAAAACCATCAGTTCATGATTCTTAAATCTTTGGCATCTTGTATTTTCTTTCAATTCAACTTCATTTCCAGTTGTAGTGTAGAATCTGTCAATTGTATTCTGTGTTACTTTAAATTATGTTCTTTGCTAGAATAAAACACTATTTAAAAGGGACTTATTTACCCAGGTGCAAGTGGCTTACACCTGTAATCCTAGCTACTCAGGGGACTGAGATATGAGGATTGTAGTTCAAAGCCAGCCCGGGCAGGAACATCCATGAGACACTCATCTCCAATTCACCACCAGAAAACCAGAAGTGGTGCTGTGGCTCAAGTAGCAGAGTGCTAGCCTTGAACTGAAGAGTGCAGGGACAGCGCCCAGGCCTACAGATCAAGACCCACGACCAAAGAAACAAACAAAAAACAGGGACTTATTTAACTTTAGTTAATTATCTAAATTTGATTCTTTTTCATTTAATTATCTTAGAGAATATCTTTACAATTCTATTCTACAATATAAAGGTTTTCTTTTTTGCTAGGATGTAGTAATGGCAATAAATTCATAGAAGACAAGAAAAAACATGTCTGGACTCTTGAAATATATAAATACAGGTTTTGTGAAAATAGTTGATTGTATTTTCATGTAAGTATTTTTATATGAAATGGGTTAATGGCATAAAATGTGTTTTAATTTATATATCTTGCTTATCATATTATATATTATTTTAAAATAATAAACTTTGTTATTTTATTCATAAATTTTTTTGAAGATTTGAAATTGAAATTGTTATAGGAAAATCAGGGAAACACTTGAAGATATAAGCATGGTAATTATTTTATGATTCCAATTTTCTAGGAAATAAGAGCGCAAACTGACAGTAGGATAGCATCAAACTGAAAAGTTTTTTCACATCAAAGAAAATAATTACCCAAATCAAAACAGCCCACAGAATGGGAAAAGCCTTGACAGCTATTCAATGGATAAATGATTTATACACAGAATATACAAGGAGCTCAAACAATTAAAGAACAATAAGATAAATAATCCAATTAATTAAAAGGCAAATGAATTGAACATACAATTCTCAGAAGTGATCATAGCTAACAAAAACCTAAGAAATATTTAACATCCTGTCATAAAAGAAATGTGAATCAAAACTACACTGAAGCCAAATGCTGATAGTTCATACCTGTAATCCTAGCTACTGAGGATTGCAATTTGAAGTCCATCCAGGCAGAAAAGTCTGTGAGAGACTCTTATCTCCAATTAAGCTGGAAGTCGAGCTGTGGCTCAAAGAGTAGAGCAGTAACCTTGAGCACAAAGGCTCAAGGGCAGAGCCCAGCCCTGAGTTCAAAACCTGGTACTGGGACAGAAAATAAAAGGACCAAAAAAACCCCTACACTGAGATGGAATCTCTCTCCAGTCAGAATTGCAACTACCTAGAAAACAAACTACAAACCCTGGTGAACCCTCATACGCTGTTGGTTGGGAAATAAACTAACACAACTGCTATGGAAATTAGTATGGAGATTTCTCAAAACACTGAAAATTGACCTCTTGTATCATCTTGCCTTTCTGCTCTTGAACATATATCTAAAGGCCTATAAATAAATATACAAGAGGAATACCTATACATCCATGTTCATTGCAACCAGTGTTCCCAGTCATCAAGCTGTGGAATCAGCTGGGATTTAAAGAATGGATAAAGAAACCATATAATTCAGTCAAAGAAATAAGGCTTGTTTGCTTGAAATCAGCCGCCATAAAAGAAGCACCATAATGGAAAAACTTATCGTGGTGGTGGCAGGGGTCTGTACCCCAACTCTACTGTACCTATATTTTCTGAAGCTCCACATATGGGCACAGAGTGGGAGCACATCACCCAACAGATGGACCAAGTGTTTAGATGTGCAGGGACTTTAATTTCTACAGCTCATTTTCTTTCTCCACGGCACATTTTAGATTCAGACCGAGTACTTTCCATTTCAAACATCTGCTTATCTCCCTGGCTCCCTAGAGCTGTACATCTCAGAAGCTGCAGGTCCATCTAGCACCTGGATCACTGCAACTATTAGCTACCTGCCTGAGTGGCCCTCCGTCCCCTGAGTGGAAGAAGGACAGCTATTTGAAAGGAAAAAATTAATTAAAACCATCCAAAATCTTCCCTTGGCTTCCATTATCCCTCGACTTTCTAACAACACTAATTAAACAACCATTTTGTCTGCTTGCTTAGCATTAAAATGTTGAAGGCACATCCCCAGGTAGGGAAAGAAGGATATTTCAGAAAAGAATGGAAACTCACATTCTTCACGAACAGATGCCTGTTTTAGTTTGGATCTGAACTATCCCACAAAAGAAAATGTGTTGAAAACTTGGTCCTAACCTATGGTGTGACTCTGAGGTGGTAGACTCTTTAGGAAGGAGGTGGGGCCTCGTGGTAGGAAGTTAGGTCACTGGGGGAAGGGGAAGGGGCGGCCTGTTACAGGAAGTACTGAGCCCCTGCCACTCCTCTCTTTTTGCCTCTCAGCCTCCATGCCGTCAAGCAGCTTTATTCTACCCATATTCCTTCCATATGTCTCCCCGCACCCAGAAACAGCAAACTGACCATGGGCTGAGCAGTCCTTTTCTCCTTTTAGTTGACATTCTGTCATAGAAATGGAAAGCTGACTGGTACCCAAAACACACTGGGGAAAAAAATTTTAAAAAGCCAGAATTCTGCTCTTAATGAAGCAGATTTGAGGAGCACAGATAAGAGATTCTGACAAAAACAAAGAAAACTATTTACCATTTTAAAATTTGACTTCTATCAGTTATTCAGGGATTTGGGATAGGGATTTCATTGTTAGATCTCCATACATGTTAGTGCTGCACACTGTGTCATTTTTTGGAGAGGTGAATTGCTTCTGTTATTTTGATTCTATTACCACTGGGGTAAAGGTTCAAAGCATTTACCACAGAAACACATGAATGGTGTTTTACTTACCATGAGGAGGAATGGAAGCCAAGGTTGTATGAAAATATCCACCCTCACAGCAGTATAACAAAAGCTTCCTTCCTGCAAAAATCATGCCCAATACCAGTGAGTGAAAGAAATATCATTGTAGAGATGACCTTTGAAACTGCTCTAGTTTATGTGGCTAACAGTGATGCCTACTAGCAGATGTCTACTAGTGATGTCTACTAGCAGACTCTTATTCCAAGCCAAGTGAGCATAAGCCCACCTGGGAGAGAACTTGAAGGCTTGGGAGTCTCCATCTTCCCTAGAACACAAGAAGAGATTTCTCTTGTAGCATGGAAGGAAAAAGGCCCAGAGTACAAGCCACTAGCTCTTCTAAAAATCTTTCTTCCAATTAGCACTAAGCATTGAAGTAAAAGGTTTGGAGATCATTCACACACAAGCAAAATCCTAAAATTCCAAATAACCTCACCATCCAGAAATTTGATTGTCAGTTCCCCCTAAACTATATATGTAAGTTTTAAACATATGAAAAGGTTGAGAAGTATATAGTATCAACTCCTATATATACCTTGTGAATTCAAGAATTTCTACCATTTTGCCATATTCCTTGATCTTGCTTGAAAATTTTTAGTTTAGACTTTTATTTCTCAGCCTTTTTCTTTGTATATGTGGTATCCCCCCATACTTCATCCCCAAATTGAGACAATCAAGACTATTGAGGTTTTGTGTTTTGTAATTCTGGTAAAATTCACATAAAATTTACCATCATAATTTTTCTGTATGTGTGCCAGTACTGAGGCTTGAACTCAGTGATCACATCATTCTTCACTGCCACCAAGTCAGGGTGTGGGTTCACTTTTTCCCTGTCCTTACCAACACTTATTATTCTTTTTTTGTCTTGGTCATGGCAATCTTAATGGATTTGGAGTGATATGGAATGTTTTCCTTGATCCTTGATCATTAATTGTGTTGAGCATCTTTCCATGAGCTTGTTGGACATTTGTCTATTCAAGTATTTGCTTATTTTGAAATTATCTTTTACTTTTAATACCAATTTTAATTTAAACATTTTTTGTTTTTCTACCATGAATAATACTGCAGGCAAAATGTGAGTGTAAATACCCCTTTTGACATAATGATTTCACTGCCTTTGGATATATACCCAGAAGTGGGATTGCTGGATCATACAGTGGCTCAGCTTTTAACTTTTGAGAAAGCTCCATCTTGTATCTGTAATGATTGATGATTTACAGTCTTACCACAGTTTTCAAGAGCTTTCTTTTCTCCACATTGTCACCCATGTCCAGGTAATGAGTGAGGTAGTAGTTCATTGTTGGTCTAATTTACAGTTTTCTGCTGTCTATGTTACTAAGCATTTTCACACTTACATTGACATTTTGTGTCTTCTTTGGAAAAAAATGTCTCTTTGGGCTCTTGGTCCACTTGTGCTTATTTTCTTGCTCTAAAGAAGACTGAATTGTTCAAAGATTTTAGATCTTAACCCTTTAGCCAAGTTATTATTTGTAAATACTTTCTCCAGTTCAATAGGTTGTTTCTTCTCTCTGCTATAATTTCTTTTGCTGTGCAGAATGTTTTAATTTAATGCATTTCCTCCTTAAAAAAATCAATCATGGGGCTTGAACTCAGGGCCTGAGTACTACCCCTGAGCTCATTTGCTCAAGGCCAGCACTCTGCCACTTTGATCCACAGTGCCACTTCTAGTTTTCTGGTAGTTAATTGGAGGTAAGAGTCTCATAGATTTTCCTGCCCAGGCTGGCTTGAACTGCAATCCTCAGACCTTAACCTCCTGAGTAGCTAGGATTACAGGCATGAGCTACCAGGACCTGGCTTCTTTCTTTGTGTGGGGTGTGTGTGTGTGTGTGTGTGTGTGTGTGTGTGTGTGTGTTTCTTTTCTTGCCTCTGCTTCTAGAGTTCTGTCCAAACAAGCAAAATCATTACCCTCTTTTCACCCACATTTTTGTCTAGCAGTTTAGTCTCAGACATCATAGTTAGGTATTTAATCCATTCTGAGTTAATTTTTGGATATGAGGGGAAATAAAGGTCCATTTTTTTTTTCTGCATGGGATACCCACTTCTCCCACTACCATTAATTGACAAGACTACCAAGATTATTCTTTTCCCATGGTGTGGCCTTGAGACCCAAGTCAAAGATCAGTTGGGTGTAGCTGTATGAATTTATTTCTGGGCTCTCCATTTTGTACCATCTATATGTCAGATTTCGTATCAGTGGCATATTGTTTTGATAATGATAGCTTTGTCCTTCATCCATTTTTGATCAGGCTAATCAGGCTATTTGTTGTTGTAGTTATTGCTTTTGAGTTCTTAGATTTTTTTTTTACAGATTTTGGGGATTTATTCCCTTATCAGATATATGACATGGAAATGATTTCCTATTATTTCTCCTTTCCTCTCATTGATTGTGAGCTCTTACGTTCAAGAGTTTTAAACTTCAATATGGTCCAACATACATTTTTAATTTTGTTGTTTACATTTTTGGTGTCATTTCTATGAGAAAATCTCACTATCACTGATTACCAGGAAATGAAAATCAAACCACAGTTAGATTATCACCTCATATCTGTTAGGACGGCTCTTATAAAAAAAAATAAGAGATAATAACTGTTTGCAAAAGTGTGAAGAACCCTATGTGTGTATTTCAACAGTCATTTGCTCACTGATACATTAGCCATTTTTATTTAAAATATAACATGCACACAGAAATTGCAAGTATTCAGCTCCATGAATTTTCATGAAGTGAGCATACCTCCCATGTGGATAAGAAAGAGAATGTAACCCACACCACAAAGCCTTCTCTTGTTTCTCCCACTCTCTGCCCCAAAAGAGATAACTACAACTCTGACTTTGGCCATCACACTCTTTGTCTGATTCTGGATTTTATATACCAGAGTCATACTCAACTTTACATTTGTGAGATCCACTCATTTTTTTGGCTTGTAAAAGCTCATTAATTTTTATTGTTCTAGGTATCTAATAACAGTGGACCCTACATTCCATTGCTGATAAGAATGCAGAGTTTGGGGCATGAGCACACTGTGCAGATCAGCTGCTGCACACATGCCAGCACAGCATGGTTGTTGAATAAACAGAACTCTCAACTTTCAAGTTGGCCATGTATTCTAAAGAGTTGACCAAACCACATTTCCAGAAACAGTGACTAGTCAGTTGTCCATGTTTCTAATAACACAGAACATTATAAACTTTTGTTATTAATGTTTTAACTATAGTAGCATTTCTTTAATTTACATCTTTAACTTTTTATACATCTGTTGATCATTTGGATTTTTATTAAGTGTTTATTTGAATCTCTTACTCAATTAAAAAAAAGTTCACTTTTTCTTACCCATTTCTAGGTCTTTTTAAAAAATTGTATTCTGGCTATAAGTCATTTGCTGTTTCTGGACTCTATTCTTTTCTCCTGTACTCATCCACCATAATTTATTATTATAGCTTGAAAAGCATCTTGAGATCTGCTGCTGTAAGTCTCTCATATTTATCCAATGCCACACTTGCCCAATTGCAAGCGTGGGCTTCCCTTGCTCTCAGCCTTTGCTTTCTGACTGTATTGATTTCTCTTTCAATGCTTTCAAATACATACTACCCCAAAACTCATGTCCAGCTTTAATACTTGAGGCAAAAGCTAGTCTGATTTGAGCTGCTCAGTGAGATATGGAAGTAGAAATTCAGTCATCTATCTATCTATCTATCTATTATTATTTTGTCTATCATGGGGCTTGAACTCAGGGCCTGGGCCCTATCCCTGAGCTCTTTTGCCCAAGGATAGTGCCCTACCAGTTTGAGTGACAGCACCACTTCTGGTTTTCTGGTAGCTAATTGGAGATAAGAGTTTCGTGGACTTCTCTGCCTGGGCTAGCTTTGAACTGCAATCCCAGATCTCAACCTCCTGTGTAGTTAGGATTACAGGTATGAGCCACAGACATGAACCACTGGCTCCTGTCCAATCATTTATTTTTTATTTTTTAGATAATTTTATTGTGGTTTTTAAAGCTCTCACAAGCATAAACTTTACCATTTTAGCTATTATTACTATTATTATCATTATCATTATTTTGACCATATCAAGGTTTGAACTCAGGACCTCCCACTCACTAAACTTTCTTTTTTTTTCTTTTTGTCAGTCATGGGGCCTGAACTCTGGGTCTGGGCTCTGTCCCTCAGCTCTTCAGCTCAAGGCGAGCGCTCTACCACTTGAACCACAGCACCACTTCCGGCTTTTTCTGCTTATGTGGTGCTGAGGAATCGAACCCAGGGCCTCATGCATGCAAGGCAAGCACTCTGCCACTGAGCCAACTTCCCAGCCCGTCTCTCAACTTTCTTGCTGGTATATTACCACTTGAGCCACACCTTCAGCATGGTTAATGAGACATGAAGTTTCACAGACTTTTGGTCTAGGTTGACTTAAAACCCAAGATCTCCAGATCTCAGCTTCCTAAGCAGCTAGGATTACAGTGTGATCCACTGGTGCCTGGCTCATTTTAGCCATTTAAAGTGTTTGCTCTGTCTCACCATTTTGTTGTTCCTTTTCCCTTCCCCAAATTAGATAGATGTATATACAAGACGGAGGGTACCAAAATAAAAAACAATGACAACAGGGGGTAAACCAAAGGAAAAAAGAAAGAAAGAAAAAAGAAATAAAACATTAAAAACAAAAGCAAACAAAAAACGTCTTGTTTCCATCAATGCAACAGTGATATAACACATTATGTTGGAAACTTGGGGGAAGAAGTCGGGGTGGTGGGGGAAGTGGGAGCAAAACAAGGGTAGGAGTAACAACATTCAACAAGAAATGTACTCATTACCTTACTTGTGTAACTGTAACACTTCTGTACATCACCTTTATAATAAATTAAATTAAATTGAAAGCAAGAAAATCCTGGCTTACATGTCAGTAAGTACATTCATGATGTGCACCCACCCCCATAAGTAGATTGAGAATGTTTTCATCACCCCTAAATGGAAACACTCATAATTCATTAAGCCATTACTCCCTACTGCCTCTTACCAGCCCACCATTTACTCTTGCAATTAACCACCCACATTCCACAAGTGCTTTAAGTTTCTAAAGTGTTTCGTGGATACATCAGGCAGTGAACACATTACGATTGCGGTGTATAGGAAACATACATGAAGTTCCTGTTTAGCTTGTAGCTTGGTGTCACATTCCCAAGGTATCACATTATATAAATGCAAATATTCCACACTGAAAAAATTCCAATACTACAATCCCAAGCATTTCAGATAAGGAATATTCACCTGAATTTGCACTAATAATAGTAGTAGTAATAATAATAACCCTACAGACACAGCCAGTATTTCCCTTTTCTTTTTCTTTTCTTTTTTCTATCTCTCTCTCTTTTTCCATATAAGACTGGGACTCAGACAAACTGATAATTTACTTTCATTGGCAGGCACCCTATCATCTGAGCCATGCCTCCAACTCCAAGAGGTTGGTTCTTTCTTTTTCTTTTTCCGTGTTTTCTTTGATCTCCTCTCCTATCGTGTGAGCTGGTAGAAAGACAAAATGTTGGAAGTGGAGCTGATTCTCAGACTAGAGTAAGCTGAGAGTGAGCTAGAGTGGCTGAGAGTGAGCCCAGGACTTCTCAGAGTCCTACTAGACTGTCTTGATCCTCTCCAACCTCCTTTCCGCCTCCTGTCTTTTCTTCCCTCCCACCCTCCCTCCCTCCCTCCCTCCCTCCCTCCCTCCCTTCCTTCCTTCCTTCCTTCCTTCCTCCCTCCCTCCCTCCTTCCCTCTCTCCCTCCCTCCCTCCCTCCCTTCCTTCCTTCCTTCCCTCATTCATTCCTTTCTTTCTTCTTTCCTTCCTCCCTCATATTTCCCATCTCTGCTAAGGTACTAACCAATGATTCATACATTACACTAAACCACCCTTGGAAACTGGAAAATTCCATGCACTGAAAAAGAGCCACTGTATCTCCTTTCTCCCCAGGGAAAGTGAATAATTGAATACTTGGCCAGCCCCTTTGAAACCCCTGTACTACATCACGGAACATACAGCTACCATCTTAGATATCGTATGTCCTAATACAGCAGAAAAGAATATTCTGCATCTGGAGCCATCTTCAGACCTCAAACTCCACCTTGCTGTGCTGGAGAGAATGACCACCCCAATGACGATCATACTGTAACCCTGCCCACTACCCTGGGTGCACTTCACATAGCAGGTGAGGCTTATTTCCTGATAGGTAGTCTCAGCAGTTGTTTGTGTGAGAGCCCAACAGAGATGGACCAAAGCAACTTAATGTCCAGGGAGCTGGAACTGGCATTAGAGGCCAAAGAGCACTGAGAGTCATAAAGTCCCGCGAGGAGAAGACAGCAAGCAATTAGCTAGCAACAGAGCCCAAGAGAAGATACCAAAGGCCACAGAAGCACCCAGATGAGCCATGTGAGCACTAAGCTGCTGAGACGGCTGGAACCCAAGCCATCCTCCTTGTCTCCCCAGTGTTCCTGGGAGTTCTTCCAGGGAAAGCCAAGTATGCTCATCTTGCAGGAGCCTCTCAGTAATCATGCGTTGTAGATACAGGTAACTTACAGGGCTTTTGCCAATGGTTGCTCTTCACCCTGCATCTCCTTCCCAGCTGGACAATCTTTAAGAACTCCTACTGCTCAAGCCAGGTGCCACTGGATCATGCCTTTCAACCTAGCTATGCGAGAGGGTGAGATCTGAGGATCGTGATTCAAAGCCAGCCAGGGCAAGAAAGTTTGTGAGACTTTTAATGAGCAAAAGACTAAGTGGAGCTGTGACTTAGGTGAAAGTACCAGCCTTGAATGCAAAAACTAAGGAGCAGAGCCTAGGCCCCAGTACTGGTGTGCACATGCACATGCACACACACATACATACACACAAATAAACAAACAAAAATCATAAAGAACTCCGTCATACAGACTACAACAGGGCGGAGAGTACCAGATGGGGGCTGTGAGCAGGAAAGGAGAACCTACTGCTCCTGCTCCTCCATGATCGCTCTGCAGTCCAAGCCAGGGGCCCCATGGATTGCAGCCAAGTGTGCAGTGCAAACCCAGTCCTTGGAGTGCAGGGGTGCTGCCAGGGAAGATGCTGGCCAAGAATGTCAGTGTTGCTCACAGCTATGTCTCTGCCAAGGAATGCAAGCTCAAAAGATCTCAGAAATATCAGAAAAATCACAGCCACTGGATCACCTCATTTACAGAAAAAGTATAAATAGCACTATCATTGTCCCTCCTAGACAAGAGGAATGACATTACTCACAAATGGAAGTCAAACTCTGATCTGAGGTGGCTTCTCAGTTACCATAGACTTTCTTCCTTATTAGTGTAGACAAATACACTCTGCATTTCCCATGGATATGAAGCACATTTTGTGATTATAACATTTAGGTTATTTCAACCACAATCACTGCTTTAAGGGAATAGTGTGTGTGTGTGTGTGTGTGTGTGTGTGTGTGTGCATGCACACACACACATGTGTGTGCATGCATGCATGTGCATGCATTTTTGCGCTTCTTGTGGAACGTAAGATTTGAGTTCTTCAAATGCTTAATCCATCATGATCTGTGGTTAGTTGTTTAATTAAATTAAAATCCACATAGTATAAAATTAAACTTTTTAAAAACATAGTATTAGGCATTGAACTCAGGGCTTACACTTTCTAAAATTTTTTGTTTATATGGTGCTGAGGAATCGAACCCAGAGCCTCATACATGAGAGGCAAGAACTCTACCACTGAGCCGTCTTCCCAGCCCAGGACTTACACTTTCTAGAGAGGTACTGTATCACTTACGCAGCCCCTACTGCCCTCCCTTGATTATTTTCAAGTTAGGAACTTGAAACTTATGCCCAAACTAATGCCCAAACTAACTGGGACTGTGGTTCTTCTACTTGTGTGTCCCCATATTAGGGAGGCTATGGTATTAGGCACTGTACCATGATGTGCTCCATTATAACAGATCTAAAAGCCATGGCCAACTGACTGGGAACTGAAAACTCTGTAACCATGAGTTGGAATAAACTTTTCCTCTTTGGAAGTAGGTTATCTCAGGGATTGTGTTGCAATCACAGAAAGGTGTCTAAACACACTTGCACTCTAAGTATCCATGTGTCAATAATAAGTTCCTGTGGTTTGCAGAACAATCCTCTCCACAAAGAATTCCCATCTCCAAATGCAGACAGTATCCTATTGAGAAACACAGAAAGACAATCACCCAGCAATTAGTCAGACTTAAAGTTATGAGCAGAGTTCCCATAAGATTGCCCTCCTTTAAGATACCAGCTGCAAGTCTGGGAGGCCGGCCCCTGCATCTCCAGTCCTCCATGGCTCAGCTTCTCTTGCAGAGAGAGATGATTATAAAATGCATTTCTTGCCAGGGAGCCTTCATTGGGGGATACAGGAAAGCTTGGGCCAACTCTCTCTCTCTCTCTCTCTCTCTCTCTCTCTCTCTGTGTAGTATCACAGCATCAAACCAACTGCTCCTCATCCAAGATAAAGTCAAGGCAAACTGCTTTTTACCTTAAGCTTGGTTATAACCAAACAACCACTGTAGCTCCAGGTTCCACATCCTCAGATCCAACCACGTGTAGATTGAAAATATGGGAGGATGTGTACATTCTGTGTGAACCCTGTGGCACTTACAGAAGGGACAAGAGCATTTTATGTGCATGTGCCAGTTCTGGGAATTGAACTCAGGTCTTGAGGGCTGTCTCTGAGCTTTTGTACTTAAGGCTTGGAGTTAATTGGAGATGAGCATCTCATGGTTTGTTTGTTTCTTCCTGAGAACAATATACTGATATCTTTAGCCTGTCTTTAGGCTTGGTTAACTAGTTAGAAAACTTTGCACATTAGAGATATTTTCCCTTTGTTCACAATATATGTACACAATTATTTTTTCATATATTGTCATTTATCTTTTAACTTTCTTTGCAGTGAATTTACTCGACAGGTTTTTTTACATCTTTGTAATTTTGTGTTATGTATGATCCTTAGATATGTTTTACACATTTCAGAGATATGCAAATATTGTTGGGAACCAATCCATCATGCCTGTAATCCTAGCTATTCTAAAGACTAAGATCCAGAAGATCATAGTTCAAAGCCATCCTAGACAGAATAGTCCATAAGATTCCATTTCCAAAATAACCAGTAGAAAAGCAGGCTGGAGGCATGACTCAAGTGGTAGAGCAACAGCTGAGGAAGAACATGGGGCCCCTAATCTCAAGCCCCTGTGCCAGCATTAAAAAAGTATGTGACTATTAAGCTTCAAGGCTTTAGAGATGATTTTATGCTATTTACAATTTTGTTATTAGCTTGTTCTATTTTTTGTTGTAGTTAAACTTTGATAATTTTTGATACATTTAGATTTGCTTTGGCACCATAAGAAACTACATTTTGTTATATTAAAATTGTGGGACATAACAAATTACCTTTTGTTATATTAAAACTTGTTTAGTCATGAGGATGAAGCTAGAAATAAAATAAAATAAGATAAAATAAAAACAGGTAGCATTGAGCACTACCCCAAGTATTATCTCCTTTAATCTCAAATTTCTAAAGTCAAATGATCCTCCTAACTCAGGCTCCTCGGTAGCTGGGACTGCAGGAATGTGCCAACACACCTAGACAGAAAGCAGATAGTGTTACTATCTTCATTTCACACTTACAAGGAGTTTAAGCATCATACCCAAATCATGATCCAATTGAGGAAATTACCAGGGTGTGAGCCTGAGAGTCTGAGGACAGAATTTCTACCCACCATTGTGGACTAATGGAATCAGAACTGCCTCCACTAGGTTTCAGTCCTGTCTGTCTTCTAATCCTCAGTTACAAGCACCACATAGTGCTTTTGGCCTCAGAAAACTGCCCAGGACAGATGCTCTTCCCACCAATCTGATTCCTACTCAGACTTGAGGACTTGCGCCTCCCCTCCCCCCAATCCTCGCCCCCAATGCTAATCCTCCAGCTGCTTTAGGCTTGAGCTATTTTTGTTACAGATGTGCTTTAAAGGAGTCTGGGATTCATTTCAGTCAGGTACAGTGAGGATCCATAGAAATGACTGTCAGGCAAGAAGAGGTTTGTTCCATAGAAATGACTGTCAGGCAAGAAGAGGTTTGTTCTGCTTGGCTCCCCAGGAAGAGCGTGCACAGGATGCCAGGCAGGGCCATACCAGGAGGGTCATCCTGGCTATCTGCAGGGAAAAGGCAGGCTTCTGTAGGAAGCACAGGGGAGGCAGTGGCAGCTGAGGATGGGCCCTAGTGAGTCACATAAACAGACTCTGGGGTATGGGGCTGTCTCTACCTGTCTGGAATCTGGCTCTGTAATAAATGGTGCAGGGGATCTGTTTTCCTGAGGAAGAGGAACTGAAGAGAAAGTGTGATGTGGGCTCTGGATTGTTGCCTCATTGGTACAGGAAAAGCAAGCTAGTAGATGAGTTATCTCCAGGAATTATTAGCTAATTAGGAGAGCCTTTGCCTCCAGAGTCAGCAGGGCGCCAAGATGCCAATGTATCAAAAGCACAAAAGTATTATAAGGCACATCTGTAATCCCAGCTACTCAAGAGGCAGAGATTATAACGGTAGCAGTTTAAGGCAAAAAAATAGGTAGACTCTCAGCATCTCATGTGGAAGTATATTTCTGTAGTCCAAGCTATGTAGGAGACATAAGAAGATCAAGGACTGAGGCTGGTCTCAGGCAAAAACTTGAGACCCGCCTTGACAAATAACTAAAGCAAAAAGGGTGGTTCTAGCTCAAATGTCCAGCAAGTGGAGGGCCTTGAGTTCAAAACCCTCTTGCAACAATAACATCAACAACAAAGCAAAATAAAAAGGCATGATTTATGCAAGCTTTGCTCCGTTGGACTTAGGGACTGTCTTGTGTTTTTCTGTTACAGTAGGGGTTGTAGAAATTTTCTTGTACAATTCTCTCTTATTTTACTGATCAAATGAGTAGGGATATCATGACTCCAAGCAGCTGACGTCAGTTTCTAGAATTTTTAAAGTAGAATTGAGGAGAGGAGAAAAGAAAGTTACAGTGTAGAGAAGCAGAAAGGAGGGATGAGAGGCAAGCCTGGGCATTTCAATCCTGAAGCTTATGTTGCCTCTTACTTGATAGCAAGGAACATCAGTTTGCTTTTGCCTAAGTTAGTTTGGAGTTTTTCTGCTTGTTTCTTATTCTTATTTTTTGACACAGTCTTACTATGTAGCCCTCAAATTCACAGTCTTCCATAGCTGGGATTAGAGGGATGCACCACCACACTGGCACATTTTATCTTTATAAGAGAGAACACGTATGTGAGCTTTTATTTATTCTTGGAAAGTTCCATGCTGGCTCTCCTTAAGGTGTTTCAACACCTCTCCATCCAGTGCAAGGTGGTATTTTAATGCTTTCCAAACTCAAATGCACAGGTGAAAACTGTGAGTGGATTTTTTTTAATTAGCAAAGGGAAAGCTTCCTTTGGGTTTGATCTGCATTATTTTTCAGTTGCCTGTGAGTTTACAGTGGAGAGGATGAAGCTCACCTGGGAAGGGCCTGCAGCATGATCTGGGCCCTGGAACCTGCAGTGCAGCGAGGTCCTAGGAAGTCAAAACAGGCTTGAAGTGACAGTGAAGGCAATTAGGAAAATCATTGTTTGGGAAATGGCATTCCCCCTACCTCTCCATTCTCTTTCTCAGTGGAGGGATGGGGCCCTGCTGCCTGCCAGTCTTGCCTGGAAGTAAGGGGCATGTGGGAACTGAAAGTGCAATGCCAGGAAGCCGATGGCACTAGCTCCCATGAGACAGCCAGCTCTACCACCCGAGTGCCCTCATGGGAAATTTCCACTGAAGGATCTGATGGCCTGGCTCCCCAGTGCCCGCGGGCCTGTCTCTGCAGCAGGGCTTCTCACTGGTGCTTGTCACAGCTTCTCATCTTTCCCCCTCGTTGGTGCAAGTTGAAATGTTCAAGGTTAACAAAAATATAGAACCGTTAGGTTTCCCAGGTGTTGCATTCCACAAGGGTTCTGTGTATTGGAAGCTTGGAGCCCAGGAATTCGTGTTGGGAGTTGCATGGACCCTTTAAGAAGAGGGACCAAGTGCAGAAGGCAATAAGCACTGAGAGGGGGCCCATTCAAGGCTTTAAGAAATTCTCAGAGGACTAGAGTTAGATCTCACATGAGAGTTGATAAAGGAATACGTTGCCAGTACTACATAGCTGTAATTCCAGCACTTGAGAGCTTGAGGCAGAAGGATCTCAAGTTCAAGACCAGCCTGAGCTCTATTGCAATACCATGCCTAAATAAATACTTTAAGAGCCTACTCCAAACCTTTTGGCTTTCTCTCTGGTGATGCGATCTTCTGCAAGGGCTCCCATCTTTGTAATACCTCTCTGTGAGGACTTTGCTAGCGTGAAGCTGATGAGCTGATGTGGATGTCACACCCCTGATCTTCTAGAACTGTGGACTAAATAAACCTTTTTTCATAAAGAGGCTTTCATAGCCTCAGGTATTTCATCACAGTAACAGAAAATGGACTAATACATAGATATTGTAGGTGCCTCTGGCCTATTATATCTCTTGTGTCACAAAGGAAATCAAATCCCACATAAAAAAATATAGGAAGCCTCTAAGTCCCCAGCACTTGGTTCCTTCTGGAAACTGAAGATCTACAGGTGGGTATAGTTACCCTGGTTATGCCACAGGAATCACAGTCTCCTCCCCTTTGTGTTTCTTGATATCCTCGTGTGTGTCTCTACTTCTGTATTGGCCTTAAAGTAAGATCCTTCTCTAGCCATTTCTCAGTTTCAAACATATTATTGGCAGTGTCCAGGTAAGTTTTATCTTCCTGCTTTCTTTTCTCTTTTCAATGTCTTCTCTTTTCCTGTGTTTATTTTGACTAACCCATGGCCACACCTAATCAATGGAACACAGGCTTGACATACCCTGGTCTATGGAACACAAGAGTGATGTTGTACCCACTTCAGGGAATGCAACTGTGTCAATGAACCTGATTGGTGGAATATAGATGCGAAGGAATACAAGTGTAACCTTGTTCCTAGTCTACAGAATACAAGTGAGACAGTATAAACTCATAGAACACAGGTGATGGGGTACCTGCTCCATAGAAAACAGGCATGATGGTATAGCTAGTCTATGAAATACTGGTGTGACAGTGTACCCAGTCCATGGAATACATGTGTTATAGTGTACTTATTCATGGACTACAGGCGTGATTTTGTAGCTACTCCATGGAATAGAAGTGTGATGGAATTTCAGATGGGATGGCATACCTATTCCGTTAAATAGAAGAATGTGAATGTACCTAGTTCCTGGAATACAAGTGAAATAATATACCTATTCCATGGGATACAGGTGTGGTAGTATACCTCGTCTATAGAATACAAGTGTGACAGTGTACCTAGTCCACTGGTGTGCTGGTGTACCTACTCATTCGCAACTGAATACAGTTGTGATGGTGTACTTACTACCCCATGGAATCCAAGTGTGCTGCTGGTGCTATATTTTTTTCTTCCTGCTCTGTGGAACTCTGCAGGGAATGGCAAAATGGGCTGGGATTGGGAAACATCTAGATAATCACCCAGTGAATAACGGGCTCTTCTTTGCCAGGCTTATCCCACTTTTGAAAACTTTACAGGCAACAGCAGTATTCTTTATCAATTATTCATTCATTCATCCAGCTTTTCAGCTAAGTGTTCAACAAGCATTTACTAAGTACCAATTAGTGTGAATAAGGCATTGTCCTTGCCCTCGTGAAGCTGTGTTGGAGTCCCCCTGAAATTCCTATTGTCATTGTGTTGATGGGAGGGTAAGTCACTGGCTATGCCGCTGAGTGGTCCACTCTGTACTTATTTCAGATCACTGAGCATGCCCTCCTTTAGAAGAGCAAGCCTCTGGGATCACTGCTCAAGTGAGTGAGACCAAACCACCACACCTGTTAGCCACTGAGTCTTGCCATACTCAGTCCTGTCCTCATTCTCTCCTGAAGAAACTGAGATTAGTGGGCCACAAGTAAAGGAGCAGCGTGGGGATTAGAACCTAGGTCATCTGTTACCTCATGATGGTGTCTCAACCTTCTAGTAAAAGCAAGAACAGCAAAGCCTCTTGCCTTGTCCATAATAACATCATCCTCTCCTCCACTTTTCCTTATGCCTCCTCCTTCACTCACTCCTGAAGGGGTGGCAAGTATGTCTCAGCAACTTCACATTGCCCCTGTCTGTGACACGTTCTTCTAAAGTGAGTGAATATGAAACAAATATTCAAAGGGACTAGAATATGCTCCAGAAAGATGGAATACAATGGGCTTTTCCTTCCTTCTTTCTTATGGGTTGTCCCTTTTTTCCTTCCCTTCCCTTCCCTTCCCTTCCCTTCCCTTCCCTTCCCTTCATTCCTTCCCTTCCCTTCCCTTCCCTTCCTTCCTTCCCTTCCCTTCCCTTCCTTCCCTCTCTCCCTCCCTCCCTTCTTTCCTTCCTTCCTTCCTTCCTTTTTTCCTATCTGTCTTTCCTTTCTGTCTTACAGTGCCAGTACTGGGGCTTGAACTCAGGGTCTGAACACTACCTTTAGCTTTTTCATTCAAGGCTGGCACTATATCACTTGAGTCATACCTCCACATCTGGCTTTTTGCTGGTTAATTGAAGATAAGTATCTCATGGACTTTTCTGCCTGTATTGGCTTCAAACTTTGATTTTCAGATCTCAGCTCCTGAGTAGCTAAGATTGCAGGCATGAATCATCCACATTCAGCAAGCACCATGGATTTAAACAAACTCTTCCATATATACTTCCATACTGGTAAAGTATGACTGAGATCCATGCTCAGGAAATAGCAGCCAGGACCAAAGCCTCCCATATAGTCAAGGTGCATGAATTTACCAACCCAGGTACTCCACATGCACTTGGTCATAACCAAGTAGGGAGGCCATATTGAAAGAGGTAAAAATGATGGGGGATGGATCAGGGAAAGGAGACGTGAGAAACAGCAGCTAGGAATTCAGAGACAAACACTGTATGAACAGCTTGATTAAAAGCACATAAGTACTATTTACTTTGTTTTAAGCTGCACTCCCTTGTGAGCTGCAATATTTAGTTAAAAGAAAAGGTAAGAGAAAGAATAGCTCTCTCCCTAGACTTTGTCTTCTTGCTCAAATAATTAATGGGCTCTGAGAACTGAGCAAGAATGGAGTTGGAGGCATGGCTTAGCCAAAGAGCACCAGCCAAAGAACTAATGCATCAGATCAAGAGTTTGAGTTCCAGTCTTGGACCAAAAAAATCTGAGCAAGGACATCGTAAGGAAAGATATTTATCCTAGGGAGAAGAACACTGAGGCAATGACAGCACTGGGCATAGTGTTTGCAAAGAAAATATTTACCTCCAGGATGGGTATCTCTCTTGAAGGGAATATCTAACCGAATCTATCCTTTGAAAGGCTGTCACAATAACCTAAAGTTAATGAACAGACTATCTTGGAAATTTCTGAGCCCAATGGATAAGACAGTGTGACAGCAAGAATGTTTCAGGTATTAGGACAATAGGGAACACTCATCCCAAGGTGAGCCAAACTAGGGCCCATCTTGGCTGCCAAAATCCATAAGTGTTCCGGTCCCTGGTATACTGAGCCTTCTCATACTCCCCCCCCCTAGAAAGAGAGAGAGAAAGAGAGAGAGAGAGCACTTGGCCAGAGCTTTATGAAATCCTTCAGGGGCAAGAATTCATCAGTGTAAGTATGGAGGAAATTCTCCAAATTATGGGGTTTTAAAAATCAAAGCTGCCTTCACAATTCAATGTACTTATTTTCTGTTTTGTGTTTTGTTTTTAAATCTGAGTCATAAGAGACAGCACTGGAAGCTAACCACAAACTCTCCTCACCAACGTTGTGAAAGCCCACCCCAACTTCAATACTGCCAATCCAACACTAAGTTCTTCTTCAAACAGTGGTACAGAAGTGCCTTGTCAGATACATTTGTATTGACACTGGGTCTGCTAGGAAAACAATTTGATTCTTTACTGTATTTCTCTTGGAGATTGACTGAGAATAAATAGCCACCTGCCCACGAGAACTTGAGTTAAAGAGCTGGAAAAAGATTTTTGTCAGGCTTTCTTGGAGTAAGATGCCAAATCTACATTTTAAAAAAGATCCCAGATACATCTGAAGTTGAAGAACTGCTATACAAACAAGTACATTTAATTTTGATCTTGTGAGAAGAATCCTAACCAACACCTGGTGTTATGAGATCACACATTCCACACTTCCACTGATCCCAAACCACAACTCCAGGGTGTGTCCAGGAGGCAGCACTGCCCCCTTCTTCAGCTGAAGGAATTGAGGGAGAGGATTAAGTTAAGCCTTAAAGCATTTAGCAATTTTAGGCTTTGAAGCTAGAGTCTTTTGTTCCTTCTTCAAAATCCTAAGAGCCTTCCTTCATCCTTGTAACTTAATTCCAGCTGGTTTAGGTATCCAGACTCCTGCATGCAGAGAAATGCAAGAGAAGAAAGATACTCATAAGGTATAAAAGTTGTGCTTCTTGGATGAACCTAGCTTAAAATAAAGCCAATTGTAATAGTGGGTGGGTTCTATTTGAGTACACCAATCATGATAGTGGAGGGTGGAACATGACTAGAATAGGCCAATCATGATAGCAATAATGTGTCTTAAATAGGCCAATCATAATTATGGAGGGAGGCTGAAACCTGTTAGAATCAGGTTACTGTGACAGAGAACTGGGTCCGGTTCAAATAAGCCCATCATTAATAGTGGGTAGATAGGAATTAGGAATTCCTAGTCAGAAGAACCAATCCTTCTAGAAGGTTCCCTTTGGGCACTGGCCCCTTTCTCGATAAGGGTACTAGAAGGGATGGATGGATGACTTTGATAAGATTGTTCTCAGCACTTTAAAGAAACACTTGAATACCAAATATGTTATGGACCACTAAGGGGCATTTGTAGGGAAAATTTACAACTGGATGAAAGGAAGGAAAAATCAGGAGAAGACACAGGGAGAAGAAGTCCATCTGTAGCTTAGGTGAGAGGCCTCAGGAGGAGCTAACCCTGTCAACACTTGACATCAGGCTTTTGGCCTTCAAAACTGAGGAGAGCTGGGCGCCGGTGGCTCATGCCTGTAATCCTAGCTAATCAGGAGGCTGAAATCTGAGGATCATGGTTCAAAGCCCAGCCCAGGTAAGAAAGGCTGTGAGACTCTTATCTCCAGTAAACCACTTATGGTTTCACCATAAGTGGCTCTGTGGCTCAAGTGGTAGAGTACTTGCCTTGAGGTGAAGAGCACAGGGACAGTGCCCAGGCCCAGAGTTCAAGCCCCACAACCATGAGGAGATAGATATCTTGTTTAGACTGCTCAGTTTGTGGTTGCCTAGCCTTAACAGATGCATACTCTGCCTTGTACAACTATAATGAGAATTAGAAAAATAATGCCTATGAAGGAATCAAGTCCTGGACACAGTGTGAATAACCCACAAATTGACTCCCTTCACTCATTTTTATGACCCTAGTATGCTAGTATGTTTTTATCTGGCCCCTTCTGTCCATATGTGCTTGGCTATGAGATTCTACATGAGCAGTCTGGAATCCCAGCAGCCTTCTCCAGACAACTGTACTAATCAGCTTTCTGTACCCCTAGTACAATCAACTTGAAAAGAAGGAAGGCTTGTTTTGGCTCACAGTTTGGGAGGTTTTAATGCATGAGAGGTTAGCCCCAGTGCGTTTCGTTTTCAGCAGCACATCATGGCCCAAGAAGGCATCAGAATATAGCAAAGCACAGTTACTCCCCTCATGGACAACAAATTCAGAGAAGAAGGAAGGAAGTCTTAAAATTCCCTTTGGTGACACCCCCCCCTCCCCGTCATGACCTAAGCCCTCCCACTAGGCTCCATCCCTTAAAGGATCACTCCCTCTAGACCGAACCACTCTGGAGATCTAGCTTTAATGGATGGGACTTTGGGGGATACTGAGATCCAAACTATAGGAGCAAGTCACACAGATTCAACTCCCCTGCCTCCAGCTGCCCCCTTGACATTCTAGGCAGTATAGTAGCAAACTTGTTTCCCACTTCCCTATCTAGTGTTTACCAAGTTTGAACTAGCTGGAAGGAGTTTTAAAATAATAATAATAAAAGAGCCCATCTTCATGCTGGAGCTGATAACTTAAGTAGAAATCTCACTACTATCCCTCCATGCAGACATCACTAATCAATCACAGCCTCTTTGCTCTTGGGATCAGGTCCTCCAGTTTTAACTCTTCCCAGTGCAGCCCTACAGGGGGTCACAACAGCCAGGAGCCAGCACACTGTGCTGAAATCTTGTATCCTGCCTAGGAGAGAGCGCTGAAGGATGGCAGCATGGTGCCCACTGTTGTCAAGGTGTGACCTTGACACAAAAATTGGGCCCTTTCAGTAATTCCTCCACCTCTCCCTGCCAGCTTCAGTGTTCTTACAGCACAGCAGAGGTAGTCTGGCCCTCCCATCATTCAGACTATCCAGTCCAATGAGTACCCTAGGTAACCCATTTCTCTTTAAAGAGAGAGAGCCAAGACAGAGTAGGTGGGGTCTTCACATTCTCTACCTGTCCACTGGTGGCCTGCTTGCCACCTTGGAGTCACAGGCCTATCCCAGAACCCAACATGGATGCTCTAAAGTAGAAAATCTACCTGAAGCTCATAGCTCTCATAGACAGAATGCCATGTAAACATCTTGTGTGGACATGACAAACTTGTGGGGAGGCCTGGCACCAGATCCAGGGCCTACACATAGCACATGCATTTGTCTGTCTCCAGAGTCAATGGATTCTGCCTGTGCCATCTCTCTGCCATAGATCCTTTTGGATTCCCCTGGGGCTGCAGGGTAGAGTTGTCCCTCCTTTACAAAGTCTGTTTTGGAGCAGGGGCTTCTGCCTCCCTCCTCTCCCACTTTAGCCCACACAACACAGATAGGAAAGAAATGTCATTTCTGAAGGCTTGCAGAGACTTAATGATTTTTTTGTTCCAAATAACGAGAAAGCGTTCTTCATTCTTGCCCCAGGACAGGACCGAGACATGTGGGCATGTTGAGCTTTTTATAAGCTAATAGTCATTAAGCAGCAATCTAATATTTATTTAGCAGAGGTGGCACTTAAAACATAAGTATTACTTTTGTTTTAATTCATATCCAAAAGCAGGGATTCATAGCATGCATTTGCAAGGTCTCATGTTCCAAATCACACCATTTATTGGTAGCCATAACAAATTCAATTGCTTAAGATGTGAATAATGAAATAAATTACTCTGTTTCAATAAATTGCATTTTGCATTTTGCTGAGCCTTCCTTGTTGGCAAAAATTTAGCTGAGTCTGACTGATCCAGAGCCTGCAGCCTCTCAGCTGCCTACCCTCAGAGATGGCTCTGGGTAGGTAGCTCCCCCCTCTCACTCAGCCATGGGAGAGGCTAAAGTTGACATTCGACTACCTGTACCTGTCTACCTGCCAGTCAACTGCACAGGCGCATGGCACAACCTGGGATTCAAGAATAGAGGAGTGTGTAAAAGGGTTTGACCTTGGAAAGAAGCAACAGACTTTTTCTCCCCTAAATAACTCAGGGCTGTGTGCTTGCTAAGGCAGATGCTCTATCACTTGATCCATATCATTAGCCCTTTTTATGCTTGAGTTATTTTTTACTGACATCTAGTTCACTTTTTAACAGGACTACTTGGATGGCAATCCTCCTACTATGCCTTCCTCTGGTAGACATGTGCTACCATATGGACATGTTTGTTGAGATAGGGTCTTAGTCATTTTTTTTGGCCTGGGCTGGCCTGCAACTGCAATCTTCCTCTTTCTACCTCCCAAGTAGCTGAGAATACAGCTACACTCAGCAAAAGTGAGCTCCTTGACTGAACAGGTTGATTCTTCCCAGCTCCAAGAGAACCAACAGCAACTGGATCTTCATGGAAGTCAACAGCCCAGGGAGACATAGGCTCTGACTGTATCTTGAATAGATCTCAATGTGGACTTTGCTTTGCTTTGTATCCTTTGCTTCTATCTTCAGGCAGGTTTATCTCCATCAAGCAAGCACTATGTTCTTTGGCAGCTGTAGACTCAATGTACTCAGCTTGGGTTATGAGAGTAAGAATCAAGGTAGAAAGCTGGGTTGCCTAGAATTCCAATTCCTTCCAAGAGGTCTTCACCTTGCTTATAGCGTGGTGCCTGTTTGTCTGTCTTTGAGACAATTACAGAGAAAGAATCTGGGATCATCTCCAAAGCAGTCACTAGAAGGTGTCCCCCTAAATCCCTTCCCATATTAGCCTTCTCTACAGTATAGACCCAGAATATTCTTGAAGGCCTTGTATTAAAGGCTTGGTTCTCAGCCTATTGCACTACTGGAGAATGGTACAACCTTTACAAGATGTGGCCTAGTGGGAGTAAGTTAGGTCACTGGGGATGTGCGCTTGAAGGGGAGATTGAGACCCAGACTTTCTCTCTTCCACGTGTCCTGATCACCATCAAGTAAACACATCTCCTCTGCCATGCACTCCGACCATATTACTATGCTCTTACAGGTCCAGTAATGGAGATCTGCAATTGTGAACTAAAATATGAGTTAAATAAGCCTTTTCTTCTTTTAAGTTATTTATCGCGGTTATTTTGTCACAGCAATGGGAAGCTGACTGAAACAGCTTTGTTGTTCCTTTCTCTTTCAGAATGTGAGGGGGAAGAATTCCTCAGAGTGTTCTGGTCTCAGAAAACACTCAAGCAGGCTTCTATTTCATTCACTGAGGGCTCCACAAAACCACAGCACAAGGTTGAGACTCAGCCTGTAAGTTTATAAGATGACTGCCTGCCTGAGAGTTTTGATGGATTTGGTTAGAGACTCTCTTGGTGCATAATAATGAGAAAGCTGTCAGGCTAAATGCCATTCTGACATTTGAAGGAAGAGGCTCGTATAATTTTCGGTGGTTTAAGGGCAAGAAGCCTGGAACTCTGTCTTTTTCTTAAAATGACAAGGAGTAATATGAAACTTTCTTTTTACTTTTCTTCTCCCTTCTTAAGTAGGGGCTAACGGGGAACTTGCTATTTTAATAAAGTTACCAGAGAGGTTAACTCTGGATGTGGGAAAGAAATACTTCAATAGATACCTTTTCATCATCATATATTTAATATGCAAGTGTGCACAACCCAGCATAGCTCTGGCAAGTGAATTAATTGTTATGGTGCCTGAAAATTCCAGGAACACAATGCTAAAAGACTCAGGAGAAGCTAAGCACCACATCTTTAGGTGTGCTAATATATATGTATTTTGTCACCCATATTATGTTGTCGATGTGTGCAACACCATTCATTCCTAACTTGTCATCACTCTACTCTGGAAGTACAGCAGAAAGACAATATGGACAGTATTAGTTCTCACAGGACCAAAACCTTTGTTCAGGAAATATCTCCCATATTGCACGATGACTAGTTTGAATTTGTTCAAGAGAGGATGGAAGATTTGCAATAGAGAGGTTGACATGATCAAATCTGCCTTCAAGAAGGTATCCAAGGATTAGAGTGGATGAGAGACCCAGAGGCCATATAGGAAAGGAGAGAGCTGAAGGTCTAGAAGGACATCCAAGTTTCGGGTTTGGGGTCCAGATGGAAAAAGCTACTATTTGCCAAGAAGGGAAACCCAAAGAAAGGAAGGGAAATTGGGCAAATGAGAGAGAGAGAGAGAGAGAGAGAGAGAGAGAGAGTGTGTGTTGGTTGGTTCTGGAGTTTGAACTCAGGGCCTGGGTACTGTCCTTTAGCATTTTTGCTAAAGCTGAAGCACAGCTTCTGGTTGCTGCCGGTGCCGCTTCCTCCTCCTCCTCCTCCTCCTCCTCCTCCTCCTCCTCTTTCTTCTTCTTCTTCTTCTTCTTCTTCTTCTTCTTCTTCTTCTTCTTCTTCTTCTTCTT
>NW_012267248.1:4619262-4622342 GCF_000151885.1 Dipodomys ordii
CTCCTCCTCCTCCTCCTCCTCCTCCTCCTTCTTTTGGTGCTGGTCCTGGGGCTTAAATTCAGGGCTAGGGCACTGTCCCTGAGCCTTGTTGTTCAAGGCTACCACTCTACAACTTGAGCCACAGCTCCACTTCCAGCTCTTTTGGTGCTTGATTGTAGATAAGAGTACTGTGGAGTTTCTTTCCCAGGCTGTCTTTGAACTGTGATCCTCAGATCTCAGCTTCCTGAATACTTAGGATTACAGATGTGAGTCACTGCTACCTGGCTGATGGTAACCTTTATCAGGACTTTGCTGAAGCAATTTTGCTGGGGGAGGAGCCCGATACGAAGGTCTAGTCTCCATCTGTAATAAGAAGTCTCTGCATGAGAACATGATTAAAATTAAAGAAGCTCTGATGAAAGCTGCCACGGAGGTGAAAGGATGATTATTGGTGTTATTCATAAAAGTATGGCCTCATTAGGCAGTCTTTATGATTAGAACACATGCTCCTCCTCTTGATTTTAGCTGTCTCCAAAGCCCCTGTGCTACTGGGTTCCTGAGATGGGCAAAATAAGTGATGCAAATATAGGATGTGGGGTGGGTTCACAGGAGGAGGAGCCTGAGGTCCTGGCACAGACAGCTGGAACTCAGAGGCTAACAAGCCTCTGTTCTCAAGCCTGTGAGTTGGAGACTCAATTCCTCCACTGACTCCCTCAGTTAATCAGTTAATCGGTTAAAGATCTTTAAACATCATCATTTAATCAGAATCAGAATCTTTTTTCCAACATTGACAATTTCTTATATTCTGAGGGTCTGTGGCATGTTTTTATTGTTTGTTTCTGTTGTTGTTGTTGTTGATGATGATGCTGATGATGGTGTGTGTGTGTGTGTGTGTGTGTGTGTGTGTGTGTGTGTGTGTGTGTGTGGTGGTTGCATACTGGTACTAGGGCAACTCAGGGCCTGGGTACTGTCCCTAAGCTTTTTTCCTCAAAGTTGATACTCTACCACTTTATCTACAGTTCTACTTCCAGCCTTTTACTGTTCAATTGGCAATAAGAGTCTCACAGACTTTCCTGCCTGGGCTGATTTTGAACTGTGATCCTCAGAGCTCAGCCTTCTGAGTAGCTAGGATTATAGGTTTGAGCCACCAGTGTCAGGCCTGAAGAATTTTTGTGAAGAGAAGGGATCAAAGTAGAATCACACAGACTCCAGGAAAGGTGCTTCAACTTCAGGGAATAAAAAAGACACTCTTTAAGACTGCATTGGGTAAACCCATTTCTCACACTTCTAGGGACAGATGCAGGAGGAGGCAATGCAGTTCTGTTGGGCTGCTGTGTCTGTGAATCACAACTGGAGTGTAATCCTGATTTTGAATATTAGCTTGAAAACCACCACTGGCACTTCCATCTTGCCCACTGAAGTGATTGCTCACATGCAGCATCATGACCAGGTTATTTATAACTTACCTCTGCAGCCTAAAGGCATAGGTTGAGTATGAAGCAGGAATGAAATGGTGTCAGCCCTGTATTTGCTGCCCATGCACAGCCCTACACTTGCTCTCCCAGCATGCAGTGGAGGGAAGACAATGTCTGCATTGGTTACCATGTGGGACAGATCACATCCCACACCCCCATGTTCCTGGGGAAACTAGGGAGCCCAGGCACAGTCTTCATTAGAGGCAAGAAGCAGCTGTCCCTGAGCATCCTGTCCAGACCAAGTTCTCATGCATCCTCTGCTTCCTCCCTCTCCTCAGTCTTTATTAACAATCACCTGCTGTTTCAAGCAGCACACTGGGTAGAGAGATACACAGCCAAAACATCTAAGACTGCTCTCCATGGGCTCATGCTACATATACACTGTCCACCCGTCCACTGGCTTAGAAGAGCTTGACGTGGCTCAGGTTTCTCTCGTGGACCCTATGGACCCAGGAGCCCCTCCTTTCTTTTTGATGGGCTTAGAGGTGTTATAGAGCACAGTAAGGGGGTTGTCTGTATGTGACTGATCAGCAGGGACCTAGCAGTGTTTCCAGGCATACATGGGAATGGACTCTATTGTTTAGTAGTTGGAAAATGAATTGGTTGCTGTAGCTTAACACACACACTCTCTCTCTCTCTCTCTCTCTCTCTCTCTCTTTCATACACACACACATACACTTTCCATTCCCAAAGAAAAGTGTTGCCCAACTTGGTGCCTTTCTCTGTCCCATGTCTGCTCTTTCCTATCCCCCATAACAAAGGATCTTGACACAGAGCATGAAGGACAATGTTCCTCATTTTCTTATCCTCCAGGGATAACTCAAAGTGAGAATCAAAAAGCTCTAAGATCATAGTACTTCCAAAATTTAGTGGCATGGGAAATAACAGACCTACAGGAATGGAGAGTAGGGGTAAAGGGATGGTGGCAAAAAAGTGATAGCCGAAGTAGGGTAGGTAAATGAGGGTAGATCTTGAATAGAGAAATGAATGGACTGAGATTTTTAGCTGCAAGAACACCAGGGTTCTATTTCTCTCCAGTTTGCCTGATTAGACACATGCTTGGGAGAGGTTACTGACACGCTTGATTACAATGTATGAGTCATCTCAAGTCCAGGTGCCACCCCGTGCATGACCCCTCCTTTCTCCCACAGCCATGGCCTCTGCCTCTGCAGGTTTGCTGTGACTGTGAGCATTACTCACTGAGCCTGGGTTCTAATCCTCAGCTCCTTGTGGCCTTTTAGTGTCTTAGCTAACTCCAAGGCATGGACACCAGGCCCGTTGCTCAGTGCTGCCTCCCATGCCCACAGGCAGATGCACATGTCCCCATTTCTCACATGCAAGCTCTTCTGTTCCACCAGACTTTCTTTACAAAACACAAGCTCACAAAGATACCAAGTCAGAGGAGTCTAGAATCCTTTTCAAGGAGACTACACAGGTCACACACACATGAAGCTGCCCTGGACAGCAGGCTGCAGCCTGCTGATTGGAAGAGACAGGAGCACTGAGAGAAGTCCTGTCAAAACCCTGGGACAAAAAGACCTAGAATAGCCAAAACAATTCTAGGGGATAAAGACAATATGGGAGGGCTATCCATGCCGAACTTCAAACTCTACTACAGAGCTATAA
>NW_012267248.1:4624208-4642442 GCF_000151885.1 Dipodomys ordii
ATTTCTTTGTTGCTTTGTATGTCCCTCCCCCACAGTATAACCCCTGCTTTCACTGTATTTGATGTCAGTATAATTTGTGGAGGGGAAGGGAAAAAACAAATCATTTAAATAGGGATACAGGTAGTCCCATTGCAACAATGAGATGTACAAGTCCTTATGTTGAAAATGAACTTCACAACTTTGGTGCAAGGGTGGGGGAGGAGGGGACTGGGAGTAGGGGGAGATGGGAAGAGATGGGAAGGGGAAACAAAGGAGGAGGCAACAATGCTTGATAGAAATGCACTCATTACCTTGCCCATGTAATTGTAACCCCTCTTGACGGTATTTTCATAATAATAATAATAAACCCTGTGAGCCTTTGCCCTATAAAGGATGGCGTAAGGAGCAGGATGAAGGAGGACTGTGAAGACTATACAATGAGAAACCCAGTGACCCAAAGGGCAGCAGGGAAAATCCCCACACCACTTACACCTGCAGGATGAGCAGAGCACATAGGAGAAGCCAGAGTCTTGGCTACTAAGTCTTTTCTTAAGGGACTAGTGGTAAACTGAAAATAGCTAAAGATTCAGCAAAGTCCACACTTAGCACAATTACAAATTCAACTGACTTAGCATCCTATACCACAGCCTGATTGAAGTAAAGACAAGTACTTCCTGAAAATCACCATTGGAGAAGACAGCTGGTAAGCAATACCCACCTGGTGCTCTGCCCTGAAAGCTTTTCCTAACACTTCTTCCATTTCCGGTTCCTGAAAGTCAGGACAATTTCTATATTATTATTATTATTATTGTGAAAATACCATTATTATTATTATCATTATTATTATTGTGAAAATGCCATACAGAGGGGTTACAATTACATGGGCAAGATAGTAAGTACATTTCTTATCAAGCATTGTTGCCTCCTCCTTTGTTTCCCCTTCCCATCCCTTCCCCTCTCCACTCCCTCACCCCATACCCCCTACCACCCCCCACCCCGCCAAAGTTGTAAAGTTCATTTTTCAACATAATGTCTTGTACATCTCATTGTTGCAATAGATCCACCTGTATCCCTATTTTTTCCCTTCCCCTCCACAAATTATATCAGCATCAAATACAGTGAAAGCAGGGGTTATACCATGGGGGAGGGACATACAAAGCAACAAAGAAATCATCTTACAAATATGTTGGAAACAATCTCAAGAAGAAAAATACATTTGAGTCCTTATCTTGGGGTTCATTTCGCCTAACATCAACTTGTCTGACAGTTTCTGTTTGTCTCAGACATATACTAGTTATTGCAAATAAGGGAAACCATGGAACCTATATTTCTTTGGGCCTGGATTACTTCATATAATTTTTTCCAAATCTTTCCATTAGTCAGGACAATTTCTGAAAAAGAGGTTGTTATCAGAGGTCATCTGAGAAAAAGGTCTCTCAGATGCTCAGAGGCTTAGCTTCAACCTGCAGGTTGAGCTGCTCATGTCAGACTGTCTTTGGGATTCTCTCTCTTTCTCTTTCTCATTCACTAGGCTCCCAGAAGACAAATAAAATATGAGAAAACACAGCTCAACCTTGCTACTAAACACCTTGCTATTCCAAAGGTCTGATTCTGATGTGTAATTGCATAAATCCCTCTCTAAGACCCATAAATTCTCCATCACAGGTGCTGTTCTGCACCACTGCATTCAGGATGCTCCTGAGCCCCAAAGCCAGCATAACACCATCTGTCCCCAACAAATACAAGCCATAGGATGCTGGAGTATTGTCACAAAGGAGGGATTTTCTCACCAGGCCTTGCTATCCAAAGACCACAAGAAAAAGACGTGAGACCAAGAAATCTGTTGCCAAAAAAAGGATGTCTTCCTCCTCCTCCTTGCTTCTTAATTACATGCAGCTACCCTGCCTGCAAATAGCAAAGCTCACTCAGTGCAATTACTCAGCTTTATAGTGGTTGCGTATACCAAGTAGCACCAAACTCAGTTAAAAGTAATAGAAGTTGGTGCCTTTGCATGTCAGGATGCTTTAAGATTTGCCGCCACTGACAAACACACATGTAAGAATCATTTGGTAATAAATCAAATTTTACTAATAGTAGGCAACTTTCTTTGAAAGAGAGACAGATATAAGATACGAACAGAAAACCCACAAAAGCTAAAAATAAATGTGCAGAAATGTGATAGGCTGAACAGCTGGATTCAAACAGAAAAAGTGATATCAACCCGACAATTAAAAAACAAACATGACTCAACTTGAAAAATAACTGAAGCAAAAATGACTTGAAAGGATGTTGCAAATGGCAGAGTATCTGCCTAACAAGAAAACAGAAATAGACAATGCGGATAAGCAGCTGGTAGGTACACTTACTCTTTGGAAGTACCTACTAGAGTGTCCAAGGGGGAAGGTCAGGATGTCTGAAATGTACAGGTAAATAGATCAGTAAAACCAACAGTATTCCATTTTGTGGGAAGCCTAGGGAAATGTCATAAAATTAAAAGATATGTGGGCATTCATTGCATACCGTTTCCAGTTTTCTTTAGATTTAAAATTTCTCAAAATAAAAATGAGGAAGACAGAGTTAAATCTATCCTGGTCTACTTTTCCTTAAAACCCATAATGTGCAACTACTAAAGTCCAATTGGGGATAGGATAGAAGACTTTCATGGGCTACTGAAATGATCTGATACCAAAATATACTGCTCATACCAAGCAGGTGTTCAGAACACATTTAAGGGAGTAAATGAACAACCCAGGATGTGAACTGAGAGATCAAGGCATTTTGTTGGAGAGTTACCATGAGCAAGCAAGGTAGCAGTCAAGGTGATCATCTTATCCAGCAGGTTTTAATGTCAGCATCAGAGGCCAAACATCAAAATAGGAAGGACAAAACCTGTTCTTGAACAATGGACTCTTCAGGAAAGATTACACAGACAGAGATGACAGTTGTCCTGGCTCTGCCACCACAAGATAGGCCACTTTCAATATGTCAGGTATTCTTCCTGTCTCTTACAGATATTAACTAACATTATCACAGAAGATGGTGTGTGTGTGTGTGTGTGTGTGTGTGTGTGTGTGTGTGTGTGTGTATCTTGACCATTCCCAAGTACAAAATCCAAAATCTGGAGTGTTCCAAATTCTGAAAAGAATATGTGTTGGCATGGTGTTCCAGCTGGAAAATCCCACATGTGACCTCGTGACAAGTCACAATCACTAAAAATCTTGTACAAAATGATCCACAAGCTATGTGTGTAAACATGGATGACATATGAATTTTGAATTGAGACTGAAGTTTTATCTTCCCAAATACTTTTTTTTAAAACCAGTAAGTGAGGTTTGAACTCGGGGTCCTGTGCTCTCACTGGACTTCTTCACTCAAGGCTGGCAGTCTACCACTTGAGCCACATTTCTACTTCTGGCTCTTGCTGGTTAACTGGAGATACGAATCTTTTGGATTTATCTGCCTGGGCTGGCTTCAAACAGGGGTCCTTAAATGTCAGCCTCCTGAGTAGCTAGAATTACAGTCAAGAGCCACCAGTGTCCAGGTTCCAAGATATCTTACTGTAACTATTATGCAAATAGTCCCAACTCTGAAGGAATCTGAAATCAGAAACACTTCTTGTCTGAAGCAGACATTTTACCTGTAATTAAAAATGTTTTACAAAGTTTACAGTACCTCATGCTGTAAGACACATATATTAATAATCTTCATGTTTAAGAATAAGAACATCTCTTTGAGAAATTTGCTGGCAAAATTTAATATCTGTTCATCAGGAACACCAAATTAGTTGATATTAGTACTTTTCTTCTCACAAAGACATCCCAAACAATTTTATCTGATTAAAGGAATGATTAAGTATCTTGACATCTGCCTTCCTAACTTGAAATTTTCCAATTACTCATTTGTGAGTTAATTTGTTTTTAAAGAGGGCTATTTCTTTCACTCGTGACATCAACAAAGTGGACTCAGTCTACAGAACAATGAAACCTGTGGAATGTGCAGGTCACTGTGGTGTGACATATTACATGGGCCATGAGGTTTCAGCTTGTGGTGTTAGGGATTCATTACATCTCTCCCCTCCCTGTCAGAACCTGGTTCTGCTATGGAGCCATGTGTGATGCAACAGGTTTCAGATCTAGTCCTGGATCTGTTATTAGCTATTTATGGGATCTGAAAGAGTGATCTCCCTTTTCTGAATCTTCACTGACAAAATGAGGGATGAATACAGGAATCTCAAAGCTTTTCCCATTAGCTGGGAGTCTATGATCTGACTGGCCAGGTTTATGCTAGTGTTTTACTTTACCATCTTTCCTCTGAATGCCACAATCTTGACATGGTTCCAGGATGCACAAAAAAAAAACAGTGGAAGGAAACTGCAGAATTATAGATTTCAGTGTTGGCAATTGTAGATCACAGTACTTGGAAAATTAAATGTGTTTAAAAGTAGATCAAGATAGGGAGACGTCTCCCTGATAATTTTGAGATGGGTTTTGGCCTCCAGGCTGCAAACTCACATCAGTGCTGGACCAAGTAACACCAAGAAAGTAAAAATGCTTCCACAGTCCTCAAAGTCCAAGAAACAGTTTCTTGGACCAGAAACAGAAAAATGGTAGAGCAAGTAAGTGAGACTACAGTAGGGGACTGCTCAGCTCTGGATCCAGAATTAGATAAAGGTAACTGGGAATTCTATTCAGATGGACCAAATGTTGCATTCAATGCTCCTGGCAACAGAACCAGCCATACTACAGGGAATGGAAGCCAGATCTGACCTTGAAGAAGGCTGAGGATGATACGAAGATCCCCAGGCCAGGTCTGTGTTGAGCTGCCTCTTCAAAGGTGGGTGCATCTTGAAGCCTGTGCCTTGTCTAGGCTTCTGTTTTGTTACCATCTCTGCTCTGCCATATGTAATATCATGTGCTGAGAGCTGTAGAAAGGGCCAAGTCAGTGCCCTAAACAAAGCTGCTCAGTCTTCCAAGATGAAAGAACACACAGAGAGGAAAGAAAAACAGAACACTCCATTTTACTGTGCAAGATCAACCTGCAGCTTTGCAGTGAAGTAAGTCAGAACTAAGAATAGAAACTAGTAGCATTACTATTCATAAAGATAAATGAATTCAAAATGAAAAAACCCACCAAAAACAAAAGAAGTTAATACAGCCTAAGTCAAAAGAAAGAACTGTCCAGGGTATTTTGGCACAGCAGTTTTAGTGCAGCCAGAAGCAATGGAAGCACAGGTCAATGGAATGTCTTCTATGTGCTGACAAAAAAAAAATGAGTTGTCATCCTAAAATTATTTTACCTTTCAATACTGTCTTCCACAGATCAATAAAAATTGAGAAGGATGTATTATGTAAAGGACTATTTTACTATGAAGCATTTTAACATTGAGACATAATTTAACATCCACAAACCTTACATCTAACTTTAAATATTGTTAAGCCAGCCATAAGTGGCTCACAGCTATAATCCTATCTACTCAGGAGGAGGCTGAAATCTGAGTACTACCACTTGAAGCCAGCCTTGGCAGGAAAGTATGTGAGATTATCATCTCCGATTAATTGCCAAAATGACAGAAGTGGACCTGTGGCTCAGATAGTAGAGTGCTAGTCTTGAACAACAAAAGCTAAGGGGCAAAGTGCCTGGGCCACCAGTTAAAGCCCCAGTACCAGCACCAAATTAATAAATAGGAGAATATTGTTAGCAATTTTTGTTACATTTAAATAATACTTTTTATGTGAACAATTATGAGTAACTTAGCATTATTCAAAAAATTGATGAGATTGAGACAAAATATTTTTGGTAGAAAACTTGTTGTACTATACCTCATATTGTGTTATGAGGAGGCTGTTCAGATATGATTGTTGCTGTTTTCTCAAGAGGTTAAGAATCAAATATTTGTACATCTTCATATACTTAACATACACGTAAACATACACTTTCTCAATTTTAAGCAGCAAATAATCTGTGGCTGACAATTGTCAGCATGTGGCTGTCCAGATTCCAGTTGACATTTTACCCAGTGGTTCACCATCTGTTCATAGTGCTTAAGTGAACTAAATATTTTATTTGAAATTGCAAACTGGTTATTTTTCTAATTCTACCATTCCTACCCCAAACACTTCCTATTTTTCTTCTGTAAAAGTGTATTTTTTTCTCATGAGCTAAATTTGGCTTAGAACATAGCTTCTATTGAAAAGGCAGCATAAATATTTAATTCTTTTTAATTTTCACTATAAGCAGTTTGTAAAATTACTACTTCCAATAGTGAAAAATAATGCTGTTTTTCATTACCTTTTTGCTATAGATGTGTAAATTTATATGAATATAAAATATTCTGAGCAGTGTTGTATTTTGTAATTATTATTTTTCCTCATACTTCTGTGGTCATAGCTTTTGCCTTAACCTGGTTTTTAAGTCCTACTGATAGAACCGTTGTAGCCAAGTCTTCAAGGAATCCTGACTCTTCTTAGTGAGGAATTTGATCATTGCTCTTGGCTCTTAAAGTGGATAAAGACAGGAAACTATTTCCAAGAATACATTAAAACAGACACAGATACACACACACACACACACACACACACACACACACACACACACACACACATTCACTACAAAACTGGGATATTCTGTAAAGCAATGAGCCTTAAATCTTCAAAACTGAAAAACATCATTGTTGGAGTAAATTAGACTCTGCCAGAAAACCATGCAGACATCCAGGTATGCAGAACAAAAGAAAGGTTTATTGCCAGTAAAGGAACCAGCAAGACCCTGTCTCACCAGGGGAGAGGAAGAGAGAAGTACCAGCTATTGTCTCAGGTGACCTTTTATAACTTCCGAGATGTGGGGGATCTTGCTGCCTTATACATTCATAGCTATCCCAAAGGGGTGCTCTCTCAGGGAAAGGGGGTAAGGGCTAATCATTTGCTGCCTTTACTACAAGGTTAGTGGCTTAGGGAAAGAACATGTTAAGCTATGAGGGAGGAGGCTTCTGAACTAATTCAAGAAGACTGAGGAACTGTTCTACATTGAAATAGACTAAAAAAAGAAGATTTGCTTTCTGTATTACTTGTAGAAGCCAGTAATTTAAGTCAAAAATCATTGGTTGGGGAGTGGCTTAGTGTTAGAGCATGTGCTTAGCATGCACAAAGCCCTGAATTTCATCCTAATACCACAATAAAATAAAATAAAATAAAAATTGTTAGTCTTTGATTTACATCTGGGAGGTGGACAGTAGTTGTATTTTTTTCACTTCCTTGTGGCATTACAATTATGACAGTTCACTGAAGAATGTACTCAAGTAAAAAATGAGTAGAGAAAAGCAAGTGAATACCATCTAAGACTTCATGCATACAAAGGAGACAAAGAAGCTCAAGTAAAAAATTGAACCCTTGCAGAATTATATTGCTCCTCTCCAGCCTTGTACCTGGTAACACAGACATAGTTGGCTCCAGCTGGGCACAGGAGCCTTCAGAAGCCCTGAGTCCTACCTTGCTCCCACTGACCAGCTAAGACATGGAACCTACAGCTCCAAGCTCTCCATCTGTAAACTGGGGGTGTGAACCACAACCTCTCTTAGATCCCTTTTGGTCTGTGTTCTCTAAACCTATCCAATGGAGCAACTCCTGGATCTCCAGGCTCATTCTAGGAAACCTAGCTTCATGTTAAATTGCTTGTCCTCTTTCTCCTCTGTGGTACTAAGTCCACCTCGACCTATATGGAATTTCAACTGAAAGCCTGGGGAATCTGCCAAGGGTGTGGGAGTGGTGGTGGGGATTACTTCTTCACTGAGGGCCCTAAATACTACTCAGCTACTGCCTTGGTTGGGTAACCCTCCTGAGTTCTTTTTAATGAGCACAGCTGGTTTGAAGTTCATCCAGCCATAGTGGACCTACTGTGGATCCCCTTCCCACCTCCATGGCTTTGGTTGACTAATAACATTTTCTGATACACCTTAGACTTTGGGGCCTACCTGGAAAACATGTCAACTGGTAGATGCAGAGACAGAGAACCTTTGTATAGAGCAGTTCTACTGTTCTACTTAGATTTGAGCCAAAATCAATGGCTTCTTTTTTAAAAATTATTTTTTAGTCTTTATTATAAAGGTGATGTACAGAGGAGTTACCATTTCACAAGTCAAGTAATAAGAACATTTCTCTTTGGACAGTGTCATCCTTTCCTTCTCTCTGTTCCAGTTTTTCTCTCCTATCCCTGCCCACAAGTTGTGTAGTTCATTTTCCACATAATGTCTACTGCGTACCACTGCTGCATGTGTTCATCTGTTGTCCCTTCATTTCTGTGGGAGAAATAACATATTAAGGAATGTTCTTTTTGGGCTGGGAAGGTGGCTCAGTGGTAGAGTGCTTGCCTTGCATGCCTGAGGCCCTGGGTTCGATTCCTCAGCACCACATAAGCAAAAAAAAAAAAAGCTGGAAGTGGCACTGTGGCTCAAGTGGTAGAGCACTAGCCTTGAGCTAAAGAGCTGAGGGACAGCACCCAGGCCCAGAGTTCAGGCCCCACGACCAGACCCAAAAAGAATGTTCTTTTTTATTGTGTATGTAATATTCAAAATAATTTATTTCTTGTGAGTATATGTACATATTCAAATCATAAACACACATATATTTATATACATATATTTGTGTGTATACATATATACATACATCCACACATATACATATTGGCCTACAATGGAATAAACACATCTCAGGTTGACAACATCATTCATCAAGGATGCACTTATGACATCCAAACACAGAAGCACCAGGCCCAACGCAAGTTCTCCATGGAAGATCAGGAGGCTGCCTGGCAGCTCCCCTCATATCCACCCAGCATCAAGAGAGAGGATGGGACTCTGTTGCAAGCCTGGGAAAAGATCCAAATTCAACATTCAAACTCTGGCCTCTGCTGAATGTTGTCACATCATCATAAAGTAAACAAATCTTGTGTAGGACTGTGGTAAGTTGGGGTGTTTGTATTTTGGTTTTGTCCAGTGAAAATGCCATGGAAACCCAGAACACCCAGGCAGCAGAGGCCCGATGCTCAGCTCATTGTGCTGAAGCACATAGCATATCTGTAGACTCAGGACTGCTGAATATCTTCTACCTTCCGTTCTCCCATCCCCACATCATTATAGGGGGCTAGAGAGCCTCATTGAATTTTGAAAAATTAGTCAATAAAGGACTAAAACCAAACATGCAGCTACACTTCCACATTTCCTAAATGCTGCTCACTAGGGAAGGAAGACCCTACTCTGTAGCTCCTCATGAATTAGCAGACTCAGGAGACATCCTATCTAGAAATGTTTTTGATTCCCATATTTTCCCTTAGATTTGGGGATATTTTCACAAATGTAATGAGCTATCTGGGAGATTTACTCCAAGTCAAAAGCTGAAATGCTTCTAGGTTATATATAAATATATATGTAGCTCATTTCATACCTAGTGTACCTAGGTTTGGACTGCCACCTGTCATGTGAGGCCAAGGGTAGAATTTTCCATTTGTGGGATTGCATCTTCACTCAAAAGCTTTTAGATTTAGGAGCATTTTAGATTTGGATTACAAATGCTCAGCTAGCATATGTATGCAGCCCCAACAACCAGTATAAGGAGAGAGGGATGGGATGGGAGGGGGACCCTCCTCACCATAACACTGCCCACTCTCCAGTCTCCATCAGATAATAGCATCTAAGTGTGAACAAGCCTCTAAACCCAAGTACCCTGAAGAACGACATCATTGTGCATTATAAGCAGCACTTGTGGTGCCATGCAGCATACTGGTGGCCCTGTAGGACAATAAACCAGTTTCCACCACACACAAAATGCATAGGGTCAAAAAATGAATAAGGTCATTAGATGGAAGTCATCTAAGAGACCTAGTCCACATACAAGTGTGGGCTAGATCAAAGTCTCGATTGAGGCAAATAACCTATAAAAGGAAAATTATGATTATAAGACTGAAATACTCAAAATATGGTGATACACTGAAATCTGTATTTTATTGTCTAAACCTGTGATGGCACTATCCTTAACTTTTTTGCTCAAGGCTGGTGCTCTACCACTCAAGCCACTTGAGCTTCACTTCTAGCTTTTGCAAGTGAGTTATAGATAAGAGTCTCTTGGACTTCCCTGCGTGTGCTGGCCTCAACCCCCCCCCGCCCCAGATCTTAGCCTCCTTAAGAGCTAGGATTACAGGCGTGGGCCACTGGTTCCCTGCCAAGGGAGGAGAGATGTCATTCTTCAGTGACATGGGCTGAACTTCGCAGAGAAAGGATGAGGTCTAGATTAGCTTCAAATTAACACAAGGCAGAAGAAGATGAGCATGGTGGAAAAGAAACAAAATTGCCCATGAGTTAAACCTTCTGAAACTTTATGGGAACATGAGAATACAGGGGTCCCCCCTTATCCTCAGCGGGTACACTCCAGGGCCCCCAAGGGATGCCAGAAACAAAGATTCTACAGAATCCAATAGATATGATGATTTTCCTATACTTATGATAGAGTTGAATCTATAGCAACAGATTATCAGTAATAACCAGTAATTTAAAAAGAACAATTATATCAATATACTATAAATAAAGTTACCTAAAATTGACAAAGTGTTTATTTCTAGGTGTTTTCATTGTTTACTGTCAGATTGCACTTGACAGTAGATAATTAAAAGTCAAGTCCCTCAGGAGGGGTGCCACTGTAAGCTCTTCGGTACTGTGCTCCTCTGGTTAAGCATCATGAGATGTTTTAAAACATATCCCATGTGAAGAGTAAAATAGAAAAAGAACACCTATGTTTATTCAATGAACAATTTAACCAGTCCGTGCAGTTCATCCTTCACCTCTCTGGTCGTGACATTAGGCTTTGTCTATACCTACTGCTCCCTGCAAAACTAGAACAATTGCATGTCTTGAATAAAACCATTATAACAGCTGCATTTCCCTTAAGTTGATTTCACAATTCTAAGTCATTCCTACCCTTGAACTCCTCCTTCTCCTCCTCCTGCTCTTCCTCCTCCTCCTTCTCCTCCTTTTCCTTTCTCTTCCTCCTTCTCCTCCTCCTTGCTACTTTGTGAATAGCAATATGTGCTAAAGGCTTTTTAAGGATACTCAAAGTGATTCAGTACAATTATAATCTTTTGTTGAACACAGAACTTCCCAGTTTAATAAAAGTTCACAGACCTTGTATTTCATTCTCACTAAACCACAATAGTCACAATATTAACTAGATATTATCGTGTAATTTTGGTGTGTGTGTGGGGGGGGTGGCAGTATAGGGGCTGGAACTCAAGGTCTACCATATGAGCCCTACCTCTAGCCTGGCATTTTACTGGTTTAATTGGACACCCAGTTCCATGGACATTCTTGCTTAGGCTGGCTTTGAGCCTCTGAATCTCATCCTTCTGAGTAGCTATAGGTGTGAGCCATTGGTGCCCAGCAGGCAAAATATATTTTTATCCTAATGTGTCACTAAACTAAAACTTACTTTTGTCTTCTATAAAACATAATTATCTAGGGGAAAATATTAATTAGTAAGCAAAAATGTAGGTTTAGCTATTTCTGTCAATAAGTGAGCAAATTTGGATGTTTTTCTCCCTCCACTCCATGTTTTAAAAATGAATAGGCTGAGCTGTGATAGCTCACACCTGTAATCCTAGCTACTCAGAGGGCTGAGAACAGAAGACTGCAGTTCAAAATCTTATACAATACACTATGCTACATGCATACACACACATTCACACATATACCTATGTAATCACGAAATTAGATTAATAGGCTGTAGATGGTAGGCTTTAAACTCATTCATTAATTTTACTTTTTCTCCCCCCAAAATATGGCCCATAGTTTTCCCAGAAATTTTAAAAGAGCTAAATGTTTTCGAGACACAAATTACACTCTCTAGGGTGAGAGAGATAAGTTTTCCACTGATAAGTCAGATGGTAATATGCTGATACACATTACCAAAGAAAATGTACTTAATTCAGTTGTAACCTTCAAGGATTTTTGACTTTGTTATCTCATCACTTACATCTGGTTCAACATATTCCTGTTAAGTTCAGGTGTGTAAGGTTTTGAACCCTTAAAGAACTATTGCATACACAAATATTAAAGAAAAATAGAATCAGAAATTTCACTATAAAAGAACTACAGAAATCCCAGTTGGTGGCTGTCATGCATTGATTTCCTCTAGTTGGAAATTGTCTCACAGTGTTAACCTTGAATAATAAAATATGAGGAAGAATTAAGACAAACAAAAGGAACACCTACTTAAAACAAAACCTCACTTACATGTTACCTAGCAGACCATGGGAGGGGAGGATAGGCTGAGCCTACAGAGGGCGGAGATTCAGACCAGGCTCCTAGGAGATGTGATGGTTGGGATGGATTATCAACCAAGAAGCTGAGGACTGAGCCAGATGCCAGTGGCTCACACCTGTAATCTTAGCTAATCAGGAGCCTGATATCTGAGGATCAACATTCAAAGCCAGCCCTAGCAGAACTATAAGACTCTTATCTCAATTAACAATTCAAAAACTGAAAGTAGAGCTGGCTCAAAGTGGTAGATCACTAGCCTTGAATAAAAGAGCTCAGAGACAGCACCCAGGCCCTGAGTTCTAGTCCCACAACCAACAAAAAAAGAAAGAAAGAAAAAGGAAGCTGATGACCTATTAGTAGAAGCAAAATCTACTTACCGGAAGTAAAAAGCCTAAAGAATTTGTCCAAATCAAATCAGTAGTATGGTAGTTAAATATTGTCAATCTCAAGCAACAGTTAGGAGACAACCAGTGTTTTAAGTAGTTAAGATAATTTCATTACCTCACATTACAAAGAGTTGGAGGTAAGTAATTAGCAAAGCAACTCATTGATATCATTATAGAAACATATCTTTTCCCTTTTTCTTTACCACTGTCCTTTATGTGTCTTTCATGTCCCTGTTTATTTCTTCATATTGAAAAACATTTGCCACAAATCCAGCTGTTAAATCTATATTTAAAGTGTAGGAATAACTAGGAAGGGACCTTACTAACTATAACTATATATTTGTAAGGAGTGAAAACATTCTTAGAACCTCTTCTTACCACCTTGAAATCAGTTTATGTCCCAATGGCTAGATTTGTGTCACTCCTACATACAAGAGAAATTAGGAAACTGGGATTTCTCTTTGAAGTCTCCCAAGAGAAAAGCAGACAATGGAAAAAATGGCAGGTGAATATCAGGAATCTCTCATTGCTTGACATATCAACTCCAAAGAAGCCAGGCTTCAGTAGCTCAAGTGGCTGAGATCTAATGACTGAAGTCCAAAGCTGGCCAAGACCCTTATTTACAATTAATCATCAAAAAGGCTGAAGTGGAAGTATGGCTCAAGTGGGATGAATGATCCTTGAATGAAAAAGCTAAAAAACAGCACCCAAGCACTGAGTTCAAGCTCTAGGACCAGCACCCCCCCACACACACATATGCACACATGCACACAAAGAAAAATTACTCAAATAAATAAGTAAGGAAGTACACAAAGATACCTTTATGTGAATATTTAGCAAAGTATTGTTTAAAATAACAGTACATTGAAAGTACTTAAATAATAGTTCTCTACCTATAGATATGGAATGGCAGTGTGAAGCCTCATTGAATGAAAAAGAGTATTTTACTTTTTAAAAATAATGAACATGCAGCATTTGCACGACATGGACATATTTTTAAGTAAAATGAACTTTACAATTCCAACTTTTGAAATCTTAATTTGTGTGAGTATTGGGGAATTATTTCCTCTGCATGTTTCTTCTTTTTCTAAGAGTTATTATAAATATATTATTATATACATTATTTCTCCATATTGAGGCAAAATTGCAGAGTTGAATGTACAGATCGAATGCACAATAGGGTGAGTTGTGACAAATGTGGGAATCTCAAGGAACCACACAATTGCTTTGGAGGCACGTTGTGCCTTCTTGCAGCCAACCCTCTCCTCTAGATCATCACTCTTGTGGTTATAAAAAATGCTAAACATTAAATGTCTGGAAATCCTCACAGGAGAACTTAAAACCAACAGAAGATAATCACAGCAACCTTGAGGTTCAGAAAACTTGGCATAAAACACTGTTATAGTAGGAAGGGAAAATTTAAAATAAGATACTTGTTATATTATTAAAGCATTTGGAAATATTGTTTTACATCAAATCCCTTTTATCATTTCTTTTTTCTGTTCTGATGATTAAATGTATTTGTTACAATATCAGCTAAAGATATACCATTTATAGAAAGAATTTTAGGAAAGAAGAAATTTAAAGCTAAATATTCATCTTCAAAATTAGGTTCTTTCTCAATAATGATCTGTATTAGCCAATTACCAGTGACTCACATCTGTAATCCTAGGTACTCAGGAGTCTGAGATCTGAGGATCTTGAAGCCAGCCTGCACTGTAAGTTCTATGAAACTTATCTCTAATTACCAAAAAATCCAGAAGTGGAGTTGTGGCTCAAGTGGTAAAGTGCTAGCCTAGAGCACAAAAGCTCAGGGACAGTGTGTAGGCCCTGAGTTCAAGTCTCAGGACTGCCACAAAAAAGCAAAATAGTGAGTATCTGTGTGTATGTGTGTGTGTGTGAGAGAGTGTGTGTGTGAACCCAAGCATGAGGAACCATGGGTACAGAATGCTGGCTGTGGATATATTGATATATAGGTCTTATGCAGGGATAAGATAGTACTTGGCTTTAAAAGGCTTAACATGGGGGATAACAATGTTCAAGAGGAAGTGTACTCATTACCTCACTCATGTAACTGTAACACTCTGTATAGTATCTTTACAATAAAAAAAATGCAAAAAAAAAAAAGGCTTAACATGTAATTGACTGGAAGTTCACATTGGAATTAACTAAGCCAGGTAGATAGAGGGATCGACACTGGGACATTACAATATAAAAAGCCTGACTTATTCACACACAGGTTTATTACATGTGATTTTGGCCAAGTTGTGGTCAAAATAATATTATTTTCATTTGTTAAATTTATTATTTAAAATCTATTAAATTATATAAAAATTTTCTAAACAACTCTGAGATTCACCCCAGTTAGACGGGCCAACATTGGTGGGGATTTGTGGAAAAAGGAATCGTATTGCACTGTTAGTAGGAATGTAAACTAATACAACCACTTTGGACAGCAGTTTGGAAGACCCCAAAAAACTAAACATAGACCTTCCCTAAGACCCATTCATACCACTCCTGGGCATCTATCCAGAACATCACAAGCCAGTACTGTAAAGATACTTGCACATTCATGTTCATTGATACACTACTCACAATGTCCAAGTTATAGAAACAGTCCAAGATGCCTTACAATAGATAAGGGGGTGCAAAAAATGTGATACCTATACAAAATGGAATTTTACACAGCCATTAGAAAAAATAATACTATGCCATTTTCAGGGAAATGGATGGACCTAGAGCAAATCATGTTAAGTGAGGTAAGCTAAGCTCAGAGAGACAAACAGCACATGTTTTCTCTCTTATGCAGAAGCAAGATCTAAAATACAGGGACATAATAAATTATCTCTAGGTATTTACACACAGTGAGACCAAAGGAGGATACTCTTAGGAGAGGAACAGAAAAGCTCAGTGCCTGTGTGCACCTGATCATACAAAATAATCTTAATTGAAATGAACTCAAGGAAATGAAAGCAAATGTGTTATTTTGCTGTTTTTGTTTTCTTTTCTTTTTGGTCTGTTGGTTTGTTTTTATGTCTTTAAGAGTGTAAAGAGAGATACAGAAATGGAGGGACAGGGACTGGGAAGGTGGCTCAGTGGTAGAGCGCTTGCCTTGCATGCCTGAGGCTCTGGGTTCAATTCCTCAGCACCACATAAGCAAAAAGAAAAAAGCCAGATGTGGCACTATAGCTCAAGTGGTAGAGCACTAGCCTTGAGCTGAAGAGCTGAGGGACAGCTCCCAGGCCCAGAGTTCAGGCCCCAGGACTGGACCCCCACCCCAAAAAAGAAGAAATGGAGGGACAAAGGGTGAACAAATGCAGCAATGGCACTCAATAGACACTATATTGAAAATGAACTATACGGCTTGTGGGTAGGGTTGGGAGGGAAAAACTGGGAGAAAATGAGGGAAGGGATAAAATTGTCCAAAACAGTAATGTACTCTTTACCTCATGTATATAAGTGTAACCCCCTGTGCATCATCTTTATAGCAATAAAAATTTTTAAAAATAATTTCTAAAACAAAACTTTTACCCAGAGATGTTCTCCATCAGGCCCATGTATTGTCAGTTGTGTTAAAATCATTATGTGGTCTGCTGAGTGTCTCTTTGCCTTTTATTTTGTAAAAATCTACCTCCCCCAAAATAAATGGTGCCCCCCAAAGAGGATAAAAGTGACCTTGCTTAATTGATTAGGTGAATATTATAGGCTTGTTGAATGACAAGAGGTCTTTTGTAGAGGTTGGGCAATGTTATGGGGAAATGATTGAGAGTAGCACTGAACTCTGCATGTTAAGCATGCAGTGGCCTCCACAGTGGCATCCTTGGATCTATAAGGCTAGAAGAAGCACCACTGTTTGTATGCTTCTCACTATCACACCTGTGGGCCTCTACTGCCGTCCCCAACAACCACCCTGGGCCTTTTGATTGCATCTCTGTCACAGGGGCACTTTCTGTTTTCCTTTTGTCCTCTTCCCAGATGGCAATTGACACACCCAAGAATCTACTCCCTTCTAATCTGGCAATGAATTCCAATGCAGTACAAACACAAGGTTTGTACATAAAAACCAAGGGTTCTGACTTGGTGTACTACTGTTTGTTGTAACAGTTTCACAGTGTGGGGGGGTGGGCTGTAAAGATGGTGCAGAGAAACCAGACTCAGTACCTGGTTCACCTCTGGCCAGCACAGAATGGCCTCCTTGCTCACGCACTGCCACAGCCCCACCGCCCCAGGAGTCCAGCTCATAGCAGGGAGAACCCTACCAGCCTGGCTTCCATGAGGTCATCAGTGTAAGAGAGAGAAAGTTCTCATTGGTCATTTCCTGATATGTTGGCTGAGACATGGCAAGTCAGACACTCAGTCCCCACATGCTCACCTGTTCAGATATGGTGAGCATTGCTGGCCTCAGGACTGGAGACTCTTTAAAGTGAGCTCTAGGAAGGTGTAGGCCTGGTAGCCTTAGGTTGTGTTGTTGGACTTGTCTGTCTGTAGTCTTGGCTGTGTGAGGACCAGGAAGAGAGCAGGGCTTATTGCTGTGAAAGCCAGTATTGGAGGCACCTCTCTTTTCTCAAGTCTCACTACATGGGCTATTTGTAATAAAATTTTATAATCTGTGTCCTAGCACCTGACCATGTACAAAACACACTGAGGAGCCCACTCTCATTTTGGTAATATGAAAATAGGAATCCATGCTTTGTGTGAGAAAAAAGCCAAATTTCTCTTTATTACCTTCTTTGTTTCTTTTTACTCCATCAAGATATAAATCGGTTAATACCTCTGAAAGCCCTTCACTCCCTTTCTCACAATGCCTTCTTTGCCTCATCCCTCTCTTCAGGGACAAATGGAACCCTGGATTGCCACACAGAATATTGGAACTTGACCCCTATCCCCCACCTTGTACAAAAGTCAACTCAAAATGGACCAAAGACCTATCTATAAGACCTGAAACTAAAACTACTAAGAGAAAACATAGGGGAAACCCCTTCAAGATATTGAGATAAAAAATAGATATAACTCTCAAAGCAAAAAACTGACAGAGAATTATATCAAACTAATATTATTTGCTATACAGCAAAGAAATTTATCAACAGAGACATCTTATAGAATATGAAAAAATACTTGCCCAGAAATCATCTGACAAAGGATTAATATTCAGAATCCATAAGGAACTAAGATAAAAAAGAACAGAAAAGACAACTCATGCAATTTAAAAATGAGCAAGTAACCCAAATAGACACTTCTCCAAAGAAGAAATACAAGCGGCCAATAGAAATGTAAGAAGTCACCATTATCCATTTGAGAGGTGCAAATCAAAGCTGCAATGTGATACCATCTCATTCCAATTAGAATGGTTGTTATCAGAAAAAATCAGAAGAGACAGAAAAATGATTAAAATGCTGGTAAGGATGCAGAAAAAAAGGGAACTTCCATGTTCTGTAGATGGGAAAGTTAATTCATTTTTTTATTTTTATTTTTTTATTGTAAAGATACTATATAGAGGGTTACAGATACATGAGTGAGGTAATGAGTACACTTCCTCTTGAACATTGTTAGCCCCTCCATTGTTTTCCCCCT
>NW_012267248.1:4642977-4665645 GCF_000151885.1 Dipodomys ordii
CTTATCTCCAATAAACCACTAGAAAACCAGAAGTGGCACTGTAGCTCAAGCGGTAGAGTGTTCGCCTTGAGCTGAAGAGCACAGAGATAGCACCCAATCCCAGAGTTCAAGCCCCATGACCGCCAAAAAGAAAAAATTAAATTAGTACAACTGTTATGGAGAACAGTATGGAGGTCGCTTAAAATGCTCAAAGTAGAACTCTTACCTAATCTAGCTATTCAACTCCTTGGTACATAACAAAAGGAAATTAAATCAATATAGCCATGTTTATTAGCACAGTCATATTGGTAACACTATTCAAAATAGCCAGGGAATGGAATCTACCATGTTGTCCATCACTCACACACAATATTATTCAAATACAAAAAGAGGATGAAATCTTGTCATTTTCTTTTTTTCTTTTTTAAAATAATTTTTATTGAGATTGATTATATAAGTTTTGCATATTTCACAGTATTGTAGGATAGTTATACTTAAAGTTATAAACACTTTTTAACCTTCACAAGGCAAAAATCTTGTCATTTTCAACAAAATGGTTAAACAGGAAGAATTTTTCTGAAGTGAAATAAACCAGGTACAGAAGTACAAATACTGCTTGTTCCCTGTCATAAAAAATAAACAAAAAGTCAACACTAGAGGACCATAGTGATTAATAGGGTCTGGGAAGGTTGAGTGGGGTACACAAATGAAGAATAACTGCTTATGACTGTGGGTAATATCACACAGATGCCTATGACATGTACAACTAATACATGAGAATGAAAAGTAAAATGTTATTGTAGAGAGAGAAATCTACTGAGAGACCTTCACTCATTTTTTTAAATTTTATTTTATTATTTTTTATTGTGAAAATACCGTACAGAGGAGTTACAATTACATGGGCAAGAGATGGAGTACATTTCTTATCAAGCATTGCTGCCTCCTCTTTGTTTCCCCTTCCTCTCCCTTCCCATACCCCCCCCACCACTTCTTCCCACCCGATCCTCCCCTCTCCCACCAAAGTTGTGAAGTTTGTTTTTCGACATAACCACTTGTACATCTCAGTGTTGCAATGGGTCCACCTGTATCCTTAGTTGTTTTTGTTCTTCCCCTCCACAAATTATACCAACATCAAATACAGTGAAAGCAGGTGTTATACCGTGGGGGATGGACATACAAAGCAACATAGAAATCATCTTATAAATATGTTAGAAACAATTGCGTGAAAGACAAAAAACACCTGAATACTTATCTTGGGGTCCATTCCCCTAACATCAACCTATCTTTCATTTTGCAGGTCTATGACTTGGCTTGGTTGGAAGCCTCTACTCTGTTTCACACTGCCAGATCTGAGACCCTCTCCAACCTTCCCCTTGGAGATACATGGGATCAGGTAGCTCTCCCATGATTCTGCATCTAGCACTTACTTGCTTGTGGGAAGGACCCTCAGCCTCTAGGCTCCCACTATCCTATAACACTAGACTGGAGTTAGAGATATTCATTATGCCCATTTATGCCACAGACTGGCTGTTTCCTTACGGTCATTAATGCCATTTCATGCATGAGAAACCTGATCTCCTTAAGGGCACATAGTACATGTTGTGAAAAAAAATTATATAACTGCACTTCATTTTCAAGAAACTCAAAGTCTAAAAAGCTGAATTCATAATAATCCCCCATGAAGAAATATCTTGCATCCATGGGGATTCTTTACTATAAAATTTTTCTCAGCTTCAAATCTTTCACACAAACCAAGATAAGAGGACCTCATATATTTCAAAGGTTGTTACACTGGGTATCATGAAGTGATGGGTATTCTGAGGGACGATATCCCAGGAGTCACTGTACGCCATCCTCAATCTGTACTTCAAAAATAGCTACTGAAAAGAAAACAACAAAAACAAAACAACAACACCTTTGCTCTTGTTTCTTGCCTGGGCTTCATGTGTAAAGTTTGAATTGGTGAAAGGATTCAGTGGCCAAAATAATTTTCAAAGACGATGGACTGAAAAGTGTGTCTATCATCTTTCAGCTACTGTGACAAAATACCTGAACTGAACAACTTAAAAGAAAGACTTATTTGGGCTCATAGCTTTGGAGGTTTCAGCCCATGGTTCCTTTGGCTCTATTGTTTTTAGATCTTTGGTGAGGCACCACATCATCAAGGGAGTATGTGGCTGCGGAAGCTTCTAGTCTCACGCCGGCCCCACCTATGAAAGGTTCTACCACTTCCCAAAAGTGCCACAAACTGGTAAGTAAGCAAGCCTTCAATACATGGACCATTGGGAGAAAGTCCAGATTCAAACTATTATGTAGTCTAACTGCATTATCTTCACAGATAAGGCAGCTGAAGAACAGAGAAATAGCCTAGTATAGCCCAGTTTCTACTAATATTCCGGCACTACCTTTCATTGAAGATTGGTGAGGGTGGGAAGCAAGTGTATATTTCTCGTAGCATCAGTAATTATAGGGAGATCCATCAGAATTAAAGAGATCACTAAAACAATTTCACCAACACATCAATTTGGGAATGGTAGCACAGAAGTCTGAAAAACCCAAAGGGACTATCTTTAAAGTATATATTTAATGCCTATCAACACATACAGTTAAGTACAGGGATTCTTACCGCACAGATTTTATGTAATTCATGAAAACATGTTAAAATTCAGACCAAAACATTTATAGATAGAAACTTCAAATATTTTTAAAGTAGATTTTTTCTCTTAACTACTTCAGCCATTTTCCTCTCCTGTTACGTTTGTATATCCCTTTGACATTTAGTCTTAAAAAAGCAAATGTCGGGCTGGGAAGGTAGCTCAGTGGTAGAGTGCTTTCCTTGCATGCATGAGGTCCTGGGTTCGGTTCCTCAGTACCACTAAGTAGAAAAAAAAAGTTGGAAGTGGCACTGTAGCTCAAGTGGTAGAGCGCTAGCCTTGAGGTGAAGAGCTGAGGGACAGCATCCAGGCCCAGAGTTCAGGCCCCACAAACTGGACCCCCCCCCACCCTGCCCTGAAAAAAAGCAAATGTCAAGGCTAGGAATGTGGCTCAGTGGTAGAACACTTGCCTAGCATGCATGAACCACTGGGTTGGATTCCTCACTACCACATAAACAGAAAAGGCTACAAGTGGCACTATGGCTCAAGTGGTAGAGTGTTAACCTTGAACAAAAGAAGCTCAGGGACAGTGCCCAGGCCCAGAGTTCAAACCCCAGGACTGGCAAAAAAAAAAAAAAAGCGAATGTCAAATGTCAAACTATCTCTTGGCTAATTTATCAAAAGTTAAGAATTAATGGAACTTTACACTCATCTTACCTACTGTGAGGAGATGGATAGTATTATGGATTTTTTAATGGAGTCCCTGTTTATATAAACATTTTGAATCACCCAATATTAATCTGTCAGCATTGTCTGGGACACAAAATTTCATGTGATTCTGTGAAAGAATTATACCAGCCAGAGAGTAATCTGTCACTAGATCATCCCTCTAGAATGATCTTGGTACTTGGGACATCTGGTCAGCCCCCCACACAAGGGGTCAGGCCACACACCAGCAGTCAGGGTAGTAACTTAGAGATTGTTCCAAAATGAGACATGAGGGCTTGGACAGTCACACAACCTCAGATGAGAGCCAGGGTGCTACACAATGACATCGGGATATTCCCAGTCATCAGAGGCTGGACAGAGGAAAGATTCTGCCACCTGAATCAAAGAATGGTACTGACCCTGTGTTAAGAGTCAATATAGCACAGGAAACTGGTGCAGAAAACAATCTGTATCCGCACACATTTTCAGTACTACCTTTCTGGGCAGTAATTACTCTTGGAAACCGAGTATCAAAAGAGAAAGAATGTTCATCACTGTCAAACCTTGTATTTTAAATGTGTCCCACTGGCTTTGATGTGAATCACTTGCATTTCCTGTGTCAGGCATTTCTGTGATGTTTCTGGAAAATTACATGAGCTATGCAGATGAAGACAATTATTCTAAAAGTGGGTGAGGCACATGATGGCTGTACAGAATTTTCTGTGCCTCAGGAATGTCTTAAAGCATATCTTTCAAGTTAGAAGTGGCAGGGAGTTGATCTGTGAGGCTCCATATTTTTTACCGGCAGAGACATTAAAGATCATGGTAATTGGAACTTGATAGAATTGTTCCTGCGTTTCACAGGACCTCGAGGATGGGTGGTGGATGAGGACACTGGCAACCTCATGTGCAAAGTCACCTTTGTCACTGGGGGCAGCCATACAGGCATCTGGCTGTGATGGTGAGCTCTGAATGATGCACTACAAGGAAGCAGCTGTGCAGTGAAGAGATTCCCAACAAACCACCAGGCAGCAAATCCTGAGTGTTCACACCTGCTCACAATGCTTCTGGGGGCTGATTTCCAATGGACAGTGCTCATCCTGGCAGCTGGCCTGACCTCAGCAAGACGATCTTCATGTATTTCATAGGCTGCACAGAGAAATATCAGATGCTGGATACTCCAGGACAGGGAAGACCATGGGAACCAAGCTACCAGTATTCTCAGGGCCCAAGGGATGGATACTGTTCTTCAGGTGTCTTTTTGTTTCTATTCAGATTTCACACAATTCTTATGTATTTAGCTTAGGCCCACAAGAGTGTTTGAGCAGACTGCCTCTGTTCTTAGTTACTACAAGAAATCTCCAGCGAGTCTGTTCTACTTACACTGGAAGCCATCTAGCTCCAGCCTGTCCTGTAGACACGAGGCCCAACCTGGACATCAGAGTCCAGTGTCACTAGAGCCTCTGCGACAAGGAAGCCGAAATCTATCACTGAGCAGACTGGGGCTGTCTCTGAAGAGTCGTTCAATGCAGGCTGCTGATGTGGCTAAGCAAAACCTAACAGGAAAATGGGAAATTTTCTAGATGCTTCCTTGGACAAGGTGCCTCATCCCAACAAAATTTCTAGACCATTACTTCTGTGATTCATCCTGGAAGTCCTGGAGAAAAAAATCCCTTCCCCTGCTAGGTCACATTCCACCTGGTTCTCCTCAGCCTCTGCTCTGCTTCCATATAGCTACTTCCAGTAAGGTCTATTCTAAGAGCTCAATTTAAAAGTCTACACACACACACACACACACACACACACACACACCATACACACCCTCACACATACTAGTTCACAAATAAACTCACACATAACCATACACATATGTTCATAGATCCATGACACTCATACACACACATCCATCCATACATATCTGCACACACATATGTTCATACCAACATATATTTGCACCTACATTTAAACACCCACACAACCAAATCCTCCAAATCCTCCTTACCCATTCTATTTATTCTTCTTTCTTTCCCTGTTTCCTCCTTGTTTCTACTGGGGCTTGAACTCCAGGGCCTCACACTCTTGTCTGGGTATTTTTGCTCAAGGCTGGCACTCTACCACTTGAGTCACACCTCCACTACTGGTTTTTGTTAGTTAATTAGAGATAAGTGTCTCATGGACTTTTCTGACCAGGATGGCTTCAAACCATGATTCTCAGATCTCAGATCTCTCCTAAGTAGCTAAGATTGCAGATTTGAGCCACTCATACATGGCCACTTACTCCTGTCTCTGTAGCATCTGTCACATTTTAAATGGATGTGTTTATTTTGTGTCTCACTACTATCCAACTGAAGCAGGAGTGAATGTTTTTTAACTCATTCATCAAGTGCCTAGAGTTCCACCTGTCATGGGGAAATTGCTTCATGAATGTTGGTGCCATAAGTTTCAGGCAAAAGAAAATGAAATTAGATTATGAGGGGGCTGTGAATTAGTCAAGACAACACTGCTGAATTTCCTTTAATGAAATGCTCAAACATTTTCATATGTACTTTAGTCATCTTATTTTAATGAACTTTTTTTCTCAGAAACCTTACTATGAGGACTCTAGTCTGTAAAGAGGAGGAAAGCAATGACACACATCTGTAATCTCAGATTACAGATTCTGGAGATATAGGGTGGATGATTATGAGCTAACACTAGCCATAGGCAAAAATTTGGATCCTGTCTGAAAAATAGCTAAATTAAAGGGCTATTTGAGCTGTGGCTCAAGTGGTAGAATAACTACCTAGCAATTGTGAGGCTCCAAATTCAAACTGCAGTATGAGAGAGGGAAGGAGAGAGAGAGAGAGCACACAAGAAAGAGAGAAAAGCAGAGGAGAATATGGTCCACTGGAGTTATAGTGGAGGAGAGAAATAGAACAGGAATCTCTTCTATATTAATTGAGAATCTAAGGCTGCTCTGTAGAAATCAATTCTAATTTTCATGACTTGAAAACTCCCACTGGCTTCTGGAACTGCTGTCTTTATGCATCATACATTATTTGGTCTACAAATAATGTCATCTCTGGAGTCAGGACTTTTCACAAAATTAGGGAGATCCAGATGTGTTGAGGGGCCAGAGTCCCTGGTAGCAATCTTTCTCAGATACACTGATGAAACAGTGACACATTTCCAAAACCTGTTGTAAAAACAGACTCAATCTCCTCAAAGAAACAAGTCAGGCACAGGAAGATGAATACTGCTGACTCTTATCTTAGTGATGTGAGAGGGAAAAGAAGATCTCAAGTAGACAGTAGCACAGGGATTATCAGAGTCAGGGAAGGGGTGGGGAGGAAGAAGGGAAAGGCAAAAAGTAGTTTCTAGGGTTATACGCAGCACAATAGGGTAGACATGGTGGACAACAATAAACTGAATATTCCAAAACAGATTATCTGGAACTAATAATAAGAACTAATATGGTATGCCAATAATTATGATTGTGTATATGCATGTAGTGTGTGTGTGTGTGTGTGTGTGTGTGTGTGTGTGTGTGTGTGTGTATACTGGTACTGAGCTAATGTGCTATCTTGGTTGCTGTCCCTTAGCTTTTTTGCTCAAGGCTGGCACTCTATCACTTGAGCCCCAGCTCTACTTTGTTCTTTAATTGAGATAAGAGTCCCACAAACTTTCTTTCCTTGGCTGGCTTAAAACCACAGACCTTCAAATCTCATCCTCCAGAGTAGTTAGGATTATAGTCAAGAGCCACTGGTAAGTGGCTTTATGCAGATATATTGAAATATAGTATTGTACCCAGTGAATCTGTACAATTACTAGATGTTAAGAAATACACACACACACACATACACACACACACACAGAGAAGTAGTATCACACCTTTTCTTCTGGCTTACCTGTTCCAGGTTCAGTGAAGGGGGGGGGGGATTAGCTCAGTTTTTAGAATCCAAGACATTTCCTCACTCTATCACTAAACCAGCTTTGTGTTTCTCAACAAGGCATTGAATCTCTTTGGTTTTTTCACCTCTAAAACAAAGGGTTTAGAGACACTCCTAGAATTCCACTTTTTTCTAAAGCCAGTTGCTTAACTTCAGTTTCCTCATCTGTGACATGAACCCCAACAACCCCCGAAGCATAACACTGTGCATGCAGTAGACACAGGGTCAGCTGGGTTTCCTTTCCCCTCTTCCTGCTTCAACTTTTCCCAGAGCATAAGGACATTATCATCATGTGTCCAATTTCTAGGAGCAGGGGGCTCCTAGTAGAAATCCTAGGGAGGTATGAAGGCCCCTTTGCTCTCTCAGAGGTGAGATGTGAAGGAAGTGTCCCCAGGAACTTGTTGGCAACTGATTGGGAAACTCTCACAAGTCCTGCAGAGGGCTTAGTGACCCTGGAGATGGAGAAACACTGATGCATAATCCCTGTTCCCTGGAAGATTGAATGCTCTGAGTGGTTAGAACAAGGAGAACAGAGCACAGAGGTACTTTTACATATCCTAAGTGGGCTGCCTTCCCATCTGGTGAACACTGACCAGTCCAGGATGGTGTTAAGAATGGCTCAGTTGATGGACATCATGCCAGAGATCCTTTGCCAGAATTCCCACATTGGGGTATCAGATCATGAAGAATATCACCTTTAGCAGACATCAACATCCAGGATAATACAACCCACTATGATTGTCACAAGGAATGTAGCACATCAAGGAGTAGATTTACACTCCAATATGATACAGTAAAAGAAATTGTGTTTGGGTGTGTGTGGTGGCTTGAGCCTGTAATCCTGTCTACTTAGGAAGCAGAGGTAACAGTCTTTCGCCTGCCTAGTCAAATGTGTAAGACCCCGTCTGAAACATATATTAAAGCAAGCAGGAGTGGAAACATGACTCAAGTAACAGAGTGCCTGCCTAGCAAGTGCAAGGCTTTAAGTTCAAATCCCAATACTGCCAAATACAAAGAAAATAAGATCTTTTCATCTGATGCTGTGTCTTAAGTGAACAACCCCTAACAATTCCTCTAGAATCCTATGAGCCCAAAATACATGCCACACCACAGACCCAGAAAAGAGAGGAGATGGTGGCTGGTTTGACCCTGAGTCATAGAATGGTGACCCAGTCAAGAAGGTCAATGGGTCAAGGGTCTTGAACAGCAATTTCAGGTAGATTTTTCTGTCATCTGTCCATGACCAAACATGGGACAGTATGACCACAACACCTACAATAGTGAGCTCTTCACAGAGAGGAATAGTCCAGGCACTTTTCTGTTTCATCTCAAAGTAAAAATAAAAGACTTGTGTTAAGAAGTTGAACTATTTTTATATTTTGCCTTGAGGTTTTAAATATCTTTTATTCAAGTGTATCCAATTTAAGAGATGTGAAGACAAAATAGTATTCCCCATTTGCCAAGTAAATCTAGAGAAATAAGTTGTTGGTGGTGAGGAATTTCGAAGGCCAGATAGTGTAAATTTTCTTTTTATCCGAGAAAGAGAATTGGGTGTGGGTGGAGATAGTGGGGGCAGGTGGAGGGGAAGGCAGCTGGGAAGGAGGAATGAAGAGCAGATACAAAGACAGAAATCAACTGGTGGGGAAAGTGATGGAGAGGGAGGAAAGGGTTCTGGCTAGAACTGAGGAAGGGGACATATGCTTTGACCTCCGTTGGGCATTCTTGGTGCCCCCAGAGATGAATGCTAGACAAAGGTTTTGGTAAGCAGATGCAGAAGATAGATCTGAGCTGGTCTCAAAACTTCTTCTATTGAAAAAAAAAGCTTCTTCTATGACCTCTTCCTGAAGGTTCTTAGTCTATAAAAACACAAACATGATCCTTGTATCCCTTTACTTACAACACTCCAAGAACAAAATCCCTAGCTGTGAGCTGTGGTTTATGCCTGCAATTTCCAGCTGCTTGGGGAGGTAGAAATTGGGAAGATCACAGTTCAAAGTTAGCCCAGGCTAGCTGCCATCTTAACAAACACATTAAAAGCAGCAACATATGCCATCATTCCAGCTGTGTGGGAGAAAAAAGAGGATCTAGGCAAAAAGCATAAGACTGTATTTGAAAAATAACTAAAGCACAAAATGATTGAGAGTGCTAATCTAGTAAATATAAGGTCCTGGGTTCAATCCCAGTACTGCCAACAAGAAAGAATAAGGCTCTAAAGGTTCAATATGCTTAGCCCTGTGCTTTTTCCAGCCTGATCTCCATCTATCCCCTCTTGTTTGTATTATATTGAATAAGAGTGAAAAATGAGCAGTTTTATTTCATCCCCAACTCCACTAAACTAATTACCTAATAGTATTGGGTTGTTTGGCTTTCTCTATGGCTCTGGGATTTGAACTCAAGGACTCAACTTCTTTGGCAGGCACTCTACCATTGAATCATGTCTCTAGCTCTTTTTCCTCCTCTGGTTGTTGTTTAGATATGATCTTGTTTCCTGCACCTGGGCTGCAGTCCACCTAGTTTAGCCTTCCCATCATAGTTGGGATGATAGGCACATGCCAGTTATTGGTTGAGATGAGATCTCATAAACTTTTCTGACTAGCAAGTCCTTAAACCACCATCTTTGTGGTCTCAGACTTCCAAGTACCAGGATTATAGATGTGAGCCTTTGGCACCCAGCTGGTATGGGGATATGAGCCACCCTGGTCGGCCTCTTCCATGGCCACTCTCCTAGAATAGCCACAAAATCATGATGAACAGGAACATACAAAGTTTACTTTTTATTTCTCTTTCTTCAAGGATCAACAGCCCAGACATCAGACTCTGGGAATTCTAAGCACACGTTTTCCAGTGGCAGAGATGGGAGGCAGATGGGCATTTGTTAGCTATCTTTACCACTTCCTCCCCACAACAGGGCAAAGTTCCAGATGTGGTGTCAGGGTTCTCGTCAGGGCAGCAGGAATGCCTCCACATCCATTCAGTTGCAGGGAAATGTTCATATATTAGAAACAACTACAGAAGAAACTCAGGAGATCAAGCAGGGCTGTCTTACAGAATAACATCTTCTAGACAGTTCTACTAGTTCCTTAAACCTAAGGGTATCACTTTCTATAAGAACACCCAGTTCTTGGCTACTGTGTTATACAGTAGAACTTCTGTATCTAGAGTCCTAAGATTCAACCAACCACCAATCAAAAATACCAACTTTGCGCTGAATATGTGTCATTCTCTAAACATTTACATTGTGCTAGGTATTAGAAGTCATCTATATTAAAGTATTCAGGAGGATATAAGTAGGTTACATGTAAATATTCCACCAACTATATTTTGATATCTGCAATGGATCCTGGCACCAATCCCTCATGGGCACAGAGGGATGACTTTAGACTTTCTTTGCGGAATGCTATGGGGGTGACTAGAGGTGATAGGTTCTGTATGACAGTGTAATGTGAATATAATTTGGATAACAAGTAGTTGTTGGAGAATGTAAGAATGAATAAATAGACAAGTTAATTAGGTGGCCATTTTGAATAGGATGGAAATGATTAGATATTGATGGTCTGGCTGAGCTTAGAGTATTTGACTTTGTCATTCTTGTTTGCCTTTACTTCTTTGCAAGATTTACTTTTACTCTTACTTTTTTTCATTGTGCCAGGTCAGAGGCTTGAATTCAGGGCTTGGGCGCTGTCCCTGAGCTTCTTCTGCTCAAGGCTAGTTCGTTACCACTTGAATCACCAGCTGGCTGTTTGGTTAATTGGAAATAAGAGTATCATGGACCTTCCTATCCAGGTTGGCTTCAAACCATGATCCTCAGATCTCAGTCTCCTGAATAGCTAGAGTTATAGGTGTGAACCACTGGAGCTCAGCTAAGATTTACTTTTGATGCACCTCTAATGACCCAAAACCTTACTCATAAGCCAAATTCAAGTGAGAGTCATTGTTTTTTAAAATAATTTATTATAAATTATTATAATATTTTAGCCCAACAATATCAAGGGAGCAAGATTTTTATTAAATAACAATTGAGTAGGAAAAATTGTCCCAACTTTAAGGCTGTAGGCATGGTTCAAGTGATAGAGCTCCTGTCTAGGAAGTTTGAGGCGTTGAGTTCAAACTTCAGTACTGTCAAAAAAAAAAAGGAAGAAAGAAAAAGAATGGGCTAAAGATCTGTAAAGATATTTCTGGAAAAAAAACTACATAAACATACGTATGACCAATGTTTAACATCACTAATAATAAAAAAAATACAAGTCAAAAGCCACAATGAGATATCATGTCACCACAGTAAAAATGTTTATTATTCGATGCTAAAGAACCTTATACATCATTGGTGGGAATACACATTAGTACAACTATTTTGGGGACCGCCATGAATGGTCCTCAAAAAAAAAACTGAAAGGAAAACTACCATAAATTCCAATAATCCCACTGTTGGGATATCTCCAAAGAAAACAAAATCAACATGTGGGGAAAGACAGCTTCATTCCTATGTTCATAACAGCACTGTTCACAGTGGCCAGGAAACCAACCAACCTAAATGTCATTCATAGGCAAATGGATAAGGAAAGGGAGCTGATTTACATGATGGAAACTACTGAGACATGAGATGTGTGCACTTCTGTCCTTTGGGACATGGACAAACCTGAAGGTCATTGTGCTAAGTGAAATATGTGAAGCACTGCATGAGCTCACTCATGAGTGTAATCTATAAAAGCCAACCTCATAGAAACTGAGATGGAGAGCAGGAGGCAGAGAAAGGTGTGGGAGGGAGGAAAGTTAGTCAATGGGTACAACGTTATTATTTGATAGGAGTAAGGTCTACCATCTTGTGGCACAGCAGAAAGAAGAAAATTAACAATAATGCAGATCTTGAAGCAGAAGACAGGATTTGGAATGTACTCACCCAAAAGAGTCCATTAAAGTTTATGCTAAGTACCCTATGCATGAATCAAGCCATCACATTGAACCTCATATATTATATGTCAATCAAAAAATTCTAAAGCATAGCAGAGTATCAGTGCTCATGCTTATAATCCTAGCAACTGAGGGGGCTGAGATATGAGGATTGTAGTTCAAAAGCCAGCCTGAGCAGGAAAGCCTGTGAGACTCTTATTTCCAATTAACCAAATAGCCAGAAGTAGAGCTGTGATTCAAGTGGTAGAACATTAGCCTTGAGCAAAAGGATGCTCAGGAACAGCACCTAGTCCCTGAGTTCAAGCCTCAGGACCAGCACACAAAACACACAAAAAATCTAAAAAGAATATATGCTGTTTGTACTTGTTCTGTAAGTATGTGCAAAAGCCTCTGCTTGCCTGTTTATATGATTGTCTTGTACTGTGTCTGTGGATTCTCTTGATCATTATTCCAAGATTGTGATCTGTACCTAGCCATATCATAGAGCAGTGTTGGGAAAACTTATTTTCTGCATATTTTAGCATCATTTGTGGGTCATATAAAAGTACCAATTTAAAAATTAGCCTGCTGTATATGATGAAACATTTAATTAACATTTAAATAACCCTAATGTGATGACTGCTTCTCTTTGGTGAGCTATGTGTTGCTGGCTGGTTTACGTTGCTATGGAAAAGCTCCTAGATTTATTGAATTATTGAATTCAATAAATTGTGGTTGCCTTGGCAGGACCAGATCAAATGAGTTTGCTGACATTATATGGTTCTCGCTCAGATGTTCCCAGTGCCTGTCCTGAGCTGGTCTAAAACCACGAGGCATCTTTATAAGGAAATTCTGTCTTTTTATACTTCATAACATATACACCTGTTTTCATGCAAAATAATGAGAAGATTTTCAGATGGTGATCACCAGGGCTCAGGGATGAGTCCATGGTAGACGAGACAGGCAGGAGAAAGGAGAAAGTGTGCATATAAGAAAATGTCTGTTACAAAACCCGTAGAGCCATCAAACACCTTTGCTTCTAAACCTATAAGAAGTTTACTTACCTTTTGTCCAAAATTTACAATTCTTTAACATGTTAAAAGTAATCCCAGATGGGAGCTGGTGGCTCTCACTTATTCCTAGCTCAGATCTTAATCTGAGGATCGAGGTTCAAGGTCAGCCCACATGGACAAATATGAGAGACTCTGATCTCCAATTAACCAGGGAGAAGCCATACTGAAGGCATGGTTAAGTTGTAGAGCATTAAGCCATGAGTGGAAAAAGTCATGTAAGAGCTTGAGGCCCTAAGTTCAAGCTCCAGCACCAGCACACACATTAAAAATTAATCTTCCCCACAAGCTATATTATATTCTGTGGAGGTGAAACTAGTATCAAGCAGGAGAAATTCCAGTGCATAAATAACTCTTCTAAAACATTAAGGAGTAAGGCCTCATTTACCAAGGTATCTTTCAATAAAAATCCCTCCCAGTCATTTCTTATACATAGTATTATTAAAGTCCAGAATTCAGTACCACTTGCTCTTGAAGCAAGATTTATATTTCTGTAGACTATGATGGATCACAGTAGATAAAACACCTGGATATTACCCAGACACCTAGGACCACAGGCCCGTGATTTACCTTCCTCAGTCTGGTCTCCCTTTCACTGTGAAATACGGAAGAAGAAAGGCAGTGTAGGGAGACATTGTAAACACACAAGAAATGGCAGCTGTTGTTATTTTTACTTTGATTTCACTTTTCTCTTCAAATTAGAAAAACATAGGAAACACGATGGGGAAGTTTTTGTACCAACCCCATCCTAGAAATAATTTGCATTTTTCTGGTCTTAGAGATTTAGAATTTATCAGAAACAAAGACATTAGGAAAAGAGCTAAGACCAACTTTTCCCTTCAAAGCTACATAAATAAATAAATCTTGGCCACTTGCTGTTGTATTCAGATTTATTCATGTTCCTGAGGGGGAAGGTCCATCTTTAATTTCTGGATAATAAAATAGGCAAGAAACTATTTTAAATTTATTTAGAATAATGTGGGCTCAACTGGGAACTGTTCACACCTGTAATCCTAGCTAGTTGGAAGGCTGAGATTGAAAGGATCACAGCTCCAGGCTAGCCTAGGCAGAACAAAATGAGAGACTCTATCTCATGGTGTCATCCCAGCTAATTTAGAAGCAAAAAGTAGGAGGATCACAGTCCAAGCATATGCCTGAGCAGGAAGTATAACCGTATCTTAAAAGTAGCAAGTACAAAAAAGTGCTAGAGTAGTTGGAGACATGGCTGCAAACGTCAAATAGCAAATTTGAGTACCTATCTCAGATGAAAAAGTGCTAGAGGCATGGCTCTACAAGTATGATCCTGAATTCAAACTCATTTACCACCAAAATCATCATCATCATCATCATCATCATCATCATCATCATCATCATCATCATCAAATAATGTGAGTTATAAAGCAACTCTTTAACATAAAGTCTATTTTTCAATAGCCAAGGCCTATCTTCTTGGTAGTTTTTGATATGGAATTACTGTCTTCTGTGGTGGTTAGAGAGGAAATAATCAGTGTTTCTTAGCCTTATGCTGTTATAAGAAAATAACACAGACTGTGTAATTGATTTTTTTAATGCATAGATTTATTTCTTGTAGTTCTAGAGGCTGAGAAGTACAAGATCAAGGGGCTACATCTAGTGAAGGTCTTCTTTCTGCATCATGATATAGCAGCTAGCATCACACACTGAGATAAATTTGAAGCCTCAGCCCTTTTATAAACAGCATTGCTTCAGTCATAAGGGAGAAGTCCTTGAGACTTAATTATGCCCCCTTATCAGCCTTACATCCCAACTCTTTTTTTTAAATTGTGAAAATACCATACAGAGGGGCTACAATTACATGGGCAAGGTAATGAGTACATTTCTTATCAAGCATTGTTGCCTCCTCCTTTGTTTCTCCTTCCCATCCCTTCCCATCTCCCCCCCTCCCCCGCCAAAGTCGTATAGTTCATTTTTCAACATAATGATTTGTACATCTCGAGGATTAAGTGCCTAGCATATACTTTGGGGGACACACACAAACCATAACAGAGTCCATTTCAGATCTTCTCCAGAGACCTAATTGCATTCTATTCTATCTCAAGGCTTACTGCATTAATATAAATGAAAAGAAAAATTCAAAACATTCTTAAGTATTTATGGTGTTTACTAGGAAATATTTCTGACAATGTCTCCTCTTGTAGAGTACTTTTTCCTCTAAATGCATCCTATACAGAGGACCCAGCATCTACCTCTTTATCAGTAACAAACCTTGGATCTTAAATGTCCTCCAAGTCAGGTGTCGGTGGTACACACCTGTAATCTAGCCACTCAGAAAGCTGAGATCTGCCGGGGGCTGGTGGCTCACGCCTGTAATCCTAGCTACTCAGGAGGCTGAGATCTGAGGATCGCAGTTCAAAGCCAGCCCAGGCAGGAAAGTCCGTGAGACTCTGATCTTCAACAAACCACTAGAAAACTGGAAGTGGCTCTGTGGCTCAAGCGGAAGAGAGCCTTCAGCTTGTACCTTGAGCTGAAGAGCACAGGGACAGCGCCCAAGCCCACGACCGACAAAAAAAAAAAATTAAAAAAAAAAGAAAGCTGAGATTTGAGGATCAAGGTTTAAAGTCAGCCCAGGAAGACAAACCCATAATACTTGTATCTCCAATTAACCTGGAAGTGAAGGTGTGTAGCTCAAATGGCAAAGTTCCAGCTTTGAGTAAAAAAAGCCAAGCAACAGCTTGAGGCTCTGAGTTCATGCCAAGTGCCAGAAAAGAAAAAAAAATGTCCTCCATTTGGACAGTGAAAGAAGTAATATTGATCAAGGTGCATTGTACTTATATACTGACAATAGAATTATAACATCTGTACAACCACTTAATTAAAAAAAATAAACTAAGAAGTCCTCCGAGGCTCATGTTTTCCAAGTCTCCCCCACTGCAGTGCTGCTAGGAGGTGGTGAAGCTGAGGAGATGGATAGTGGGAGGTTTTGGGTCCCTGGAGGCTTGCTCTCAAAGGGGATTGTGGGAATGCAATCCCTCCTCACTCTTCCTGGCAGTCGAGTAAGCAGCCTTGGTTTATCTTATGCTCTCATTATGATATGCTGCCTCATGCCCCACCCAAACCAATGGGGCCAATTCATCATGGACTGGAATCCTAAACCTTCTGAGGCAGAACAGATCCTGTCTTTACAAGTTAACCAATTCAAACATTTTGGTACAGTGACAGGAGGCTGATGAACACAGGTTAGAAACCTGTGTTTGCTTTAAAGGAAAGATTGGCTGAAGGAGAGTTGGGGGGAGGATGGTAAGAAAGAACAAATTTAATTCCAAATCCTTAAAACACTCATATTGAACAGATTTTTTTTTCAATTTTTAAGTAAGACACAAAAACTTTCCTAGTGAAGAGCAAGTGGAACTATGTTCTCAAGTCAATCAGAAGTCAGGGAGTCCCTTTTATCAGAGATGGCAACAGATTTTCCATAGACAACTTACAGTGTGGAATTAGGAAGGGTGGGAAAACTATGGTTGTCCTGATTGATTCTAGCTGTGACCAATAGACGATGTCCACCAAGGACGGAGTCATGGCTGCTTTGTACATATAGGCTCTGGCAGCAGCATCCCACCCCACTCTCAGTTTTCCCTGCTGTTTCTAACCTGCCATGGGCAGGATGTGGCAAGGATATCTACAACCACAATAAGTAAGTCTGTGTGAAGCTGAGACACTCCCATGAGGATGTAATAGTGCTTATACACATCTATGGCTTCCATGTTGCCTCTTCAGCCACCTGCATGGAATTCTCAGTTAATTTTCAGCCCATGACAGCCTTGAGAACAAATGATCTTCACAGAGGCATACTTGTATGCATAGAGCAACAGATGCCTGAGACTAGGCCTAAGCCTCTCTGCATGAGGCACATTGGTCACTGGCCATTCCTCCTGCTTGATTATTTGTCCACTTAATGATGGTGCACAAGAACAGGGCACTATGATGGCAGCCACAGATACAATAAGAAAATCTAGGCCTTCCTTGACATTGTGTTTGATAAAGTTCTATTAATACATTTAAAAACTTATTGTTAGTATAAAGGTGATGTAGAAAGGGCTATTAATTCATTTAACAAGTATCTGGTGCACATCTATTATGTGCAAATCTTTGGACAGATGAGACTGGACAAACCTGAAGCCCATCACAGAAAAAGAAAAGAATTGTGTGAAGTTTGATGTTAAGTCTATGAAAATAAAACAAGTTCAACAGAAGCAAATAAGAGATGCTTCCTTTCCCCAATCAGGCTGTCCATCATTATTCTTGGACCACTAACTCAGGTAATCTGTTGTACCGTGGCTTACTGAGGTCTCCTCCAAATGCCACTGAAGAAACACAGATTGAAGTACAAGCTCTCATTGACATTCTTTTAAAAACTAAAGTCACATTTAGACTTTGGTTTGTAAAGTATGTTGGGGTGGGCATGCATGTGTACAAACACACACACACACACATGCACACACACACACACATGTGCGCACGCACACATACTCATCACCTCTCTGAACAGTACCTAAGCTTAATAATATTTGGGGTGAAGATAAAAGGTTCAGTGGAACGTGCAAATTACAAAGCAGAATTGAAGTAACTGCTTCTACCATGAAGGCAAAAATCAATGAATCACCTGTGCCATTCCCATCAAAGGAAGCCTTGAGCTTCCCAGGCGTGAGTGAGATCGAAGGATCAAGCTTGAAATGCCCTGTGCGTTGGCAGAAGCTACCCCTTCAAGGCTGGGAAACATCTCTGAATACAAATAAAGGTTGCAGGCACAAAGGGCCTGCAAAGTACAGTGTCAATATGCTTTTAAAGGATAAAGATAACGAAGCCCACATTACAGAGAGAAGAACAAGGCTGTCAATTTTTGGCACCATGGAAATGAGAAGTCATAAAAATACAGTAGTCATTTCCCTCAAGCATAACAAGGGGGTAGGCTTTGGAATGTATATATATATATATATATATATATACACACATACACACACATATAATTAAAAGTTCTGAGAGAGTTTGCCAAGGAGAATCAGGGACCCATATGGCAGAATTGTAGTGGAGTTCAGGGTCTCCAGGATTCCTACTCTACTTCTGACTGGCTAGAGACCTCAATTTTTTTTTGTAATTGCTTCATGGCTCCCTCTCCTAGTGAATGGTCAGCTCCTCATAGTTTCTTCCACTGTGGCAAAATTGCTAACATTTCCATTCTCACAAGTCCCTTCTCTGCCCTGAGAAGGCTAGAGCAGTTCCACGCAGAGCTGATTCCAAAGCCAGCCAGTGTCTCCTTCCACAGCCTCTTGTTCATGGTGATCTCAGTATTCTCCAATTCTGAGACAAAGTTTATGTCCCAACCTGAATCATATGACCATTGTGGAATTAACACTAAGCAGCTTCCAAAGTAAGGGCTTAAGATGGCAGCTTCCTAGGTCTAAAATACACTGGGACATAAATTATGCAGGACTCTGGGCATTCACACACAGTACAACCAAATGAAGATACTCTTAGGGAAGTACACAAAGGCACAATGCCTATGTGCATCTGACTATATAAAATAATATTCATTTATCAAAATGAACATCAGGAAACGGAAATGAGGGTTTTCTTTGTTACTGCTTTTGTTTTCATTTATCTGTCTTTGGGAGGGTAAGAGGGCACACAAAAATGGAGGGACAAAGGGTAAACAAATGCAGCAGTGGTACTCACTAGACACTATGTTGAAAATGAATTATACAACTTGTGGGAGGGGATGGGACCAAAAACCTGGGAGAGACTGAGGGAAGGGGTGACATTGTCCAAAAGGAAATGTACTCTTTTTTAAATAAGTTTTTTATTGTAATAAATACTGTACAGAGAGATTACAGTTATATGATGAGCAAGGTAACGAGTATATTTCCTATCAAGCATTGTTGCCACCTCCTTTATTTTTGCCCTACCATCCCTTCCCTCCCACCTCCACAATTACACTTTTCCCCTTCCCCCTCACGCCCAAATTGTAAAGTTCCTTTTTTCAACATAGTGTCTTGCACATCTCATTGTTACAATGGGTCAAACTGTATCCCTATTTAAACATTTTGTTTTTTTCCCTTCCCCTCCCCAAATTAGACTGATATTAAATACAGTGAAAATAGGGGTTATACCTTGGGGGAGGAGCATACAAAGCAACAAAAAAATCACATGGTACATTATAAATATGTTAGAAACAATAGCAAGAAAGAAAAACCACTTGTGTCTATATCTTGGGGTTCATTTTACTTAACATCATCTTATCTGGTCATTTATACATAACTTCTGAGCTTTTCTGCTTGTCCCAGACATATACTAGTTATTGCAAATAAGGGAAACCATGGGAGCTATGCTTCTTTGGGCCTGGCTTACTTCACTTAATATCATTTTTTTCCAAGTCTTTTTATTTCCTAACAAATGGGGCAATGTCATTCTTTTTGATGGAGGCATAGAATTCCACCATATATATATATATATATATATATACATTTTCTTGATCCATTCATCTACTGAGGGACATCTCGATTGGTTCCATATCTTAGCTATGGTAAATAATGCTGCAATAAACATAGTCGTGCTGGTAGCTTTAGTATGGTCTTGTTTGTGATCATTTGGGTAAATGCCCAAAAGTGGAATTGCTGGGTCATAAGGGAGCTCTATGTGGAGTCTTTTGAGGAACCTCCATCCTGCTTTCCAAAGTGGTTGAACAAGTTTACACTCGCACCAACAATGCAGTAAGGTTCCCTTCTGGCCACATAGCTTCCAGAAGCTGTTGTTATTAGATTTCTTGATTATAGCCATTCTAACTAGGGTAAGGTGCAATCTCAATGTTGTTTTTATTTGCATTTCTTTTATAGCTAGAGAGTTTGAGCATTTCTTCATGTATCTATTGGAAATTCTTAGGAAATGTACTCTTTACCTGACTTATGTTATTGTAATCCCTTTGTATATCACCTTTATAATAACAATAATTTTTTAAGATGGCAGCTTCCTCTTTCAGCAGCTGAATGCTCCTTCCTATACCTTAGAGTAAGAGTCGTAAATGCAACCTCCTATACCTTAGAGTAAGAGTCCCTGCAATGCAGACCACTCCCACCCCCTTGCCCAGCTTCGCCTCCCATCTGGCAACCTTCATCCAGTCTCTGCTCTACAGGATGGCATCTGTCCTCCCATCCTCCTGGCTCCCTTCAGAAATCAGCTCTTAGCATTGCATTTTTTTAAAGTGAAGATATATTTATTTTAGCTTATAATATTGGAGGTGTTGGTTTGTGGTCAGCTGGCTCTACTACTTGGGCACTGAGGTGAAGCATAATGTCTTGCTAGTAAGATCATGTTTGCTATTGGATGTTGAGGAAGAGGCACAGAAAGCAGCCAGGGACATGATACTCTTCAAATAGATGCTCCCAGTGACGTGTGTGTGTGTGTGTGTGTGTGTGTGTGTGTGTGTGTGTGTGTGTATATATATATACATAAATATATATATATATAAACAGTGATGAATAGGGGGGTTACAGTTACATAAGTAATATACTGGGTACATTTCTTTTTAAACACTGTCAAACAAGCCCATACTAAATCTACCAGCACAACCATGTCCATTGCAGCATTATTTACCATAGCTAAGATATGGAACCTACCCAGATGCCCCTCAGTAGATGAATGGATCAAGAAGATGTGGTATAAATACACAATGGAATTCTATGCCTCCATCAGAAAGAATGACATTTCCCATTCATAAGGAAATGGAAAGATTGGGAAAAATTATATTATGGGAAGGAAGCCAGGCCTAAAAAAAGGTAAGTTGCATGGTTTCCCTCATTTGTAATAACTAGAATATATCTATTATATTCTTTTTTGGTGGGGGGGGTCCGGTCGTGGGGCCTGAACTCTGGGCCTGGGCGCTGTCCCTCAGCTCTTCAGCTCAAGGCTAGTGCTCTACCACTTGAGCCACAGCACACTTCCAGCTTTTTCTTTTTGCTTATGTGGTGCTGAGGAATCGAACCCAGGGCCTCATGCATGCAAGGCAAGCGCTCTACCACTAAGCCACCTTCCCAGCCCCATCTACTATATTCTTAACAGGAGATCACAATAGCCCAGTTGCTAAGTGCATAGGACCATATATAATGAAGTGTATCAAAATGAACTTCAACAATTGGAAACAAGACATTCTTATTATGTTCTGTATGCAGTTTTTTGTCTGTTTTAGTTTTCTGTACCCTTTGTCTTGTATATAAGTTTATCTGATCCATGGAAAGGAAAGAAATCACAGAAATATCAGGACAAAGGATAAACTAATGCAATAATGATACTCACTAGACACTATGTTGGAAATGAACAATGCAATTTGTGAGGGAGGGGAGTAGGGAGGGGTTAGCACTTCATTTTGAGATCGTCTGAGGTCTTCTGCTCCTCTACAGTCTCCTGGGAGGAGTTGTGAGAATTCCATCCTTTAGATTAGGGTAAAGAACCTGGTTGTGTGTTTTTCTGTCATTGTAAGTAATGGCTGAATTTTGGTGCAAGCTTCCTTAATGTCTATCCTTTACACACACATACACACATACACACACACACTCCTTTTCCTGTTAGTTTCCTTGCTCATTTCTTTATTTCCAATATTTAGCACAGGGAAATAACCATGTCTTGTGTTCTATACCCTGATGATTTGACCTCTAAGGTCTGGCTGTTTGGCCCTACCAACAGTCCCTAGGGGTAGCAAACAACTTGCTCATGAGGACACTTTCCAAATACACAACAACAAATCCCACTCAATACCTCATCATCTATTTACAGAGTTCTCATACTTGGTCTATTCTCTCTCTCTCTCTCTCTCTGAATCATCTCAGAGATGGGTACCAGAACTAGGATAGCCCCTTCATCCTGAAACTAGATGAAATGGTACCCAAACCTGAGTGCTCACCTTTCTTTCCTGTAAAAAATCACAAAATCCCTTGCCAACAGCCCTTTGTTCTTCTACCTCCAGATGGACCTAGTCCTTCCCTGTGTGCCTCTCCCTCCCCAGCATGGCCTGCTACCTCATCTGGATCTGTAAACAACAAACTGACTTTTCAATGGACTCCTTGTGCTGCAAATTCCTATTAATACATTGTTATTTTACAGCACATGACACTTAGCTGCTGCTCAATAAATAGATGTTGAATGAATGCATTGCCATGTATTTTTGAGCCTTTATTCAGTCTCCTCTCTGGTGAGTAAAAACAAAACACAAACAAAAATAAAAACAAAAAGAACCCCCTTACTGAGGTTGAGGCATCCTTGGCTCATGCCTGTAATCCTAGCTATTCAGAAGGGTAAGATCTGAGGATCACAGTTCAAAGCCAGCCTTAGCAGACAAATCCAAGAAACTCTTATCTCCAGCTAAACATCAAAGAGCTGGAAGTGGAGATGTGGTTCAAGTGTTAGAGTGCCATCTTTGCATGAAAAAAGCTAAGCAAGCATGCAAGTCCCAGTAGCAGCAGCAGGAGAAGAGGAGGA
>NW_012267248.1:4665852-4682816 GCF_000151885.1 Dipodomys ordii
GAAGAAGAAGAAGAAGAAGAAGAAGAAGAAGAAGAAGAAGAAGAAGAAGAAGAAGAAGAAGAAGAAGAAGAAGAAGAAGTTACTGACATAGAAGAACAAGAGAAAGCAAACTTGTGTTAGAACAGTTCTATAAGAGAGGCACAGTAGGCATCTAGGCTAAGGAGTATAAAGTATAAAGAACTGGTTGAGAAGAAGTTCATACCTTGGGTTAGGCTACTTTCTAACGGCTATCTCTCCTTTTGTGGGCCTCGTTGATTGGTTGTGTTGCTTAGATCACAGTTTGAATTTCACACAGGAGAACATTTTTTTCAAGCTCAGTTTTTACAACCACGTTCCCACTGTTGTATTTCATGGGCTGGACTCACTACCATTTTCCTCTCGCCCTTGGTCTCTGTCTGCTATGTCTCCCTAAGAGGAGTGGGGAAGGAATCCTTCACATGTATTGTGAATTATCTTGAAATTTTTCAGAGTTTTAGATATTTAAGTTCTCTCTCTCCCTCTCTTTCCTGTCCAATTTCTTTTTCTTTACAATATGGTAGATGAGGATGTAGGTTCTGGAACTGAAATGCCCTCCTAAGCTGTGTGTCCTTGAGCATACTCCCACCCTCTCTGTCCCTCAGGGGATATTTTTGTCTGTAAAATGTAAGTAACTATAATATTTACCTCTCAAGGTTGTTGCAAAGAGCACACAAATTCACATTTACAAAATTTTGCCACATCGAGGTGCCAGCCTTCTCTCTGCTCTTTCTGTTGCTATCTCAGAGGCAAAACTGGTTTCTACCCTTAGACCCAGTGTTCCAGATCTACTGGAAGAATATTGTTAGCACAGTGGGTTCAATTATTAAAGTTGTGCAGAATACAGAAAGAGCAACAGCAATAAGAAAGGTGAAAGTTGGGCACACACAGTTTTAGTACCATTTGTTATCACAGCTCTTGGGTTTCTGTAGAATTCTGCTACCAAAATTTATTCCCATGTGGATATAGAGGTACTTTTTAAACTCACAAAAGGCAAAAAGTAAAAACAGAAATGTGAAGTTTAAAAAAGAAAACATGGTAGACTTGCATATCAACAGGCGTCTGAGAGGCCTCTGGGGAGCTCCATCTCCGCCCCTTTTAGAGTTTCACAACTTGCACAGGCATTAAACAACCTCCACTTAGTCCCTCTGGGATGTGTCCTGGATTCGGAGAGCTTGTTTGGATATAAACTCCACTGTGCTGGGCTGACTGAGAAGGAGATTTGTCCTCTCTAGGAAAACAACGGAGAAATTGGAAGAGACCAAAGGAAAATGTAAAGCAAAAGTAAAACGTAAAACCTGTTCCTAAACAGGAAAGGTTTTTATGACATGTTTTCTTTCTTTCTCATCATTGAGTGTAGTAAGAAAGTACCAGCCTTACAGATTTGTTAACACTGAGATGACCGAGGTACTGGAGATTATACCAGGCCAGTGCTCTAGTATTTAAGCTACATAAGCTGTCAACAAATTGTTGCTTGTTTTTCATTTGCTTTTCACATACGTTTTTTATTTTTGTTCAGGCTATGTTTGGATCTTGATCTTCCTCCATCCTCCTATCTTATCTCCTGAGTAGCTGGAATCATAGGAATGTACCATCATGCCTGGCCTAGGAGTTTTATATGATAGGAGAAAAAGCTTGATTTTTCTCTCCTCTCTTTTTCCCCTCTCCCTCTCCTTCACCCGCTGCATAAACAAATAGAACAGAGTACAGTGTCAGAAGTTGCCCAAGTAATTTACCCTGAGTTCCAAAAAAGAGGTAAGGCATCTACACACAAATGCACTTGCCCATTGATTCCCTTGTAAAGCAGGGTAAATATTTTCTGTTGTTATAGACTATAAGGTCCTCAAAAATAAACACCATTCATTTCATGCTTATTTGTAAGTTCCTTGTGTCCAGCATCTGATCTGAATCACAGTAGGTACCCAATGAATGATAAGACGGTTGATGGATATATGATTATAGCACTAAGAATTACATAAGACATAAAGGAGAAATAGATGTCAATACTCCATTTTAAATGATCACCAGCTAACTGAATGCTTCCTCTTTTCAGCCATAAGGACCTTTTCATGTTAGCAGCAGTTCAAGTTCTCAAAGCACAGAAATTCAATTTCATAGCCTAGTGGAGCCGAATTTCTCATTCTCATTGATGGCTAAACCAATAATACCTTAAGTTCAGCTTGGATTGGCACCATGTCTAATGGTAACCAGGAGCCAAAGAAGAGTCATATTAGCACACCAGAAAGGATGTCCCAGCCTCTCATTATCTTCTGTTGAGAACCCTAAGCTTAAAGCATCTATTAGTCTTTCTCCTTGATTCTATAGAAAGCTAGGACTTAGATCAAAGATTTGCTTATCAAATACGACAGATTCCAACCATCTGCCAATCCAAGATTCTCCCCTTCTTTCTTTCTTTCTTTTCCTTTCCTGTCCTTTTCTTTGTTTTGTTTATTGTTTTTGTGGTGCCAATCCTGGGATTTGAACTCAAGCCTTGAACACTGTCACTGTGCTTTTTTGCTCAAAGCTAGTATTCTATCACACCTCTACTTCTGGTTTTATGGTGATTCATTGGAGATGAGAATCTCATAGACTTTCCCGCCCAGGGTGTCTTTGAACCATGATTCTCAGATCTCAGCCTCCCGAGTAGCTAGAATTACAGGCATGAGCCACTGGCATCTAACTCCTCCTCTTCCTCTTTTTTTTTTCTCTCTTTGATTGGGGGCTTGAACTCTAGGCCTGGGCACTGTCCCTGAGTTCTTCACCTCAAAGCTAGCACTTAACCACTTGAGCCATAGTGCCACTTCCAGTTTTCTGGTGGTTAATTGGAGATGAGTCTCATGGACTTTTCTGCCAGGGTTAGCTTTGAACCATGATCCTCAGATCTCAGTCTCCTGAGTAGCTAGGATTATAGGCATGAGCCACCGGCGCCTGGCCCTTTCTGTCTTATAAAAATGAAATAATAACTCTTCATTTTGGGAGGAATGGGGAAACAATCACAACCCTTGCATCAGTTTGGTGGGAAAGTGAGGAAAACAACATGCAATTGGCTCAAGCTATTGTTTTTCAGAGTTTAGCTATTTACACCTGCAAAACTTGCTTCCAAATCAATACTGCTGATAAATTAGGCAATCTATGTGAAGAGATGCCTCAACAGGAAAATTCTAGCAAAATCTAGAGAACTAAGCAGGTAAATCCAGAGCCAAGAAGTTAATAGACTGGTTTATCATACTGGAATTAAAACAAGCAGCTACTAGAATCATATTTCATCATATTCTTGAAACAAATGGAAAAATAGAAATTTCAGTTGAAACAAAAAATCCAAATAAAAGGACTTATACCAAAAGCTATATATATATAGTTAAAATTTCCTGGATGAGAAAAAGGCAAAACGAAGCTGACAAAGAAGAGTCAGTGAGCTTAGAGCTAGATCAATAGAAACTGAAAAGTCTTGAAGAACAAAGGGAATGTGGAAACAAACAAGCATCAAAAACTGACATAGAATCAAACAACCTTGTATCTGAATCATTGGGGTCCCTGGTAGAGAGAGGTAAAGTATTGATGCAGAAAAATATTTTGAGAGCTGGAGGCATGGATCAACAGAAAGAGGATTTGCCTAGAAATAATGGCTACAAATGTCCAAAACTTGTGAAAGATATAAATTTAAAGAATTGAAGAAGCTTGGCAAAAAATGAAAAATGAGGATGAAGAAAATCATGCTCAAACTTATCAAAGTGCCCAAAAATAAAGATAAAGAAAAGGTTTTGAGAGTAGACAGAGAAAAGAAACAATACACGAATACAAAGGAATGACTCAAATTACTGTGGAGATCTTAGGCTAGAAAGCCATGGAACACAACTTTAAAATGCTAAAACACAGAGAAATGTCAACTGAGAATTCTAGCTCTACTGAAAATATCTTCAGAAATTAAAATGCAACAAAGATATTCCCAGTGATTACCAGCTACCACAATTTGTCACTAGCTAAAAGAAATGCTCACTGACATTCTGCAAGGGATGGGGAGTCCTTTCACTCACCACCCATGTCAGGCTGTATAAGACTGTCACAATCATTTGGAATATCATAGCACAGATACGTATGCTTCTTATGAATAGCCAGTGGCCATCTGCCTGATCTGGTAATTTTGTATGGCCCATGAATGATGTTACAAATATCCAAATGGCCCTTGGAAGAAAAAGGTTCCCATCCCTGTTCTATAGGCTAAATGAAAACTTGAAATTTCAAGATTCAGAGAGAAGAAAGCAGACTGGCAAACATCTGGGTAAATTTCAAGGTTATGCTCCAGTCCTTTCACTCTTAAAAATTTGTATGATTATTGAAAACAAATGCATAACATTGCATACTGGGTCTTCAGTGTGCATAGAAATAATTTATGTACCAAAAGTATGAATAGGAAAGAAGAAAGTGATTGTATAGTTAAGAAGCTTTAAGTGGTAAAATGGTAACTCTAAATTGACTGTAGAAAAGTTTAGTACATATATGGTAATACTAAAGCAACAATAAAAAATTACAGAGGTATAGGTAAAAAGCGAAGAAATAATTAAAACAGAATTATGCAAAGAAATCAAAATAAAAATTGTGCCAATACAAGGTCTCAAGGCCTAACACTCTTATTTTGCTTTTTGCTCCAGGTTGGTAATCTACAACTTCAGCTAAGCTTCCTGGTTAACTGTAGATAAGGGTTTCTCAGATTTATCTGCCTGGACTAGCTTTGAACCTCAATCTCAGCCTCCTGAGTACCTAAGAAAATTTTGAAATAACCCCAAATAAGTCAGGAAAAGAGGAAAAGAATAACAATATTAAGAAGCACAGGCACAAAAAACATAAATAATAAAATAGCACATCTACATGCTGACATATCAATAATTTTATTCAATATAGGTGATTAAAAAGTACAAGTTGAAAGAAAATAGATTACATTAACATCAAAGTAGATATCAGAATAAAGGATGTACCACTTCTAGACTTTTTTTTTACAGAATTCAGAAGAGAAAGAACACTCTAAGATATTTATTCTCCCAATCCAATCTATATATTCAGTGCAATTCCAGTCAGACCCTCAGCAAAATTGTTTGTTGGTAAGAACAAGTTGACTCTAAAATTTATAGGGAATGCCAAGGCAACTCGACTAAGCCAAAACTATTTTTAAAAGAAGAACAAAGTTGGAAAGCTTCCTGATTTTGAAATGTATCATAAAACTACAAGAATCACTACTATGTGGTGTTGATGAAAGTACAGACAAGCAGATAAATGGAACAGAGAAATCTAGAAATAAATCCATAATGATATGGCCTCCTGGGCCTGTGGTATACCTGAGTGGTAGTGAGTTTTCCTTGCATGTGCAAGGCTCTGAGTCCCATTACCAGCACCAAAAAGAAGTTAAAAAGAAAAAAAAACGGAATAAAACAGTGGGGAAAAATGGCTAACTGATCTTTGACAAAGATAAAAAGAAAATTCAATGAAGTAAGAATAGCCTTATCAACAAATGGTGTTTAAAAAAATTGAAATTCACTTTTAAAAAGAGGGACCGTTAAACTTCACATGTCATATAAATGTTATCTCAAAAGTGCCAGTAGATCTAAGTGTAGGATTATTATTTCTGCCAAAACCATAAGACAAAAATCTTTATGGATAAAGGGTTTTTAGCTTCAACACCAAAAAACACAATTCATAAAAGAAAAAAATGAAAATGAAAGAATCGGACTCTGTCAATAGCTTAAAATTTCACACAGCAGAAGATTGACATTGACATTCCACATGAGGGAGAAAAAACCTTGTAAAATCTCATGTCTAACAAAGTTCTTGAATTCAGTAAGTGTACAGTATAGAATACCAAAACCTCAACAATAAAGCCAGGCACATCACAGCACTCAGGAAGCTATTACCTTATAAGTCAATGGTTACTCTGTAAGTCAGCTGATGCATTAGAAGGGGGCAACGTGGGGGGGGGGTGAAGGGGGGATTGGCTTAATCCATTAACTTGCTGTAATATATGACTAATTCTTTCAGAAAACCAGAAAACTCTTTCTTACTCTTGATTTGAAAAGCTACAATCATTCCAATTGGGGATACCAGGAATATACATACCCCAGGTGAACCTCAACAGTAAACCCAGGACCTATACACCTGAGACAGGAGGTGAGTATTCTAGGAGTTGCCAAGGAGAAAAGGGTTAGCACTGACTTGGCAGCTGTCTCTAGCGGTAGACATTTGTTTCCAGCACCTGTACAGAAACTTGGGGAGCCAATGAAGTAGCATAGCAACAAAATATAGAGAGAACAGCAGAAGATAATGTAAGATGTTCATGCCGTATACACAGTGTCTGATTAATAGTATAGCCAATTTTTCTTTTTGCAGTATCCATAGTATAGCCCAGTGACTGGCCACACATGTTGAGAAAGGAGGAGCCACCTTACCAGGCAGTGATGGCCTCACCACCACCCCCTCTGTTTCCCCATGTGCATTCCCTAAAAGAGTCTGTGCCTTGATTGACCACCCTCACTATCTACATGGAACTCCAGTATGGTTTTTCATACTATCAGATGAGGGACTGTAGAGCTACCAGATTAGAACTTCTTGGAAATGTACTTCCTGCTTTTACTACTTAGAAATACACGTAATGAAGGCCTAATCAACTCTGTGCTAATTGAAGGAATCTACACCATTGTGTCCATGGGTAATTTCTAACTCAAGGCCATCACTAAGGAGATATTAGTAGAAGCAGTTACCAGCTCCATAACTCTTCCCCGTGAGGCTCAGGATATAAGTTCTTCTGTATGCCTCCCAGAAAGTTGTCCACTCTCTCCTTCTTGGGCTCCCCAAGTGGCCCCCTGAAACATCCTACGGGCATGTCCCAAGGACATCTCTTCTTCAGTAGACTCCCAGGCCATCTTCAGTGTTCCTAACCCTGCTCTTCCTCCAGTCTTCATCCTTCAGTGTAAGCTGGCCGTTCCCCCTGATTGCCCACTGGTCCCCACAAAAAGGTCCTTGTCAGTTCACTCATTGAATCTTTGCTCTGAAAGAATCTCACTCCTAGCAAAGCACTAGCCTCATGCCTATAATCCCAGCTACTCAGGAGGCTGAGATCTGAGGATTGCAGTTCAAAGCCAGTGTAGGCAAGAAAGTCCATGAGACTCTTATCTCCCATTAACAAGCAAAAGGCCAGAAGTAGAGCTATGATGTAAGTGGTAGAGTTCTAGCTTGTAATGAAAGGCTAAGAGACAGAGCCTAGGCCACAAGTTCATACACACACACACACACACACACACACACACACACACAATCCCTCTCCTCTCTGATCTCCAGAAAGTGTAAAGATTTCATTCCTCTCCTGTCTATCAACAGTGAACATCACTGAAAATTATGTAAATTAATAAATGTGGTTTCCATTGATGGGAACATTCCATCTATAACAATATGCCCTGCCACATTATCTTTTACCATGCATATTACTGCTGTTATTCAAATACACTGAAATCTCCAATACATAATGTTACCATTACACTTTCAATAAGCACATGTATTTTAAAGTAATAAGGGAAGAAAAATAATTTGAAATGTTCTCACAAAAAATAATCCTGGTTATCGTGAATTTCTAATCAGAAACCATATAGGCTAGATAATATCAGAATATATCTTTAAAAAGCTTTAAAAAACTTTTCTATCCAGTAATAATTTCTTCAAGAATTAAAATGAAATTAATGTGTCATAGACTATAAACTAAAATAATTTCTCATCAACTGACATTCTATAGGCTTGAGGAAAACTTGTAGCTTCAAGAGTCATGAAAAAAGAAAGCAGACTTGTGTGTGTATGTGTGGGGGGGAGAATGTCTTAAAGGAACAATGGCTGCAGATTTCCATCTGTGAAAGATATAAGTTTACAGATTCAAGAGCTCAGCAAAAGTCAATATGAAGAAAATTATAACCACCCTCATGTCATCAAACTGCTAGGAACTAAAGAATATGTTGTAGTCTAACAATCTTGATGATAGACAGACATCCTGTTATTTTGTTTCTATGGTGAACCACAATTAAGATATGAGCACTGTGAGCCCTAAATCCTTACCATTTCATGTAATATCAAAGATTAATGTTTTAAAATATTTTTAAGAAATTAACAAGAGAGAGAAACTATGAATAACATTCTAAATTATATAATAAAATCCCAGAGATAAGAAGAAGGTGAAATGAGTGAATATGTGTTAAAAATTCTTGGCTTTTAGGAGTCCTGAATTTGTAGTATGTAATTCTTAACTTATTGGAAAATGCAAGAGAAAATATGTTTGCAATAATTTCAGTGTACCAACTACTAGAATAGCATTTAGATATAATATATCATGTTGCTAGAAGAGGGAAAGAAGACATATGATCGAATAAGGCAACAAGATGTGAAAAAAATAAAATAAGAAATCATAATAACTCGAAAACATAAAATAAGATGGCAGATAAAGATTACATATGTTATTAATCACAATAAATAATAATACACATGGGTCAAATGATTCCCTTCCTATGTCTTATATCAGCTACATATTATTTTCAGATTTATACTTTAAAGAAAATGATAAAGGAAAAGATAGAAACTTGGGAATTGTCTATAGATGTATCGGGAAAATGCTAGCAATGGAAGATGGCAAAAGACTAGTACCACACAAAAGATTCTGAAGGTGAAAAAGGTTCAATAAAGAATCAACAAATGAGCTAAATGGGCAAATGAGCTAAGTAGAAATTTTTCAGAAGAAGTGAAAATGACCAACAGACACATGAAAAAAATGCTCAACATCTCTAGCCATAAAAGAAATGCAGGGTGGGAAGGTGGCTCAGTGGTAGAGCGCTTGCCTTGCATGCCTGAGGCCTTGGGTTCGATTCCTCAGCCCCACATAAGCCAAAACAAAAAAACCGGAAGTGGCGCTGTGGCTCAAGTGGTAGAGTGCTAGCCTTGAGCTGAAGAGCTGAGGGACAGCATCCAGGCCCAGAGTTCAGGCCCCACGACCGGACCTCCCCCCAAAAAAGAAGAAATGCAAATCCAAACTGAGGGCTGGGAAGGTGGCTCAGTGGCAGAGTGCCTTGCATGCATGAGGCCCTGAGTTTGATTCCTCAGCACCACATAAGCAGATAAAGCCAGAAATGGCACTGTGGCTTAAGCAGTAGACTGCTAACCTTGAGCTGAAGAGCTGAGGGACAGTGCCCAGGCCGAGAGTTCAGGCCCCAAGACCAACAAAAACAAAACAAAACACTGAGATTCCATCTCACCCCCAGTTTAGAATGGCCATTATTGAGAATACAAACAATAACAGATGTTGCTAAAGATGTGGGCTAAAGTACATTGTTAGAGGGAATGTAAACTTATTCAATCTCTTTGGAAAGCAGTATGGAGGTTCCTCAAAGAAACAAACAAAGAAACAAAGCATACAACTACCCTGTAATCCAGCAATTCTACTCTAGAGCACTTATCTAAAAGATCATAAACTATGATACAATAAAGCTACTTGCATAGCCATGTTCATTACAACACTATTCACTATAGCCAAGGCATAAAATCAGCCTAGATACCGCTCAAGAAAATGTGGTATATATACACAAAGAAATTTTACTCAACCATCAGAAGGAATGTAATTGTATCATTTGCAAAGAAATGAAAGGATCTGGGAAAAATTATGTTAAGAGAAGTAAATCATTCCCAGAAAGACAAAGGATGCATGTTTCTCTCATATGTGGAAGCTAGAACTAATTTATAAATATATCAACACTTTGGGGCGGTATGCAACTGTATTAACTGAAATATAGTAGATTCAGAGGGGAATTCAAATGGTGTAATTCTTTAGAAAAGCTAGCTCACAGTCTAATAAAGTAAACATCAGGAAACTAGTACTCAAGAAAGGTAGAGTCAAGAAAAGAGAACATGAATGAAGAGAGTGCAGTGAAGAGAAATGGGGAAAATGCAGCCATAAAATTCTAAGCATGTTCTACAAAATTAAGAAAAGCGACAAAAGGGATAAGGTTGGGAGGGATGGAGAAGAACATTGAAAGGATAACTGATCGAGTTGCATTATATTCAGACTACTTTATTAAATGGCAACCCTCTTACAGCTAAAGATAATACAAATACACTTTAAGAACAAGACTAGTGGTGTGTTGGGCTGGGAAATTGGCTCAGTTGTGGAGTGCTTTCCTCACATGAATGAGGCCCTGGGTTCGATTCCTCAGCACCACATAAGCAGAAAAAAAGCCAGAACTGGTACTGTGGCTCAAGTGGTAGGGCACTAGCCTTGAGCTGAAGAGCTGAGGGATAGGACCCAGGCCCAAAGTTCAGTAAAAAAAAAAAAAAAGACTAATGGTGTGGCTCAGAGGTAGGGGCCTGCCTAGCAAGGAACAAGATGAATTCAAATCTCAGTACCAAAAAAGAGAGAGAGGAGGGGATGGTGAAGAAAGAGAAAAGTTCCAAATAAAGCAGAGCAAGACAAGATTAGCTGCATGCTGGTGGCCTATATCTCTAATCCTAGCTACTCAGGAGGCTGAGATCTGAAGAGCACAGTTCAAAGCCATCCTGGGCAGGAAAGTCCATGAGACTCTTATCTCCAAGTAAACGCCAGAAAACCAGAAGTAGAGCTCAAAGTGGTAGAGTGCTAGACTTGAGCAGAAAAGTTCAGGGACAGCACCCAGATCCTGAGTTCATGCCCCATGGCTGGGGGAAATAAAAAAAGCTGATCAACTTTATTGTAGAATTTTTTTCACAGATTGTGGCATAGAAAAGCATCTTAACAAGTTCAGATAAATAGGTAGATTGATAGAAAGTGAACATATCATATTTCATTTTCTGATGACAAAACTAATATAAAACAACAAAAATAGGCCTCTAATACAATCTAGAAACTTAAAAGCCCTCAGAAATAACTCTGAGGGGCTGGGAAGGTGGTTCGTTGTAGAGTGCTTGCCTTGCATGTATGCGGCCCTGGGTTCGATTCCTCAGCACCACATAAGCAAAAAGAAAAAAGCCAGAAGTGACGCTGTGGCTCAAGTGGTAGAGTGCTAGCCTTGAGCTGAAGAGCTGAGGGACAGCATCCAGGCCCAGAGTTCAGGCCCCACAACCGGATCCAAAAAAGAAAAAAAGATAGAACTCTGAAAATGCAAAGCAATCTTTATGATGAAAGATGAAATAACTAAATGATAGGTTAATTAGAAAAGCAAAAACAAACTCTACATTTCTATCTGTGAAATACAGGGGCAGGGGCATGGAAATCTCATCAAGAAAAAGAACAAACATAATAAAGAATAATTGCAAAATCAGTCTTTATTACTGCTTCAGAGCATGGATTCTAGACTCATGATTTATAGGTTCAAATCCAAGCTCCCCAACCTACTTAACATGTGTGAACTAGGAATAATCTAATAGAAAGATGCTGGGTTTCCTCTTAGTTAAAACAGGAGTAATAATACTTATCCCTTAGGGTGTTATAGAATGTCAATGGGGTCCTGTGCATAGTCTTCCTTAGTAATCTCTAGAGGGAGAGGTGGGGAGATGAAATGATGATACACAATTAAACAGATAGACTAGATAGATAGATAGATAGATAGATAGATAGATAGATAGATAGATAGATAGATAGATAGATAGATAGATAGATAGATAGATGTTGGATAGATAATAGATAGGAAGATAGATATAGATTAAAGGAAGCCAGAGGAGAAAGAAAAATTAAAGACAGCTGAGATTGAGTACTGAGGATTTCAGTGGCTGAATTGAGTGTGCCTCCTCAAAATCCATCCACATAAGTTCTAACCTCTAACATCTCAGAACAAGATTGTACTTGGAGATAAGATTATCTTAAGGTAATTTAGGTCAAATGAAGTCTTTAGGGTAGATCCTGATTCAGTTATCTTTATGAAAAGAGGAGATAAGGATGTGCTCGGGAGTTCACACGAGTACACATACACACACACACACACACACACACACACACACACTCATGGAGACTACATAAGGAGCACACAGGCCATCTGTAAGGCAAGGACAGAGGTTTCAGGAAAAATCAGCTTTGCTGGCACTTTGTTCTCAGACTTAACTGTCCGGAAAGTAAATGTTTTATTGTTTAAGCCTCCAGTCGGTGGTTCAATCAGCACTAACATATGGATACAAATAGTGTCTACAAAACTGCTACCAGTCAGAATATGGAGTCTTACTGAGCCCACAGATCTCAGTTGCTGGTGTTTCATGCTGTGACGCTCTAAGTCAAGCTTGAGTCTGAAATTCAGGATATACATGTTTCTTGCTACACTGTCCTTGAAGAAAACTATTCTTCTTTCCCAAGTATTAAAAAGGTAAAACATTGTGAGATTAGATCTCACAGTGGTGGAAAGATTGGTCATGCTGAGTTTGCTAAGCCCAGAGTTCTGAACATTGCATTTTAAGGTCCCCTTAAAGGATTTTTCAACAACAATTTTGTCTAGATCAAATTGTATTTCTCTGAGCTACTTTTGAGATTAACCTTTAAATAAACTGTCACTCCATAGCATGATATGCAACTTGGTGAAACATGGAAATCCACAAATACACAAATAGATTACTAGAAAGAGGGACACAAAGTATAATTATGTACATGGTGTGTGTGTGTGTGTGTATCTGTCTGTCTGTCTCAGGCACAGTTGTCACCTGCTGGCCTGTCCTCAGCTCACCACAGTCTGCTTTCCCTCCTGCCCCCAGATCCTACTCTGCCATTCCCAGTATAGAAGCCTCCCTGAAAAGGCCTAGAAGGTCACACACCCAAGGTGATCCTTGAATAGCAGGGCTTAGAAGTTGGAAACACACACTCCCCTCTTCTCTGTCTCAGGCAAAGGTGCTAAGATCTAATGTTTCAATACTTCAGAGGATCTAGAGAGAGAAAGAGTGGTTGGTGCCTAGAGCAGGCACCAGCAATGAGTCTCTGTGGGCTGGCTTCCTCCTCTGACAGTCCTGCCTCTCTCCACTGTCATTCCCTGCGATGGCTTCCAGAGCCTTCTGCACACAAGCTCGGTTTCAGACCGTCTAGTTCAGACTCCAGTAATGAAAGCAAATGGTTAGTACCACAATCTTGGAGTCCGGCATAGTGATTCATAGTGGAGCATGAGTGCACAAATCCCTGACTCTACAACTCCACCTGGAGAAACATTCTTCAGAAAACAGGCAAGGCAAAGAAGTGCTTCCATTCATCAACCACAGAGAAATCCACTTGCTCTGTGTGTTCGTAGCTTCTGTGTATCTCTATACTATATTCTATTCCAAGGCAGGTAGCACTCTGCTTTTCTTCTACCAGGGGAAGCCAGACAGTGGCATCCAGGAAAGACACAGACACATCACCATACCATACCATCACCGCCATCATTGTTCTTGCTGGAAAGAAAAACAAAAAGGTAAAAAATGAGCAACATGCAAAATTAAAGGAAGAGGATTGAATAAATTATATTGCATGAAGCCATTAAAAATAAATAGTGCTTACGTGGAATTTTGTGAAAGGTTTTTTTCAGTAAAAAAGCCAGTTGTAAGCTCTGTTGCTGGTGGCTCACTCCTATCATCTCACATACTCAGAAGTCTTAGAGCTGAAGATCACAGTTCAAGCCAGTCCAGGAAAAGAAGTCCATGAGACTTTTATCTGCAATTAATTACCAAAATGCTTGAAGTAGAGCAGTGGCTCAAAGTGGTAGAATACTAGCCTTGAGCAAAAAAGCTCAAGCTCTGAATTTAAGCCCCAGGACAGACACCAAAAAAAAAAGTCAATTGTAGAATTATATTTAGAATGTTTTGAAGATTTGATTTCTCTAAAGTTATTTACTTAACATGTCTTCTTATATGTCTCAGTCTGCCTGTCTGTCTCTCCTACCACTCCACCCCCAGCCCGCCTCTCTCTCACATACACATATACCAGGGCCATATATCAAATCATTTTTGCTATGTTTGGATAAGTATTTCTCAAAGGCCGTGTTTGGTAAAGACTTAGCCCAATCCATAGGAGTTTTGGGAGGTGATGGAGTTGGAAAGAAGTGACATTTAGTGGAAAGTCTTCTAACTGCATGTGGGGGTATTAGGAGCCTGGCCCCTCTTTTCTCTCTTTCAGTCACTAGGTAAACAGACTTCGCTTTCCTCATGATCCCACTGTGAATGACCTCACCGCAGGTCCAAAGCAGGCTAGTCTATATTTTTGTGTGCAGAAAGTAGGAATTACATGAAGAAATTGTTTAAAATTTTCAGATCTAAGTATGAACCATATTGGGCATTAATTGTATATTTTTAGTTCTTTAAAATGTTTAAATATTTGTTGTAATTGGCCAAGTGGTGGTGTTTCACATCTGTAATCCTAGCTACTCTGGAGGTTAAGACCTGAGAATCTTAGTTCAAAGCCAACCCAGACAAGAAAATACATGAGATTCTAAAAAAAGCCAGAAAGTAGAGCTTCAGCTCAAGTGGTAGAACACTAGCCTTGAGCACAAAAGCTCACAGACAAATGTTCTCTGCTAATCAGCAGTGGGGCTTAGAAGAAGGACCAATTTACAGATAGAGGAATCCAAGAACTCACATTTTCTTTGCCATTCTAAATTGTGATAGGAATTAAAAATCTCGAAAGGCTGGGAACTTAAACTGGCCCCCAGGTAATATGACCAAAGGCACATGGACTTAAGAGTTATTTCCCTTCTATTTTGCACATCTTATGCATCTTAAATCAATCTTCCAATCACAGGAGAAAGAGAACCCAAAAGAAGCAGCTTTTCTCTTTTTATTAAATAGCTTCCTGTGTGTCTCAGTCAGCTTTATATTACTGCAACAAAATCTCTGTGGGAGTCAGCTTATATAAAGAAAAAGGGCCAGGAGCCAGTGGCTCATGCCTGTAATCCTAGCTACTCAGGAGGTTGAGATCTGAGGATCAAGGTTCAAAGCCAGCCTGGGCAGTAAAGTCCATGAAACTCTTATCTCCAATAAACCACCAGAAAACCAGAAGTGGCACTGTAGCTCAAGTGGTAGAGGGCTAACCTTGAGCTGAAGAGCTGAGGGACAGCACACAGGCCCAGAGTTCAAGCCCCACAACCGACAAAAAAAAAAAGAAAGGAAGAAAGAAAGAAAGGAAGGAAGAAATGAAGGAAGGAAGGAAGAAGAAAGAAAGAAAGAAAGAAAGAAAGAAAGAAAGAAAGAAAGAAAGAAAGAAAGAAAGAAAGAACGAAAGAAAGAAAGAAAGAAAGAAAGAAAAAGGTTACATGCATTCAGAGGCTCCATAATCAGTTATCTGGTGTATGTGACAAGGAAGCATATCGTGGAAGAAATACATCTTAGAGGAAAACCAAAAAGAGAGAGGAAGGGACCAGGGTCCGAGAGTTCCCTTTGATGGCACTCTCCCCCCATCCCCACCAGGGATTTAAACACCTCCAACTAGACCCCACTTTCATATTTTGAGACAGGGTTTTGCTATGCAGCCTAAGACAGCCTAGAACTCACAGTCCTCTTACCTCCACCTCCTGAATGCTGGGACTGTAGGTATGTAGCAACTACACCTGACTTAGTCCTCACATTTTAAAGTTTCCATCATTTTCTAAGAGTGCCACTCTGAAGATCAGCCTTAACACTCAGGCTTCGGGGGACAGTTCAGATACAAATGGTGGCAGTGTCATTTAGCAGCTGATCAGGATTCAGCTTTTGGTTTTTCTCTTTATCAGTGAAAACTTCCATGTTCTTTCTTTACTTACATCTATCACCCATCCTGAATTGGCCACCAATGACTACTTAAAGCAAAAGGACAGTACTATTGTGATTTGATCTACCCAATATTTTGCTTTTGGTAATCATCTACTCTTAAATTATCTTAATAATGAATAAAGAAATGTTTAGGATAAAGCCTAACTGTTGTGCTTCAAGTTTCCAAGTCTTCGTCTTAAGACAGACCCATTCCCTCACTACCACAGGGATTTGGAGATACACACCCCTTCCCCTAATGGCACTGAGGGAAAGTAAGCCAGCTTCACTCTACAAAAGGACCCAGTGGAAAGAAAGAGGATAGGGAAAAAGAAAGAAGAGAGCATCTGTTTAGTTTCTTCACCTAAGGCATCGGGCACTGTACTAGGTAGGCTAGGTAGCTTTTCTAGGGTGCATTTTATCTATGTATGTACTTACTTATTTAACAGTTGTATTAAGATATTTTTCAAGTAATTTTCATACTCCATCCACAGAGTACACATTACTACCCTCCTTTTTCAGATAGAACAATGAGGATCAAAGATATTAAACAACTTCACCACTATCACTGAGCTTCCAGAAAATGGAGTAGAACTGTGATGCAGAATTGCAAATTCCCAAACTCCCCACATCTTAGAGATTCACCACTTTGGTTACTTCAAAGAGAGAAGGAAGTCAGAGTTCCGGTCTTGGATCGGAATTGTTTCTGTAGCTAAATACAGGAATGTCAGCAGGAATTGGGCATTTGTTTTGCTTTCCTCTGATTAAAAATTTTGTCAAGCTATGTAATTTCCCTTCTAAATTAGAGAGCAGGTCCCTTCCCTACCCTATATCTGCATACCTGTGGCCTTTGTCCAGAGTTTTTTCACTTTACTTCCTAAATATATCACCTACAATAGCAAAGATCAAACACTATTCCCTCCACTCTGGGCATGTCCACCAGAGACACACATTTCCTGGCAGACTTTACCCTTGTGTCCTGTGTCCTTTGTCCCCTTCAGTTACTGTTCCTTCTTCAGAGCAGTCATTGAAGCCAGGAATCAAAGCATATCTACCTGGGCACTGGTGGCTCTTGCCTGTAATCCTAGCTACTCAAGAGGCTGAATTATGAAGACTGTATTTCTTTTTTTATTTATTTTTATTTATTTATTTTTATTGTGAAAATACTGTACAGAAGGGTTACAATTACATGGGCAAGATAATGAGTACATTTCTTATCAAGCATTGTAGCCTCCTCC
>NW_012267248.1:4683881-4694622 GCF_000151885.1 Dipodomys ordii
TGGGGCCTGATCTCTGGGCCTGGGCACTGTCCCTCAGCTCTTCAGCTCAAAGCTAGAGCTCTACCACTTGAGCCACCGCGCCACTTCTGGCTTTTTTCTTTTTGTTTATGGGGTACTGAGGAATCGAACCCAGGGCCTCATGCATGCAAGGCAAGAGCTTTACCACTGAGCCATCTTCCCAGCCCCAGAATGCCAGTCTTGAGTGAATAGGCTAAGTGACAGCACCTATGCCCTGATTTCCAGCTCCAGTACTTGCTCACACATGTACGCACGCACGCGCGCGCGCAGACACACACACACACACACACACACAGTGCAAAACCAAGGAAAAAGCAGAGGCTTTAGTATTTCTTCAGGTCTTAACATGAACAAACACAGGCTCAAAAAACAGAGAGGAAATAGCAGCTAACAAACTTACCAGCACAATACTGAAGCTGGGGTAGGGACCCTCTCAGCCCAGGGCAGAAAACACATGCCCTGCCAGGACTGTACCCTCTACTCTCATGGTCATGTGGACTATGAGCACCCAGTGCACCTCCCTGAATCCCAAACTTCCATCCCCTGCTTTCCACATCCTCCCAGCTGCCCTGGCCTCAGGACCCCAGGATTCTTCCAGGAAGAAGTCTCCAGTTCATCCACAACAGGAAAGCTTTGACCCTTGTCTAAACTTATTATGAACTTCATCTTCCAGCTGCCACAAGGTGACAGATCTCAAGCCAGACTGTTAAGCTGGAAGCCCCTGGTAACATCCTTGGTTATGCCTAAGTAAAGTAGGATATGTGACAAGTTCAACCTATCACCCTGACCTTAAAATTCCAACAGTGGCCACTTTCCCCTAAAGTCTAACTCCTCTTCCTAATATAACTTGGATCTTATGCTCTGATTCATAAGATGCAATTCTTTCATAACACAAAGGTTGACATCTGGTTTCTTACTCCTTGCCCTGGGGATACAACCTAGCTACCAATCACGGACTTTACAAGGTCCTCTGTGGTCTCTTCTGGGGATGCTGAAGATGGGTATATGTCTGGGTATATCCCAAAGGAAATGGAAGAACTGTTTGGGATCCAATAAACCCCTGCTGGCCACCCCCTCCTCTACCCCCACCCCCGGGCTCGCATTAATGTCTTTTCCAGTTGATTTTACTGAGGAGAAAATAGTGATGGAGGTGGTAAATACAATTTTTTTTTATGATCTGAGACTCTTGGAGCAGAGCTAGATCTCATCCTGGCCCAGGGTTTGCTCTACCTCCCCCAGATCCTAGAAATAAAGCTTCCCACTGGATTGGGAACAGTTAGCAAAGTGAGAGAATTGCACTTCAAAGCTTGATTCTTTTCACTAGAAATGGCAGTTAGGATTCCCGCCTACCCCCCCCCCCATCTCCTTGCAGGATTAGAATAATCATAAGAGCAATTGTTTGCTCTGAGCTCCATTCATTGCTGTGACAGCAAGGTTGAAAAGGGCCCTTCTTTGAACTTAGCACTTGGATGGAATGAATGTGGCTTCTGTCGCTTCTGGATGACTGATATGATTCAATAAGACGATTAAAGATTAGCAGAGGAAGGCTGCCCTTCCCCTAGTTTTGTGCAGGAAGACTGAATCACAGAACTGTGATGGGAACCCCAGTAGGCTCTGCTAAGCTCTGAGTTTAAACAAGGCAGTAGACAGTGCAATGTTTGTTCAATATCTCCTGAATCTAATCACCTAAGTCCTCACTGCAAGGAGCCACAGCTGTTAGAAGGGCCTACTTCTGTTTAATTAAACAAATGAAGACTATACATTTTAAGTAAATAAGGTGGTGCTGAGTGTAGACGGGGAACAGATATGACAAGAAGGCATAAACACTATGTGAAAGCAAAACACACAGTGCCACTACAGTTAGGTTTGTGTCTTTGTTGAATTTTTATGTCCAGAAATTTTTACAATAAATTGAATTAATTCTCAAAGGCTCTCCAGCTGTGACTGCCTTGAAGCCAGGGTTATGTTCAGTACTTGCTATTTGACAGCAGGAATTGATTTCCCTATTTGTAACCTTTTCCACTTAATTTCCCTCGATGACAGAGGACTCATTTTCCCAGCTGCAGGAATGTGTCCAAATGGCCTCATCTGAGCCTTCTCTAGATTTGTTCTCTGCCAGACAGAAGTCTAGCCTGAGGTCCTGCTCCTTCCCCTGATGCACCACCCTTTGCCCTGAGGCCCCACCCATTTCTCTGAGGCCCCCACCCCACCATTCAGCCCCACCTCTGTCTTCTAAGTAGGGCCTTCCCTCTAGGATTCTTGGTGATGCAGTTCCCATAGGAACTAGTAGTTCCAACATCACAATTCAGTTTCTGTCTCCAGCCCAGATCCTACTTATTCAGCAGGTGTTAGTCCCTACAGCAGTCCCTAATAAATGTTTTGCACACAAATCTCAAAACCTGTTTTCTGGGGATGGGGATAGTGTGTGAATCTAAAAAGCTCATTGAGTTCATCAAGGAAAACAAAAGATTATGAGATTTTAAAGGCAAAACAGTGATCCAGTATTTACAGGTACGGGAAGTGAGGAGAAAACAGCCAAGGGACCAAGAAGGAGTAACAATCAGGACAGTGTGGCAACTGAGTGTGAAGGAAAGTGCAGAAAATATGACCTTTGTATTCTATTTGGTCTGCTAAAATGATATTACTCAACCTAGAGAGGACCATCTATTTTGCTCAGGCTACCAATGCAAATCTTCATCTCACCCATAAACACAGACACACCCAGAATAATATTGGTCAAATCAAATATCTGGGCCTTATGACACAGTCAAGTTAATACATGAAATTTACCATCACATTTCTCTTTCTCTTTTTCCCTTCCTCCCTTCCTTTTCCTGTCTTTTACAATCGCTCTTATGCCATAATTGTCTGAAATAGTGAACCAGATCAAACTTTACCCCTCTTAAGCTGTTTTCACGGCAATGAAAAACTGATCAGCACAGTTTCATTACTTTATCCTGTCACATAAACTCTAGAATATTCTTCTGATAGAATATCTTGTTATAGTTCTATCCCCCATCAAATTTACTATGAAGTCTGATTCCTAAATATCCCTTAGTGTTGTTTGTTTGTTAAAGTTGCTCCACTCCCTCCTTCCTCTCACACCTGCATACTATTCTTCCTCCAAGTTCTCTCAAGCCATTCCATCTCACTCTCAGGCAAATGTTTTTCTTTTTAAAATTATAATCACAAGTAGGATTTTAATTATCTTATTAATAACATCTTAAACCACAGCACACGTTACTGGATAAGGTAAAGGCTAGTAATTAAAATTGCCTCAAAGGAGAATTCAGTGTTAGTCCAATTTTTCTGAAGTCATAAGGGAAAATAAAGTTGAAAAATTTGCAGTTCTTACAAGTTCTTGAAAGCATCACAAGTACACATAGAAAATACTAACGCTGAAAGTAAAGTGCATTGGAGGAAAACAGTGTCTTGTATCAAACTAGATAAAAACTCATTTCACATGCAAATGAAGATTTCTAGAAAAAAGTTTTTGAAGTTTTTCTGTCATTTGAAATTTTTCAAAATGGTAAAAAAAAAAAAAGTTCACTAAAACTGAAGTCACCCTGGAGAATTCTGTCTCTAGCTTAATTTTATATAAATAAAATAGAAATTTATATTTGAAGATTCTCATCACTTACCATTTCTGGGACACATATAATTGATTATACCTTTCTATGCAGGAACATTTCTGAAACATTGGGTCATATTCCCAAGCTAGGGTTCGTTCACAGTCCCACAAATGACTGTCAACAACAACATAAATGACAGAGGAAGACTTAACCAGTCATCTGTGGGACTGTGACCTGGCAGAATAAACTAATGTTTCACGACTGGGAAGAAATAGTGTGGAAATTTTTCAAAAAAATTGTGCCATTTTCCTCTTTTTTGTTATTGTGAAAATACCATACTCAGGGGTTACAATTACACGGGCAAGGTAATGAGTACATTTCTTAGCCAGCATTGTTGCCTCCTCTTTGTTTCCCCTTCCCATCCCTGCCCATCTCCCTCTCCCCCAAAATATCCCCTCCCCTGCACCAAAGTTGTAAAGTTTGTTTTTCGACATAACGACTTGTACATCTCATTGTTGCAATGGGTCCACAATATCCCTATTTAAACAATTAGTTTTTTTCCTTCCCCTCCCCAAATTATACCAACATCAAATACAGTGAAAACAGGGGTTATAACATGGGGGAGAGACATACAAAGCAACAAAGAAATATCTTATAAATATGTTAGGAACAATCACAAGAAAGATAAAACATCTGAGTCCTTATCTTAGGGTTCATTTCGCCTAACATCACCTTATCTGACCGTTTCTGCTTGTCTCAGACATATACTAGTTATTGCAAATAAGGGAAACATGGGACCTATGGTTCTTTGGGCCTGGCTTACTTCACTTAAAATAATTTTTCCCAGGTCTTTCCATTTCCTAACAAATAGGGCAATGTCATTCTTTCTAATGGAGGCATAGTATTCCATTGTGTATATATACCACATTTTCTTGATCCATTCATCTACTGAGGGGCATCTGGGTTGGTTCCATATCTTAGCTATGGTAAATAAAATCAATGGCTTTTCTGTATGCCAACAATGAGAAAAGCATGGCTGAAATCAGGAAAGCACCTCCATTTTTAATAGCCCCACAAAAAATAAAATACCTAGGAATTAACTTAACCAAAGAAGTGAAGGACCTCTATGGTGAAAACTTTAAAAACCTGAAAAAGGAAATCAAAACAGAACATAGAAAGTGGAAAAACCTCCCATGGCCCTGGATTGGAAGGATCAACATTGTGAAAATGGCAATACTTTCCAAGGCTATCTACAAATTCAATGCAATACCTATCGATATTCCAACCTCATTCTTCAAGGAAATAGAAAAGGCAATCCAAAAATTCATATGGAACAACAAAAGACTTTGAATAGCAAAAAACGATCCTTAGCAGAAAGAACAGTGCTGGAGGAATATCAATACCAAATTTCAAACTGTACTACAAAGCCATAGTAATCAAAACTGCTTGGTACCAGCACAAGAACAGACCTCAGGACCAATGGACTAGGATTGAAAACCCAGAACTGAATCCACAGACCTATAGCCATCTAATCTTCAATAAGGGAGCTAAAAAAATAGAATGGAAGAAAGGCAGCCTCTTCAGTAAATGGTGCTGGCAATATTGGTTAATCACTTGTAGAAAACTAAAGTTAGATCCTTATATATCACCCTGCACCAGAATCAACTCCAAATGGATCAAAGACCTCAGAGTCAAAGCAGACACTCTGAAAACATTACAGGACTGAATAGGAGAAACCTTAGGTGTCCTTGGCACAGGTCAATATTTTCTTAATAGAGACCCAGAAACACAACAAATCAAAGAAAGGTTGGACAAATGGGATTGCATGAAATTGCAGAGCTTCTGCATGTCAAAGGACATAGCTAGCAAGATCAATAGATAGCCCACAGATTGGGAGAAGATCTTCACTAGCCATATAATAGACAAGGGTCTCATATCTAAAATATACCTGGAACTCAAAAAATTAAATCCCCCAACAACAAATCCTCAAAGAAACAACTGCCAATAAATAAGTGGGCTAAAGACTTAAAGAGAAACTTCTCTGAAGAGGAAAGAAGGATGGCCAATAGAAACATGAAGAAATGCTCAACCTCTCTAGCCATAAAAGAAATGTAAATCAAAACAACATTGAGATACCACTTCACCCCAGTTAGAATGGCTATAATCAAGAACTCTAATAACAACAGATGCTGGAGGGAATGTGGACAGAAGGGAACCTTACTGCATTGTTGGTGGGAGTGTAAACTTGTTCAACCACTTTGGAAAGTAGTATGGAGGTTCCTCAAAAGACTCCACATAGAGCTCCCCTATGACCCAGCAGTCCCACTTTTGGGCATTTACCCAAAAGATCACAAACAAGACCATACTAAAGCCATTTTCCATTTCTAAGATGTTAATGTAGTAAGATTCTAGACACTTCAATAGTGTTCTTGCCTCTAAAATTATAATCAGTGTTATATGGGCAAAATATCATTATGAAAAACTTCAAAATGATGAACCATAGCAGAAATTCTCCATTATTTTCCAATCAAAGACTTCCAGAGAAATTTCTGTGTCTCTTCCAGTTCTTAGTTTATGAGTAAATCAGAAATTTAAACAAGACACATTTCACAAGAAATACGTTCGATTCATTTTTAATATCTTCTGGATGGTTCTTTGTAGTGCTTGGAGTATCTTCTTTGGGGCATTGATTATGCTCATTTATCCGTTTTTCAGTCTATTTTCTCCCTCATTAACATTCTTTTTGTTACTGTTGTGATTTTGTTGTGTTTTTTTGTTTGTTTCTGCTTCATTTTCTACCTAGGTTTATCTATCCAGCTTCTGGATAGAAAAATTGGTTTTTGTAACTCCTATTGTTTTCCCTTGTCTACGCTGATAGGATAGCTTTCACAAGAATCTAGATTGACAATGTGGTTTCATCTTCTTTTTATTTGGTCGGCTCTCATCTGGGTAGTGTCTAGTTCATTAACTTTATTCTGTAAGCTGTTTTTCTGTTGAAGTTATTGTCTTGGTACATTCCATTCCTTAGTATGTGTATCATCATTGGTATTTTTCATCTTGTGACTTATGTATGTTGATAACTGATACTTCTATTAGTTAGTTAAAAAGTGAGAGGAGGTTTTGAGAACTAGTTTGTTGTCTTCAGCTGTAAGCTTTTTATAAATTTTTTCTGTATTATTCTTTAAAGTCTATGTATTCTTTAAAGTATGTTTTTCTCCTTATAACTATATATTAGAGTCCCCACTCATCCCCTCATCTTTTTTTTAAAATTTAATTTAATTTTTTTGTGTGAACATACTGTACAGAGGGGTTACAATTACATGGGCAGGATAATGCGTACATTTCTTATCAAGTATTGCAGCCTCCTCCTTTGTTTACCCTTCCCTTCCCGGCCTCCCCCCCCCCCACCAACGTTGTAAAGCTCGTTTTCGACATGACAACTTGTACTTCTCATTGTTGCAACAGGTCCACCTGTATCCTTAAACGACTTGTTTTTCCCCATCTTTTTTTCCCTATTACTTCATGTTCTTGAAAAACTTCTTTGGGTGGCTGGTCAGAATTTTTTCCTATATGGCTCATTACTTGTGACTGAATAATCAAGAAAGGATGTGTTACAGCTCTTAATAGAGTTTCTTTGTAGCTGCTTCTTATTTTGTCGCAGCTAGTGTTGAAGTAAAATTTCTTTTTCTTGCACATATATCTTCCTTAGTGTCTTCACTCTCTTCCTTTGTGAGTCATCTTTCAGTTGAGACAGTTTGTGTAATTTGCAGCATCTTTGTGACTCTGTATGACTTCTGGGGCACTCAATGAGTATGTCCTTAGAATCCATTCATATGGATTCTGTTGTTCACTTGAGGTGAAGGAGTATGGACTGGGTGAAGGTGCTGGAAATCAGTTCTAACTGCATTGAAGTTTAGTCAGTTCTTGTGGTTTTTCTCTACGTTTAGTTAGTTCTTGCAATTTTTTTCTCTAGGTTTAGTTAGCTCTGGTGGTTTCTCCATTTGGGCATGAATGAGACTAATATTGTTGCCTTTACTTTTAAGATCACTTCCATTTAAATTCTTCTGGATTAAACATGGTAGGCAGAAGTTTAACTTCTGGATTTAACATGGTGGCCAACTTTGGGGCACCTGTTTTGTTGTTGAGTCAGCCTCGAGTTCTGCAGGTTCTTTAGTTTCCAGATTATTCCTGGCAGCCAACAGTCCATTGGCTTGACCTGGGGATTTATAGTACTGTATTTATTTTCACCGAGCTCAGTGGGTGGGGCCAATTCATTAGCCCTAGAAGGCGGGAATCAAGTGGGTTTGCCCGATACTTTTGTGAGGTATCAGTTTGATATGTAATCTTGTTGTTCAAGGCTGTAGCCTTACCCACTGTAGTTTCCTGGGCTGTTGAGTGAGTTCCAACAGCCTGGATTTCCATAGCTATAGCCAGAACTAATCGGGCTCTCAGTTCCTTTCATGCTCTTGCTGAGCGAGGTGATTCCAACTTGCCTTAAATCCTTTACTCCCAAAGTAGCTTTGGTAGCATGGGTTCTAGTGGTTCCTCTCTTTGCTTTTTGGAGGTTTGGGGTTTGGGGTATAATCATGGTGGGAGAAGCAGCCTTGCACCATCTCAGCTCCTTGGCTGCATCACTAGCAGACAGGTGTTTAGTAGCTTAGTCCTCTACCCTCTTAGTGATCTTTGAGGAGGACCTGCCTAATTTGACATCATCCACTGATAACCCAGCTTTTGGGGTTTTGGGTTTTTTTTGGGGGGGGGTCTGGTCATGGGGCCTGAACTCTGGCCTGGGCGCTGTCCCTCATCTCTTCAGCTCAAGGCTAGTGCTCTACCACTTGAGCCACAGCACCACTTCCAGCTTTTTTCTTTTTGCTTATGTGATGCTGAGGAATTGAACCCTGGGTCTCAGGCATGCAAGGCAAGCACTCTACCACTGAGTCACCTTCCCAGCCCACTAAACCAGCTTTTGTAGTGGAGTTTCCAACAATACTACTCTCAACTCTTGATGGCTGGTGGGTGTTTTTGTCAATGGGTTATTTTAAGGTATCAAATCTTGTCCCTTCAGTGTTTGTGTATTGAGGTGCTAGGCATAGGGGATGTCTTGCATTGTTTTTCTCGGTGCCCTGTCTTGGTGTTTGAGTGGACCTAGAGCACTTGTCTTCACTGTGGGCTAACAACTGGCACTCGGAGGTGTGATAACTTTGCAGGGGGGCTCAGGTCGATCACATTGTCTTGGTGACCTCTGAGGACCCTTTGCCCTTCCTTGATTTAGTCTCTGACTGCTGAATATTTCCTGGCAGCCAGGATACCAATGTCTCTGCCTTCAATGGTTCAATAGGTGATGCAGGCCTGGGTAATTTGCCTGTCTTTTGAAGGGGATACATTGTCAAAGATATGATGGAGTGCAGTGGTTGGAAACTGCATATAAGCTCCAGGTGATAACTGAGTGTCAATGGTGGTTATATCCACAGCTGATGCTGCTCCTCCAAGTAGGGAAGTATGCTGGGTCTGACCTCTGTCTCAGACAGGGTGTGTGGTACAGTAAGTTCTTCCATTTGAGGTCAGAAATCCAGTAGGATCTTGGTGGATGATCATTCTCTGTGTCCAAAACAGGAGCCCCAGTAGGTGTTTTGAAGGTGCTCTATACACTATATGGAGCCTGGATTGGATAGCTCTCATCCAGCCAGAAAAGTCTGCATAAATGATCCTCTTGAGTGCCTGAAACAGGATCCCCTTTAGATGCTCTCCTGGGGGCTCCAGCCACCAGTGTTTGCAAACCCAAGATGGTTGTATATTTGGCAATATTGTCAAGCAGGAGGGTGTGTGAAGGTAGGCATCTTCAACAGCAAAGGCAAGAGAAGATTTTCTATAGCCTTTGTCCTCCACTATATGAACACTAGGCATAGTTGGAAATTTACCAAGCTGGGAGGGTCTGTGCACAGTCTGATCTTCCATGACAAATAAGGAGTCCAGTGGATGATTTCCCCATTCTTCATAATGTGCTATGTGGGCTCATTGGCTGGTGTAAATAAGCCATGAGGGTCTGCACACATTAAGCTCTTTTTTGGCAAAACAGGAGTCCCAATGGCTATTTTGAGGAGGACCCCATCATCTCCTATGCAGGGACAAATGGAGATTGGATATCTGCCAATGTTGAAAAGACAGATGGCTCTGATTAGATAGTCTTCCTTCCTGAAAGACACCAGATCCTATGGGATGTTTCTCTCCTCCTGGGGGCCCACAGTACTGGAGTATTTATGATAAGTCACTGAAGAGGCTTTGCACTGGTCACTTCCTGAACGTCAGTCAGAGTCACCCCTATGGATTGCTGGCTGATGGTGGTATGGGCTTCTGTCCCTTGCTCATTGGGCTCGATTGCCCAAAGGCAATGCTTTCTGCCTTTTTAGGTACTCCCTTGGGGGACCAAGGCATTGGTGGTCTCAGTTCAAATTTTGCAGCTTGCAAATCAGAGAAATGAGTTGTGGCATTTGCTTTGGCTCTGTCTCTTGGGTCTGAGGCTATTGAATTTTGCAAACAGACTGACCTCCAGTCTACATTGCGACTCTCTAGCTATGCAACACCCCTCTGATAATGTGGGCAAGGCTGGGGAAAAGATGGTGTCTATGCTTCCTGGTAGTTTTCTGTTGGTCCCCTGCGTGTCATTGCAATAGTGAAATCTAAAGAAATGATTGGCTTGTAAGGCTTATGGGTTCTAAGGTTGTCTATGGGTATCAGAAATGTCCAAAGAAACTGTTTGGGAACAGTTAAAGGGTCTAGACCTTGGAAGTCTTGTATCCACTACACTACCATGCTCCAAAATGCTTCAGACCCTGTTCTGGGTCAGTTAGAGATGTCTTCTACCTACAGTACCAGGGACAGCTGAGCACCTTGGACTACAAAGGGTGAGGCAAATGGGCTGTAGAGTAGATGGCAGCGCAAGCACATGAGTGTTCTAGGAAGAATTCTCAAAGAAACCTTTCTTATGTGCTTACTATGTTCTAAGTACTGAAAGTTGAAAAGTTCTTATTTTCTTTTTCTTTCTTTCTTCCTTCCTTCCTTTCTTTCTTTCTTTCTTTCTTTCTTTCTTTCTTTCTTCCTTCCTTCCTTCCTTATGTGCTTACTATGTTCTAAGTACTGAAAGTTGAAAAGTT
>NW_012267248.1:4694882-4697225 GCF_000151885.1 Dipodomys ordii
CTGAACTCTGGTCCTGGGTGCTGTCCCTCAGCTCTTCAGCTCAAGGCTAGCACTCTACCACTTGAGCCACAGCACCACTTCCGGCTTTTTTTTCTTTTTGCTTATGTGGTGCTGGGGAATCAAACCCAGGGCTTCATTCATGCAGGGCAAGCGCTCTACCACTGAGCCACCTTCCCATCCCCCTTATTTTCTTTAAGTTAATGATTTAGTACCTATCCCTCCAAAATATGTAAAGAGGCCTGGAGAAGCAAGAGAGACTATTAAGATGTGTGTTTGTGTTAGTCCTGTCATAGTTCTGCCGACCTTGACATAAATAACTTAAGGAAATGAAAGTCTATTTAGGCTCACGGTTTCTGTCCATGACTGCAGACAGGATGCGACAGGAGAGCATCTCACCTGCAAGTGAGAAAGCAGAAAGACAAACTGCTTATGCTCATGGCAAATATTTCTTAACCTTAGCACTAGCAAGTGTAAGGTTCTGAGATCAAATCCTATTACTGTCAGAAATACATATATTATATATTTTATTATAAAATATACATATCATATTTATTACATGATGTATTTATCTCATAAAATATAATATCTATATTATGTAATACCTGTAATATATTTATTTTAGTGTGCTTCCATGGAATTTGTGTGTTGTAAATAGAGAAGGGGAGAAGAGAAAGAAAGAAATTCACTATTCACAGATGGTGAACTGAGGTTTAGAGACACAGCTTGATCTGGGTAACTACAAGCCTCCTAAGAGCCAGAGCTGACAACAAATACAATAGATTTGAAATTCCTTTTCCTACTTCCTCCCACTGTGGGGAAGGCTACATTTAAAAAAAATCTTAATCATTTCTAATTGTTATTACAAAAGTGATGTACAAAGGGGTTACAGGTACAGAAGTCAGATGAAGAATACATTTCTTTTTTTTTTAATTGGATCGGTCCTAGGTTTAGCACTCAGGGCCTAGGTATTATCTCTGAGTTTGCACACTCAAGGCTAATGTTCTACTACCTTGAGCCACAGCTCCACTTCCAGTTTTTTGGTAGTTAATTGGAGATAAGAGTCTCATGGACTTTCCTTCCTGGGCTGACTTTGAACCTCAATCTTCAGATCTCAGCCTCCTGAGTAGCTAGGATTACAGGCATGAGCCATCAGCACCTGGCGAGAGTACATTTGTTTTTGGACGTTACTCCTTCCCTCCCACTCTCCCAGCTTTGCCTTCCATATGTGAAGTTTTTTTGAGGAGCCTCCAGACTGCTGTCCAGAGTGGTTATACTAGTTTACATTCCCACCAATAGTACAAAAAGGTTTCTTTTCCCCCCACATCCCTGCAACAATTTGTTATGGTTTGAATTCATGATGTGGGCCAATCTAACTGGGGTAAGATGGAATCTCAGAGTTATTTTGACTTACATTTCCTTTATGACCAGGGATGATTAGGATTTCCTCAATTGTTTCTTTGTCAAAGCCACATTAATCTATTTTTTTATTATTGTGAAAATACCTTACAGAGGGGTTGCAATTACATGGGCAAGATAGTGAGTACATTTCTTATCAAGCATTGTTGCTTCCTCCTTTGTTTCCTCAAACCATCCCTTCCCCTCTCCACCCCCACAACCCCACAACCCCTACAACCACCTCCTATCCCTCCACCCCCAACCCTACCAAAGTTTTAAAGTTCATTTTTCGACATAACTTCTTGTACATCTCATTGTTGTAATGGGTCCACCTGTAACCCTATTTAAACAGTTTGTTTTTTCCCTTCTCCTCCACAAATTATATCAACATCAAATACAGGGAAAGCAGGGCTTATACTCTGGGGGAAGTACATACAAAGCAACAAAGAAATCATCTTATAAATATATTGGAAATAATCGCAAGAAAGAAAAAAACATTTGAACCCTTATCTTGGGGTTCATTTCACCTAACATCAACTTGTCTGACAGTTTCTGTTTGTCTCAGACATATACTAGTTTTGCAAATAAGGGGAACCATGTTACCTATATTTCTTTGAGCCTGGCTTACTTCACTTAATATAATTTTTTCCAAGTCTTTCCATTTCCTAACAAATGGGGCAATGTCGTTCTTTCTGATGGAGGCATAGAATTCCATTGTGTATTTATACCACATTTTCTTGATCCATTTGTCTACTGAGGGGCATCTGGGTTGTTTCCATATCTTAGCTATGGTAAATAATGCTGCAATAAACATAGTCGTGCTGGTAGCTTTAGTATGGTCTTGTTTATGATCATTTGGGTAAATGCCCAAAAGTGGGATTGCTGGGTCATAGGGGAGCTCAATGTGGAGTCTTTTGAGGAACCTCCATATTACTTTCCAAAGTGGCT
>NW_012267248.1:4697600-4707026 GCF_000151885.1 Dipodomys ordii
ATCTTGCTAGCTATGTCCTTTGCCATGCAGAAGCTCTGCAATTTCATGCAATCCCATTTGTCCAACCTTTCTTTGATTTGTTGTGTTTCTGGGTCCCTATTAAGAAAATTTCGGCCTATGCCAAGGAGACCTAAGGTTTCTCCTATTCCATCCTGTAATGTTTTCAGAGTGTCTACTTTGACTCTTAGGTCTTTGATCCATTTGGAGCTGATTCTGGTGCAGGGTGATATATAAGGATGTAACTTTAGTTTTCTACCAGTGATTAACCAATGTTGCCAGCACCATTTACTGAAGAGGTTGTCTTTCTTCCATTCTATTTTTTTTAGCTCCCTTATCGAAGATTAGATGGCTATAGGTCTGTTGGTTCATTTCTGGGTTTTCAATTCTATTCCATTGGTCTTGAGGTCTGTTTTTGTGCCAATACCAAGCTGTTTTGATTACTATGGCTTTGTAGTAGAGTTTGAAATTTGGTATTGATATTCCTCCGGCACTGTTCTTTCTGTTAAGGATGCATTCATTACTTTTTTGAGCATTTCTTCATGTGTCTATTGGCCATCCTTCTTTCCTCTTCAGAGAAGTTTCATTTTAAGTCTTTAGCCCACTTATTTATTGGGTAGTTGTTTCTTTGAGGATTTGTTGTTGGGGAATTTAAGTTTTTGAGTTCCAGGTATATTTTAGCTATGAGACCCTTATCCATTATATGGCTAATGAAGATCTTCTCCCAATCCGTGGGCTTTCTATTGATCTTGCTAGCTATATCCTATGTCAAGGCCACATTTCTGAGACAGATTTTCAAAGGTTTTCAGCAGAGCTTACGTGTGGCTCTTCCTGGCGCTGGGACTGCAGATGGGTCATCATAGCCCTGGCCAACCCACACTGCAGGACCGTACATTTTAAAAGTAGCCTATCACAATCTCAGTGGCTCTGATTTCATAATATTTATCAAAATGAACTCTAGGAAACGAAATTCATTTTTTCCCTGTTTTCTTTTTGTCTTGTTTATCTGTCTTTGAGAGGGTGAGGGATCACAGAAGTAGAAGGACAAAAGGTGAACAAATGTAGCAGTGGTACTCACTAGATGCTACACTGAAAATGCACTACACAACTTATGGGCAGGGAAAGGAGGGAAAAACTGAAATGTACTCATTAGTTGACTTATGAAATGGTAGCTTCTCTGTACATCATCATTATTTTAAATTTTTAAATAAGAAAAATGTAGACTAGGGTACTGTCTAGCCTGTCTCCATCTTGAAAAGATTTGCGAGTACAGACCAACAGTAACACAGACAGCTGCATAAGAAGTGGCAGTTAAGTTGGAAGACAAATCTCCAATTAATCAGCAAAACTCCAGAAATGAAGGTGTGGCTCAAGTGATAGACCACCAGTCCTGAGTTGACAAACTTAACAAGAGCCAGGATCCCTGAGTTTAAAGTCTATAGCAGTGCACATGTGTGCACACATGTATGTGTATGTGTCTTTGTGCGAGCGCGCATGTGTGTGTGCACACACACACACAGAAGAAAAGGAAAGGAGAGGGTCAGAGTGGCACCCAGTAACCCTGTGTGAAACATAATATGCAGGATCTTACAGAATGAATTGTGACCTAATGGCCAGTACCTCAGAATGTGACTGAGGGTCTTTGCAGTAGCAATTAGGACAAAATAAAGTCATTAGTCTGATCCCTATTCCAATATGATAAGAGTTCTTATAAGTAGACAAAACCTGACACATATGTACACAGAGTAGACCAAGTGAGGGCACAGGGAGAAGACACCATCTGCAAGCCCAGAAGAGAAGTTGAGAATTATAAAATCCATATGGGACTTGGCAGTGACCTCTGCAAACATTGCTATGGGTGATGTGATGACAGAAGTAGCCCAGACCCAAGTCACAGTGGAAAACCAGCCAATCCAGTCCCTACTGAGCCACACTGTGATCTCAAGATAAATCCCTGCTTTGTTTATTTAGTGTCCTTGGTTAAAATACTCTCCTTTTGGAATCACCTTTAAAATGCACTTGCAATATACTTAGTGATATCAAACCCGTACCCTTTGTAGATGAATGAATTGACTTAGGTCACATTAACGAACATGTATTAAGCACCCACTGTGTTCAAAATAGAATGACAGAGGCTGGAGACGAAAGCAAGCTGGCTCTGCAGTCTCCAATCTCACAATCTGGCATGCAAAGCAGCATGTCTGCACTTAGCAACACCTTGAAGGCTGAATGGTATAGCTGTAACCTAGCAAGAGAGCAAGGTTGGCTTGGCATTTAAGTGGAGACTACTACCCATAGATTTTTCTGCTGTCTTGGTTACTGGAGGGAAACACAGTAAGACAAATGGAATTTGTAGATGGTACCAGAGTAGAACTATGGGATGTAAAGAAAACTTCAGACCACATTGCACCATGAGCTATACTAAGACTGGACACCAGCTTCATTTTTTTCTATACAACCAGTTACAAGATGCATTAGGGACGTTTTGGTCAGCAACAAATAACATATATAATAGTGACTCCATTAGGTTATAACAAAGCTAAAATTTTCCTCTGCCCTAGTGATGTCTCAGTGGTTATAGGGCAGAACAATGCATTGCTCGTTGACACTCAAATGTGCTCTGTGTGTGCAAATATACACAATGCACTTGTAGTACATAGAAATGACTGTGTTACTGTCCCTGGATTACTACATTGGTAATCATTATTTCAGAGAACATAGTTGACTATAGACGGCCTGCCCTGTGATGCCAGCTGCAGCCTCACCCAACTCTGTTGACTCGAGTCTCACTTCACCATGAGGCCACATGTTGTGACTGACCTAGAGGGTTGCACAATTGAAGCATATTTCTCAGAAAGTGTCCCCTTTGTCTAAGCATTAGAAAATTCTAGTCAGCTATGGGGCTCTGGTGGCTCACACCTACAATCCCAGGAGGCTGAGATCTGAGGATCACAATTCAAAGCCAGGTCCAGGCAGAAAAGTCTGTTTGACTCTTATCTTCAATTAACCTGTAAAAGGCTATACATGAAGCTATGGCTCACATGGTAGAATGCCAGCTGTGGGTTAAAAAAACAAAAACTAAGGGGGAAAGAGGCGGATAAGAAATAGAAGGAGGAGGGAGGAGGAGAGAGGAAGAGGAGGAGGAGGAAATAGAGGAGGAGGAGGAGGAAGATTCTAGTCAGAAAGCTCACACTTTACTCATACCATCACCCAGTTCATCCTCATAGCTAGTTCTTGTGGCAGCTTTCCTTACATTTCTACCTGATATACGCAGAAATAGAGAGGCTAAGTAAACTAAGACTGTACAGCTTGTAAATAGCAGAGCTGAAGTTTGTGTGTCTGACTCTAGGTTCTAAATTCTTCACCATTATGTTAAGTGCTGACTACAGTAGTTAATTTTATTTTATAGTTTAATTTTATATCACTTTCACTAGACCAAAATATACTTAAATGCTTAAATTTTTTGTTGTTGTTTTTCTGGCAGTCATGGGGCTTGAACTCTGGGCCTGGGTACTGTCCCTGAGCTGTTGCTCGAGGTGAGCACTCTACCACAGGAGCCACAGGACCACTTTTTTTTTTTTCTGGTGGTTAATTGGATATAAGAATCTCATGGACTTTCCTGGCCAGGCTGGCTTTGAACATCGATCCTCATATCGCAGCCTCCTAAGTAGCTAGGATTCAGGCATGAGCCACTGGCGCCCAGCTAAATTTTTATACATTATTCTGGGTGTTTCTATGAGAAAGTTTCTGAGACCAGCATTTGGATTAGTAGACTATGCTGAGTGGCTGAGCAGTGTGGGTGGGTATTATCTAACCAACTGAGGACCTAAATAATGTATAAAGGCAGGGGAAGGGAATAATATTCCTTCTGTTCAACATCTTGAGCTGAGACACAGACCTTCTCCTGCCCTGGGATCCTAGAGTTCATGCCATCATGTTAAGCCTTCAAGTTAAGTGAGGTCCACCAGCATTGCTGGGGTTCCAGCTTGACACATAACAAATCCCTCTGTACATGCTGTTCTGTTTCTCTGGAAAGTTCCAACTGACTCAAAACTCTCCTGGTGATTCCTTCCTCTTCATGGGGGTCTCGGATAAAGATGATAGAGGTAGAGGTCTATACACAATAGTATGTTCAGCCTTCTGTCAGTCAGCATTGCTTCTTGTCTACTAAATTCCACCTTCATTCACAATCTTTATTATTATTAGTGAACTTGTGAGTCAAACATATTTTACAAAATTTTCCAAACCAACATCCAATAAAAAATAAGTGAGTGAACGTGCTGCGTACTTGGGTTTGAACTCAGGAAACTGGGTTGCTGTCACTTAGCTTTTTGTTGTTCAAGACTTGAGCCACACATATTTTTGGCAGTTAACTATAAATTAATTATCAAAAACTGGAAGGACATAGCTAGAAAGATCAATAAAAAGCCATGGACTGGTAGGGATCTTCACTAGCCATACAATGGACAAGGGTCTCATAGCTAAAATATACTTAGAAATCAAAGAACTAAATCCCCCAACAACAAATCCTCAAACAACTGCCCAATTAATAAATGGGCTAAAGACTTAAAGAGAGACTTCTCTGAAGAGGAAATAAGAATGGCCAATAGACACATGAAGAAATGCTCAACTTCTCTAGCCATAAAAGAAATGCAAATCAAGACAACATTGAGATTCCACCTCATCCCAGTTAGTATGGCTAGAATCAAGAAATCTAGTAACAACAGATGCTGGAGAGGATGTGGCCAAAAGGGAAACCTACTGCATTGTTGGTGGGAGTGTAAACTTGTTCAACCACTCTGGAAAGCAGTATGGAGGTTCCTCAAAAGACTCCACATAGGGGCTGGGAAGGTGGCTCAGTGGTAAAGTGCTTGCCTTGCATGCATGAGGCCCTGGGTTCGATTCCTCAGCACCACATAGCAGAAAAACCTGGAAGTGGTACTGTGGCTCAATGGTAGAGCACTAGCCTTGAGCTGAAGAGCTGAGGGACAGTGCCCAGGCCCAGAGTTCAGGCCCCTCAACTGGCAAAAACAAACAAACAAACAAGCAAAAAGATTCCACATAGAGCTCCCTTATGACCCAGCAATCCCACATTTGGGCATTTACCCAAATGATCACAAACAAGGTCATACCAAAACTACCAGCAACCATGTTTATCGCAGCATTGTTCTCCATAGCTAAGATATGGAACCAACCTAGATGCCCCTGGGTAGATGAATGGATCAAAAAAATGTGGTATATATATATACATATACACACACACACACACACACACACACACACACACACACACACACACACACAATGGAATTCTATACCTCCATCAGAATGACATTGCCTCATTTGTTAGGAAAGGGAAAGACTTGGGAAAAATTATATTAAGTGAAGTAAGCCAGGCCCAAAGAAACATAAGTCCCATGGTTTCCCTTGTTTGCAATGATTAATACATTTAGGAGAAGCAGAGACGTCAAAGGCTGTGTACATATGACCACATTAAATAATGTTAAGCAAAATGTACCCCAAGACAGGGACACAAGTGTTTTTTTTCTTGCTTGCTAGTGATTTTAGTGTACTTACAATGCACTATGTGATTCTTTTGTTTGGATTGTTTGTTCTTCCCCGACAGTATAACCCCTGTTCTCAATGGATTTGATGCCGGTGTTCTGCATCATGTATATACTTGTGACTGATTTCCTTGTGAAAAAGAGAGAAATTTACACACACACACACACACACACACACACACATACAAAGGACAGTGTGACCTGTTTTGAAGTTGACTATATCTTTTAGGGGACTTAGTTTGATGACCACAATAATAACCTGACTTACTAAGCTGAGAGGCAGTGGGTGCAGGGAGACGGAGGCAGGATGAGAAAGCAAAATCCTCATCTTACTTTGGAAGGAGACTGTTGATAGGTTCTAAAATTGAGACTTAGAACAGATGTGCCCGTGTGTGCATGCATTCCGAACCCCAACATGCCAGTGTTAGCCATAATCTCTTTTTCTATCCTTAGAGAAACAGACTTCTCTGAAACATTTATTTAAGGTTTAACAGCTTCCATTTATTTTACTTCTTTTATAAAGAAGATAAATTTAAATGTAAGGATTTTTATTCTTTTAGTACCTACTGACTCCTTAGGAGGTTGTTTAATTAAGCAGTTGTAAATGCAAAATTTCTCCCTAGCAATTGGGGGGAAGGGAGAAGGAGGGGACAGGCAGGAGGGAGGAAGGAAGAGGGGAGGGGAAGGGGAAGGGGAGGAGGAGAGAGAAAGAGGGAAGGAGAGGGAGAGAGAGAGAATGAATATGAATGTACTATAATCTTAGACATAATTGAAGCCACAGGATTCAGTACCAGCCTGGCTATTTCATAAATGTTTCTAAATTGGACTATTTGGTTGCTAACTATGCAGCATTTTACTGGAAGATGTCCAGGTCGCCCCCTGCAGAATCCTATACCAACTGCATTCCATGATGCTGACCATGCAAAGGGCGCTTTCCCTCCCCCCCATTTCTCTTTTGTGCCCTACTGTCTACCTCTAGGAGATTACATTGTAGATGTAGCTGAGGGGGAGGAGTCACTATATTCTGCAGATGGACTGGCCCTGTGTGGATGAATAAAGTGAGTGCTTTTTTCTGTCTGAAAAGTATTTAATGCCTCTAGCTCTAAAATCATGTTCCCTCTGGCAAAATAGAACTTTCATCCTTGGAAATAGGAACCAATCCCCCGGATGAAATCACAGTGATTTCCTCCCCACCCCCTTTCCCCTGCAGAGGGCATTATGGGTGCCGAGGAATGCAGTCCAGCTCAGAAGTAAACAAATGTGGCTGCTGAAGGATACTCACAGATGTGTTGGGATACCTACAGCCCATCATCCACTGGCCATTTCCCAGTCCTCCCCACCCCTCCCTGTCCATCCCACACCACCTCACCTCCAGCCAATTGGGGATGCAGCAGCAGTGACTCAGGGTTTAGTAGAAAACATGAGGCAGAATCACTGACTTAGCTCTCACTAACAGGCTCTTGAGGAGAGACAGAGCCTGGTACCTGTGCTTGCTTGCTTGCTCCACATCTCTCTGCTGTGTCTGTCTCCCTCTCTCCTCCCCATCAGCCACACTCCAGTGCAATTAATATTCTGTTAGCCATGGACTCAGGACCTTCCAGGCCATTTACCTTCCTTTGATGACTGACTTACTCACAGAGTCCAGCACTGCCAAGTCCTGGTTCTGGCCAGAAATGGAACATGGTCACTCTTCAGCCCTGGCTCAATCCATTTCCTTTTGCTGCCTCCTCAGATACCACTTGGGCATCACAGAAAGGCTTGGGGTTTGCAGGCCCATAAAGGAAAGGGTACACAAGGCCTTTGTCCCTTATAAGAGTCAAGAAGCAGCTAATGAAAAGCCAGGTTTAGGGTCAGTAAAAACACCATCTTCCATTTTAGGATGGTGTCTTCTGTGTCCAGTTTTAGTTGATTACCTAATTCTGTAACCTAACTAAGAAAAATAAAGACATGGATAAAAATAAACTCTTACTTAAGTCTTTCCTGTCTGACAAATTCATGAAGTTTGGAGTTGGCTGGATGGTATAGCATTGATCTTAACCATCTCCCAACAGCTCTTATGTTAGGGTATGGGTTCCTAGCTTGGTGCTATTCGGTAGAACTTTTAAGAAGTGGGGCCTAATGGGAGGAAGTTAGGTTATTGCAGGGTGTCCCTTAAAGGAGATTGTGGGACCTTTCTCTTCTTCCTCCCGCTCATTTCTCAGCCATGAGATAAGAAGTTTGTCTCTACTTTACTCTACCACAACAATATACTACCTCACCACAAGCTCAAAGCAAGAGAGACAGTGTATCAGAGACTGAAATCTTTAAAACTAAGAGCCAAAAGAAACCTTTGTTTCTCTGTCAGGTGATTGTCTCAGATATTCATTACAGAAATGGAAAGCTAATGCACTGAACTTTAGAGACCATTGTATTCATTCCTCCCTCCAAGAAGGAGAAGGCCAAGGGAAAAAACAAATCATTTCACTAGGGATACAGGTGGTCCCATTGCAACAATGAGATGTACAAGTCCTTATGTCGAAAAACGAACTTTACAACTTTGGTGGGGAGTGGGGGGAGGATCGGGTGGTAGGAGAGGGGGGAGTATGGGAAGGGATGGGAAGGGGAAACAAAGAGGGGGCATCAATGCTTGATAAGAAATGCACTCGTTATCTTGCCCATGTAATTGTAACTCCTCTGTATGGTATTTTCACAATAAAAATAGAAAAAAAAATGAAGAAGGAGAAGGCCTTTGGCTCTCCAAGATTACACAGGTAGGTGGGATTTCAGGATCTCAGTCCAGGGTAACTTTTTGGCTGTCTTAAAATGTGAGCTGTTTGTAAGCTAGCATCTAAATTTTCAATGCCATCATGTTCTACAAGGCCAGTGATTTGAATCTGCCTGCTGACAGCCTGTGGCAGTGATGGAGGATCTTACCACATGCCACACTCTGTGGAAACAGCCAACCATAATGCAGCAGAGACCAGGACAGGAAGTCCAGATTATTTTCTAGAGATCATAGCATGAAGTTTCCCAGGCCCCCACCTCAGGAGACTGTGTAGAGGTAATCAGCATATGTCATCCTGAGCCTAAGACAGAAGAAGCCTCTAAAAATATCAGCAGAGAGGCCATGCTGGCTGAACCCTGCTAATTCTGCTGATATGGACTGCACTGCAGATCGGGCAGTGAGAGGGGGTGAGTAGAGTAGGGAGAGGATGGGGTGTTAGGGAGCCACCTTGAGGTAGGAGGTCTTTCTTCCCCTGGTACATCTGCCAGTTACTAAGGTTGCTTCAGCAACCATTTGGTTCATCAGAGTCAAGTTTGGGTTTTCAGAGAATGTTGTCCCACAAACAAGGGGAGGAATCAGGGCTCAGGGCCCACCAAGTCAAACTGCTAGCCCAGAGCTCTCTTAACAGAGAATGTGGGGTGGCCATGGGCTGCTTTCTGACTTCAGGCAGAAAGTAAAACCTTGAAGTAGGAAAGAAGAGGTACCCAAGGTTTGTGAGTGTGTGTGGGGGGGAGAGAGAGAGAGACAGACAGAGAGAGAGAGAGAGAACCCATACCCCCCTGCCTGGTACCCCCTATTTTTATTAAACAACAGAGTGGGGAATGTAAGCATTATGCCCACCTTTGGTCCTCAGCTCCACCTAGATCTGACCCCTCCCTGCCCTGGAGTTCTCAATATACAGCTGGCCCCTCCCTCTCTCTGCCCAGACCCACCTGAACTCCCATCTACCTCACTTCCTAACCCCCAGACCCTGCTGCGACCTAGATAGTGGAAGATGCCATGTACTCTCTCTCTCTCTGGGGGAAATATGGCTTCTCTAATAAACCTCTAATAATCTTTCTCCTGTGCCTGCCTGCCTCCACATGGTCCCTGGCATGGATG
>NW_012267248.1:4708462-4740682 GCF_000151885.1 Dipodomys ordii
CTAGATATTGCAAATAAGGGAAACCATGGGACCTATGTTTCTTTGGGCTTGGCTTACTTCACTTAATATAATTTTTTCCAAGTTTTTCCATTTCTAAGGGAAAATCTTATACCATTGGTATAGGATCTTGTCAGTGAACTAGCAATTAGCAAGCAAGCCAGCCAATGACTTATTCATTTGGAAGTTACCAATGGTAGATTTTCTTTTTAGAAGTGTATTTTAATATATAACTCCTAAATCTCACACCAGGCAAGGAAGCTGGGCCAACTTTCTTAGAAATATGAAAATAACAGTGGGATTTTCCCCCAAGGGAGCAGCCAGGTCAGCAATAATGACTCAGTCTTCCCCATTCCTCATTCCTTGGCACATTCTAGTCATCCCTTCTTGGCCAGCTTTCAACCTTCCTCCCCTGCCCTGGCACTCTCTTCCATCCACAGACACACTCCTAGCATACCTTTCCTGTCCCAGGACTCCTGGGACCACACATGAGGTCCCAAATTCAGAGCCTTTCCCTGTCACTGATGATTTAAGTCACCAGCACAGTACTCTTAATGCCCCTCCTCTGCCTTGGGAGCCCCTGTTTTATCTGTGTTCTCACTTCAATCAGTGCATTTGAATTCAGTGTTATAACCATAGGCTATGTCTCTCTGCATTCCAGCTTCCCCCAGACCCCTAGACCCTCAGTTACCTGCCCCCTAGCAACCCCTGTCCCACTCTCCCAGCCAGCTTGCCTTCACTGCCATGCAAGAGGCCTCCTTCCCTTCTGAGCAATTAATCTCAGCATGAAGCCCAAGTTTCTCTCCATGAAGATCAATGGGCTCCACCAGGGCAGGGTCCACCCATGCCATCTTTGATACTGAGTCCTTCTAGCACAGCTGTTAGAGGAGAAACTCATCACATCCCAGGGATAGGCCTTGTTCCTTCTAGGCACCTCCAACCCCATAGCTCACTACATTCCACTCATCTTCTACAGACAAGCTTATAGTGCTGAGAATTCACTTCTCCATCAATGGGTGATTTGTTAGCTGTAGAATAAGCTCAGCTACATCTTTGTAGGCCCACCGGTGAGATGTAATTTATCCTGTTAATTTGCTCATGACATACAACACATAGACTTCAAAGACAGGCTTGATGGGGGCTAGTGTGGAGCAGCTGGGTCCTGAATTCAAAGTCTCTAATTCCCTCTAGCTCAAAGAGCAAAATTGGTTGCCTTCCTTAGCTACCCAGCTGGGACTTGGACCCTCAACTCCACAACCTGACTCCCATGCCACCAGAACAGGAACAAGGAATGTCTCACAACTCTAACATCTCCTCCTTCAAGGACATCAGAGGGCCATGCATGCCACCCCCATCCTAGTCACCTGTGTTTGGCCTACTTTCTCTGCTGAGGACCCAGATACAAGTCTGAAAGGGTTGTTACACACTGAAGGTGTGACCCTGAGTAGGCTTATATTTTCATGAAGTTCAAATTCAAAAATTCAACAGCTATTCAAATGAGAGTAGCCTCCTGCTCTCCTTCTCTCCTACAGCCAGGGCTTTAACTCTGTACTACTGTCCCAAGTAATTCTGCTCAGACTCTCAATTTATATACCTTGGCCAGAAAATAAAAAAAGCTTAAAGTAAATAGATGTGTATTACTTAGAAAGTGCTAGAGTTGATCTATTTAGGTGGAGAGAGGCTCACCCTCATCCCAAGTCATTCTCTCCAACCACAGTAGATAATTGCCTGGAGCTGATTTCATTAGACAAATACCATTTTTCTCTTTATAGATACAGTTCTAGAACTGTGTTGGGAGATGTCCTGGGTCAGGCTCCCCAGAAACTGGTACTAAAATCAAGATTGATAAGCAGTGCCAGAATTGCTCATTAAGCAGTGGGAACAGCATAGCTGAAAGGAGAGGCACCCGTACCATACTGTGAAGAGAAGCTTCAGCCCAACCTGCTAAGGAATGTAGAGGGAGATTTCACCTCCTTGTTTGTCCTGCATTTAAAGCAAGGAACTCAACCCAGCTTTACTACTCCTTTTCCAAGTAGTCTTTGCTCAGAGCCACCCCAATGTGATATAACTTCCAGATACTTATGGAACTCCCCATGTGCAGGTAAATTGACTCTAGTCACTCAAGGGCAATTAAGGCGTAGGTGCTGGTCACTGAAAGCAATGTACAATTAATCTAATCTTGAATGTTGTCTTATACTGTTTTGCTGCTATATCTAAATTCCTGGGACTTGGTCATTCATAAACCAAAAATGTTTATTTCAGCTGGGTATTGGTTGTTCTCACCTGTAATCCTACTCAGCTACTCAGGAGGCTGAAGTCAAAGGAAAGTAATTCAAAAATACCCTGGATAGGGAAGTCCATGAAATTCTTATTTCCAATGAACCACCAAAAATTTGAAAGTGAAACTGTGGCTCAAGTGGTAGAGCACTATCCTTGAGCACAAAAGTTCAGGCTCTGAGTTCAGGTGCTAGAACAAGCACACACACACACACACACACACACACACACACACATTTATTTCAGTTTTGTGGTTTGGAAGCTGGAAAATCTAAAATAGAGTGGGCCATATGTGGCAACACACTACTTCAACAACAGATAAAAAAGCCAAAGGGGTGGCCACATACAAGGGGAATACATGTGTGCGGAAGAGTAAGAGAGTCCCAGGGATAATAGTTCAAACCTGCAATCCTTACTAGTTGGAAGCCAGAGACTGGGAAATCACAGTTTAGAGCCAGCCTAGGCATAAAGTAGTTCTAGAGACTCCATCACAACCAATGGCTAGACAGTGACATGGAAAAGCAGAAGCAGAAGGGTCACAGCCCAGGCCAGCCCAGGTATAAATTGAGATCCTACCTGATTTTTTTAAAAAGGCTTTTTAACCCTACCTCAAAAACCAAAGGGGATGGAGGCATGGTACGAGGGGTAGAATACTTGCATAGCAGGCTCAAGGCCCTGAGTTCAATCCGTCCCCTGAAAAAGTGGGGGGGATGACTGGCTCACTTTATAACAGCTCACTCTCAAGAGCACTAATCCAATCTCAGAAAAACGTATAAATCCATTCATGAGGGCAGTGTCCACTCTCCCAGATCCTACCTCTTACAACCATCACATTGGGATTCAAACTTGCTATTAAACCATAGCAGGCACCCAGAAAGAAGATTGTCTCTACGGGGGACTAGGCAAAGTATTATCCATGCTGATGCAGCCCATTGCTTTACATGGTTCTGCCAAGAATGAGGAATTAATAATCTAGTGCAATCCTAAGTAGTAAGGTGAGTCTCCATCCTCTATCCTCTCCTTCTCCATCCTCCTCCTCTTCTCCCTTTCCCTCCCCTTCTCTGTCTTGACTGACTCTCTCTCTCTCTCTCTCTCTCTCTCTCTCTCTCTCTCTCTCTCTCTAACAAACACACACAGTAACACAAAACACAGCAGATTAGCTATCAGGAAATGCAGAACACTGTTTATCGACAGTTCAGAGGCCCAGGCAGAAGACCCTTCCTCTGACCTGCTCAGAGTTCCGGATCATCCTAAAGTATCAGTGTCATCCGGCAAGCCCTTGCTTATTCCTGCCTCTCAGTGCTTCCATGTTTGTTTGAAACCCAACATCTGTTTCCTTTTGTCCTGGATCCTGTGCCTTTCCCTGTTCCATGGGAGTTGTTTGTAAATATTTCCAATGTCCACGTTCTGAGCACACCCTGCCACTTAGGAGAGGGTCTATGCTATGTGGGGTGAAGACACACGGGTTCCTGGGATAGTTGGCTGATTCCCAGAATTTAAGGTGACTAGAGCCTGCTTTCCTGCTGGAATACCTCACAGCCTGATTCCAAGCTGTACTTGAGCCTTCTCAATGGTGGGCAAATGACTGAGAATAGAAGAAGGTTTCTGCCTACCACCAGCTGGCTCACTTTCCACATGCCATCTGAAGATAGTAACAGTCCCTACATTTGAATCTGTGAGCAAACCAGGTGTGTGAATGATCGCATCAGCATGGAGCAACCACAGTATCCCAACAGTGGCAGCTAGCTCAGGAGTAGCTGATATTGTGTCATTATGGGAATGGAGCCAAAGAGCTCTTGGGAGAATCCCAATTGGTCTTGAAAATTAAGATCAAGTATCAGTTTTGGTCATTCACCCTGGGAAATTAAACTCCCAGGAGCAAGTTCTGCTCCTTTGCATGTTTTCTGGGTGTTAGCTCATAGCAAATGTCCAACACAGACTATTTGGTCCTGTGCAGATGAAGAAATCTCTCTCTCCTTTCCCCCTTACCACCAAAGTGGTGAAAATTAATTAAGGAAATTGAAAATAGATTGACATACAGATAACTGATTGACTAATATTTTCCTGGGTTTTTGAACAATATACTAAGAGGAAGAATCAAGCTCAAGATAGCTAAAGGCAAAAAAGTTTGTTCATTTGTGTGTGTGTCTGTGTGTGTCTGTGTCTGTGTATACCAATCCTGGGGCTTGAACTTAGAGCCTGGGTGCTGTTCTTAAGCTTTTGTGCTCAAGGCTAAGGCTCTACCACTTAAGGCAAGGCTCTACTTCTGGATTTTTTTAGTAGTTTATTAGCGATAAATGTTTCACAGATTTTCCTGCCAGGGTTGGCTTCATATCATGATCCTCAGATCTCAAACTCCTGAGTAGTTAGGATTAGAGGTGTGAGCCACCAGCAACCAAGAGAAGTTTATTCTTTTTGATATTCTTATGTAACTATCAACTCACTCAAACTTTCTCTTCTTTTTTTTGCTTCTTTTTGAATAATTTCAGAATAATAAGAATTGGAAGAATTTCCATATAGTCTGCTCCCAGATTTTCAATTATTAACATATTGCTGTCTTTCTCCTCTCTCAATGGATATGTATATTATTTTTCTGAATAATTTGAAAGTATTACCAGGCAACATGCCCCTTATCCTAAATATCTCAGCATTAATTTTGTAAGAGGAAAGGCATTCTTTTACATAATCATAGCACCATAATCAAACTCAAGGGACTTGGCAGTGATACAATGCTACAGTTCATGATCAATTGTCATCAATGTCCCCATTTATGTTCTTTCTGGATTTTCCAAAAGCTAGGATCCAAATAGAACTACATAGAGCACATTATTATCGGGCTTTCCCTATGTTCCTTAATCTAACAAACAGGTCCTCAGTCTTTTATAGTCCTTAAAGATATTGGCCTATTTGAAGAGTTCAGACAACCTTTTTTGGAGAATGTCCCCTAATTTGATTTTGTGTAACATGCTGTAATTAGATTCAGGTTGCATAACTGGATGAGAGTCCTACTTGAGAGATGTTACATTCATCTTGATGCTACATCTCATCAAGGGGCTCCTAAAGCCAGTTTGAGCCATTATCCCAGATGGTGACCTTCCTCAGCAGGGTAAGTTGGTACTGGTTAAACTTCCTTGAAATGTATTATTTTAAAGAAGAAATCAATGATGCCTAAAATACTTGAGTCTTCTATAAATAAATTTAACACCATCTCCCCCAAATACTTCAGGAGTGGATAAGCATATATTCAAAATAAATAAGCAAACACAACCCAGGAAAATTCTAAAGAAGTAAAATGAGGACAATTGGCCTCCCTAGTTGTTACAAATCATTATAAGGTCTTGGTAATTAATACAGAAAGGTATGTGGACAGTCTGGCTGTCCAATGAAACAAAAAAAGAACCCAGAAATGTAATACCCAAATGGATGCACAGAAATTAGTATATGATGAGGATGAATAAGATAGACAATGGTAGTAAGTGCTATAATAAACAGCGCTGGTGATAACAAAGGGATTGCAATTGAGAAAAGCAATAAGGTTGAGACCATAGTACATGTGGTTCATCAAGATACAGTCTTATAGATCCAAGTACATGTACAGAAAGAAAGCCAGTGAATCAGAAAGTGTAGATCCAATTTCCTCTCCCTGAGCTCAGCTCAAATGGGTTCTCCCTCCTCAACCCAGTGAAGTCAGTGGAAGGCATGTATGGGCAATGAAGAAAGAGCAGGCAGGGCACCTATCTCCAGTGTCTCCTCATGGCACTCCTCTGAGTAGACCCATCTGCACAGTTCTGCCTCCTTCCAAACCACAATAACTTACTGTCCCTTGTCCCTTGAATCTAGTAGTGATGACACTTCCATTGCCACTAGGTCTTCTTAGAGACTCCTTAAAATTCACCCAAACTTTTAGAATACCCCCTTAGGGTCTGCGCAATTACTTGTTTTGTACATAAACATAACTTGAATTATCTAATCTTGCCTCCTATTGGGGCTTTGATAGAAGAATCTTGGAGTAGATTGGCATAGCAAACTATGTCTCAAGATCTAAAAGCCAAAATTAAAAACAAAAATAAAATCTGCATAGGAAACAAAACCAAAGCACGACACAAAGAAGAAAAGACTGAAGCTAAGGGAAATATTTGTGGCTCATGACACAGAAAAGTGCTTTTCTCCAAAGTGCATGCAGAGCTTCTCAGAGGGAAGAAAAATAGAAAGACCACAAGATCAATAGGAAAATGGACAAAAGGTCACAAGCAGTTCACAGAACAAGAAATACAGATGGCCTGAAATACTTGCAAGCATTCATAATCAGAGACATGAAATTTTTAAACTATATTAAGATACAATTTTCCTTTGATCAGATTGGTAATTCCAAAAGTCTGACAAAAGGCTCTGTTGGCTTGGTACCAGGGAAGAAGGCATTGTCTTTGTCTCTCATTAGGATAGCAAAACTATCCAGGCAGCACCGACCAAGAACAACAGATAACAAAAGTTTAGAGGTCTGCCAGGCTCTGGTGGCTCGTGCTTACAGTCCTAGCTACTCAGGAGGCTGAGATCTGATGATCAGGGTTCAAGTCTAGCCTGGGCATACAAATCTAAGAGATTTATATCCACCTAAACACCAAAAAGCTAGAAATAGAGTTGTGGCTCAAGTGGTAGAGTGCCAGCCTTGAGTGAAGAAGCTAACCTCTTAGTTAGCTCAAGGCCCCCAGGTCAAGCCCCAGTGCCAGCACCTACACAGAAAAGTTGAGAGGTGCCTTCTCTGACCTAGAAATCCTACTCCTGGGATTACATCTAACAGGGGAAACTGATATATGATAAAATAATTCACTGCAGCATTTTCATTATATTAAAATGTTGGAAACCACCCAGATGTCCATGTGTGAGAACATATTCATGATATTTTGTCTTGAGATGGGACCCAAGTCTAAACATGAAATTAATTCGTTAATGGGCTAGATAAACCTATGATTCACAGGATAGGATACCCTACAACTATAGAAAAAAGTGGGGCCAGGTATCAATGGCTTATGCCTGTAATCTTAGTTACTTGGGGGGCTGAGATCTGAGTAATACAGTTTGAAGCCAGCAGATTTGAAGCAGGAAAGTCCATGAGATACTTATCTACAATTAACCACCAAAAAAGCTGGAAATGGAAGTGTGGTTTAAGTAGTAGAGTGCCAGCTGTAAGCAAAATAAATGAAGGGGCACACCCAGATCCTGAGTTTAAAGCTAGTACTGGCACAAAAAAGAAAACAATAGAGAAGAGAGAAAAAGGGAAACTATTAGTTAGATAGGGGAAAATGTGGTGAACACAACGTGTGGCTGTTAATAAGTGGCTCATTATGGTGCTTCTTGTTCCCATTGTGCCTTGGGTTCCTGTTCAAACGCTTTTTGATCTGCTCAAACTCACTTTCTTCCCATAATGGCCTGGGTGCCTACTCAACCAATGAAAAGAGCTGGGGTGACACACACACAAGCCATCAACCAATCAATGCACAGCCCAAGGGAGGAGCTATGAGAGGAGCTGTACTATAAAAACCACCTTTGAAGAACTACTACTGGACTCCTCTTTAGCCCCTTCTCCTGATACAAAGTTTCTGTTACTTTCTTTAATGGCTTTCTTTTCACTTTCAAATAAACATACTCTGTTTACCTAAAACATTTTCCTGCCTTTTAATTCTTTGATGTAGAGAGAAAGTGAACCTGCCTCCTGACCAGTATCTGTAAGAATTTAATTGCCCATGTCAATTCTTTGGACTGTAATTTTCCTCTAGAAAACGACAATCGTTTTCAGAGTAAGCCCTCAAGCATCTATTCTGGGATGCATTCCTGAGGGTTCTCCTTGGCTGTGGCTCCTTTCTTTAGTAAATCTTCATGAGAAACATCATGGCAAGGCACAGACTTGATGCTCAGCATTGAGGAAACTGGTTTTCCACTTTCTTCCCCCTCTTCCTCCTTCTTGTTCTCCTTCTGCTTCATTTTCTACTTTCCATCTTATTTTCCCTCCTTTCTGCTTTCCTTTTCTTTTCCTTGATGTTTATCATCTGAGAAAATCCTCGTCCCTCAGTTCCCAAGGTTGAGCAGAGATCCCATTGTTCAATGCTTCAGACCCTGTTTGGAAACCTGACAGACAGGAATCATTTTTTTCCTTCACTTGAGAGCCTGAGTGAAATCAAACATCTCATAATTCTGGAGCTTCAGTGGTAGAAATGCTTGTAAAAGTGTAGAATCAAAACACCACAGCAAGGTCAACTCCAGAGATCCCATCACCATCACAGCTATGGATGTGATGACTGGCATCTCATAAGACTTGCTAGCTCCATGACTCAAAAAACAGAACAGAAAAACAAACACAATCAGGGCCAGGATGGTGACTCACACCTGTAATCCTGGCTACTCAGGAGACATAGGTCGGAGGAGTGAAGCCCAAGGCTAGCTCTAGGCACAAACACAAAACCCTATCCGAAAATATAAAGTAAAAAAAGGGTTAAGGTGTAGCCAAGTGTAGAGTTTCTGACTAGCAAATATAAGGTTCTAAGTTCAAGCCCCCTCTCCCCCGCAGCAAAACAAAAACAAAAACAAAAAATGCGGAAGTATGCTTCCAACACTCTATTCTTCATGAAGGCCTGGCTATTGTGTCTGGTACCCCCCGATCTGTTCTTCAACAATAACAGCAGCCATCTAGTGGACACTTACTCCCCAACATTTCCTGCACTTACACCCAAAGCAAGTACCAAGGTCATGGGGTATAAAACTCAAATAAGCGAAGAGGACACATTTTTGACTTCTAGGTCCGCCCGGGAAGGCCGCTTCTCCTCATGACAGTCTGTATGGCTGCTGCCCCCTCCCCTTTGTTTTCCATGCAAGAAATCTCCTCCCAGCACCTGTGTTACCTAGATGACTGGCACATTTGGCGGACAGTTACCACTCCTTTCTCTAAGGTCACATCCTGGACCACACAGGTCACGCCTCCTTCAGACCATGATTGGTTCCCAGATGCTGAGGTCACATCTATATCTGCTGTGGCCACACCTCCTCCCCGCCCCCCTTTCCTACTCAATTCCAATGCTGCCAGGGGTTGGCCCCTCCCTTTTCTGCTGACCTTGCTGTGTGAAGCAGTAGGTGGTTTGCCCTTCCCCAGTAAACTCTTTTCTGCCTGAACCATGTGGTGGTTTCCTTTCAGCTAACTTTACACTCTCTACCTCAAGCCTTCATTCTACTTAGAGGCAAAAAAATCTTATTAACACTTTCAGGATTTCTTAACCATTTCACTAAAAGGTCATCATTTCAGTGTTGGCTCCTCCAAGTTTTAGTTGCAAATACAACATTCCATTATTGGGAGGAGATCTGGCTGAGGTCAGCTCCTGCCCTGCCAACTGGCATGCACATTGTTGCAGCTTCTCCCTACCCTACCAGTCCTTCAGAGTTAGAACCAACCCTGAGTGGCATCTCCTAAGAGCCACAGAGCAGACCCTCCATGAATCGAGGCCCTCATCTCTCTTCTCCATTACCTGGTAGGGCTTATGGCTCCATCAACTCCCCAAGTTTCCTCTCCGAGTACTTGAGGAGAATGCTGCATTGGGTACTTCAGGAATCTTTACTTTGAGAAATTCATATACGTTGTTAAGCTGTAGACCTAAGTCTCACACACTTTATATTACATCTAATAAAAAGACAGCATTGGAGTTAAGTAGGAACAGCTCAAACCTGGGGTGTTCACAGCTCTTTGTTTTTTCTCCCTTGACGCTTCTAAGAGAGGCAAGAGAGATATGAGAAGCTAGGGTTACAGACATGTGCTAATATGCCTAGTTTATGCTCATAAGCAATCTCCCAAGTACTTCCTGGAAACTAGAAAATGAGGTAGGAAAGAAGGAAGGGTAGATTAACAGAGGCTGATAGGAAGTGTCTGTGTGCACTGTAATAACCAGAGGGGGCCTGATAATCAGTGTGTCCCAGTGGACTGGCCTGCTGGAGGGGGGCAGGGCCTTCAGAGGCTGCGGTCACTGCCCCACCAGGCAGGGCAAGCTGCTGAAAGGGGGCAGGGCTTGCTGCTGGAGGGGGTGGGGCATTGAGCACCCCATGGCGAGCTGGAAATGATTGGACAGTGGGCGCTTGGGGGAGAAACATGAATGGTGGTTGGAAACCATTGGCAGTAGATCCGTTGGTGTCAGGGAGGGACGCAGCCTGCATGTTCCCAGCAACCCCTGAGTGGAGAGAGAGAGAGAGAGAGAGAGAGAGAGAGCAGGAGGGGAAAGCCTGATGGAGCAGAACAGGGCAGGTCTGCAGAGAGCTGGGCAAGCCTCCTCTAGAGGTCATATGGGGCCTCCTCCGGAGGTCATCTGGAACCTTCCTCTAGAGAGGCCTGTGAAGAGGTGCCTCCTGGAGCAGAGCAGGGCAGGCCTGTGGAGAGTCGAGAGGCCTTCAGTGAAGGGAAGAAAGGGAAAAGCCTTCTCCTTTAGAGGTTTGGAGGTCTGAGGTTTGGAGGTTTGCAGACCGACTAATTGTTGGTTGGCAGACCAACTAATAAAGGTCGGGGCTGCCTATTGGAGGCTTGCAGGTTTGGTGGTCGAGGCTGCTCTTGGTTCTGGGTATCCAGCCCAGGACAAGGTAGTCACAGGACCCCTTTCTGGTGTAGTGTAAATAAAAAAAAATTGTCATCTTTAACGATGCCTCATGGATTGTCTTGCTCTTCAGAGGTCATAATTGCACCACACATGTTAACTCCCAGACTTGAGAGTCTTTACTGTATATTTTTTCTCTTTCCACTCTCTTAAGGATAGGGAATCTTCCGGGCAAAGTCAAATAAAAATTTACACTCCCTCCCTGAAATAAGAGAAAAACACAAAAATTCATTGTTTCACAATTACTAATCTGAGCTAACAGTGTTCATGACTAAGAAGAGCCTCTTGATGTAATGTTCACATTACATTTTGAAAGCAGGTGAACACCCTGTCTGGATCCCTTTCCTTCTTAAAAACTGATTTTTTTTAGGGGGGGTGATTTGAGACTCCTTTACATAAACACAAAGCATAAAAGCTAGCCAGCTGAGTCTCTGCGAGTATTCTCTACTGAGCTAGTTGTAATCCTTCCTACTGACTCCCAGTTAATCCATTTCTTTATCCAATTTGATGGTGCAATATCAACTAGAGATTTTGGCCTGTAGAGATGCCAAAGATCCCAGTGGAGTTGGACTCTTCATTGATGTAACAGAAATCTGGAAAAAAATAAAGATAAATATTTGCCCAGTAAATGAAATTCCCAACTAGATTCTTTTCCACAATTAGCAAGGTTTGTGTCCTGATTTTGCAACACGGTGATTAATGCATTAAGCCAATTAAACTCTGAGTAACTCTTCTCATGTGCTCGCCTGAGTTTTAGAGGCACACAGAATTAGTCTGAACCAAAGGTGTAATTTATTTGTCTGCACTGAGTCACTGGGTCCCCTCAGGGCACCTTTCAGCTTGTTCTCTGTTAATCTCCATGGAGTATTCTTTTTCAAAACATGTGATTTATTTAGAAACAGGCTCCTCAGCACAGAAGCAAGCCTTTTTAAAGGCTTCTACTTCAGCCTTCACTTATCTGGACTGAAGAAGTTGGAGACTGTGTTTTCTATTTTTCATAGCTCTGAACTGGGAAATATAGTGAAGAATGTTCTTCCAGATACTTTAAGGACAGAAACCAGGCAAGCCACCCTCTTCCCATGTACCTATCAGTGTTGGAAAAGCCAAGCAAGAAAAGAAGAGACACCCCCTTCACACACCTTCCAAATCTGTTCGAGTTTCTGGCCCTAAGGCCTGAGAAAATACTTTATGCTCAACAATCTTCTTTCTACACATTTTCTCAGCTCTTGGACTTAAGTTGGAAGAGAATCATGAGCCACCCAACACATTCTGGTCAATGATGGGCCATGGCCCCTGAGATGGAGCCAAATATGTTTACTGCATAGTGACACTCTAGCACAACACATTTCCCACACACCTGTGGCAATGCTGGTGGACATACTGCCCTTCCAATAGTACAGAAGTGCAGCATGGATAATTACGTATAGCATATGGTACTGGAGAGTGAGAGTAAATTACTAGGCTATTGGCCTGTATGTTTACTATATTAGACATTTGTTGTAGTTTTAGAGTGTAATTATTCTCCTTCTAAAAACCAGATAAGGAAGACTCAGGTAGGTCTTCCAGGAGGGAGCCCACAAGAAGGCATCTGTCAGCCTGGTGAAAGGGATATTGCTGAGCCTCACCTTGGGGAGACCAAGGATAACATCTAGGTCTGTGTCTTCATTTGTTTGGGTTTTGATTTTTTGTGTGCTGGTACTGGGGCTTGAATTTAGGGCTGTGAATTCTCACTTGGCTTTTTTCACTCAAGGCTAGTCCTCTATCACTTGAGTCACATCTCTACTTATAGCTTTTTTGCTGGTTAATTGCGGATAAGAGTCTCATGGACTTTTCTGCCTGGGCTGACTTTGAACTGCTATCCTCAAATCTCAGTCTCCTTGAGGAGCTAGGATTATAGACATGAGTCACCAGTGCCAGCTGTGTCTTAGTTTTTAACAAAATGTTTCAAAATGAATACTTAAAAAAAATAGGCTACACTATATAACCTAGATGTGTAGCTCATGTAGCTAGGTTTGTGTACATATGCTCTGTTGTGCTTAAGGACACATCTTTTGGGATATATTTCTATCCTTAAGCAATGTGACTGTAATTAGAGAACCTAGATGCTAGATCATTGTTCTTTTCCAGACTCTTCTAGAATATTTATGTAACTCTGTGGTGTATGGTCAGGAACTCAACTTGCAGGTCCATTATCACTAATTACTATGTGATTGTTGGGTGAGTGTCTTATCCTCTCTGAGCCATAAATAGATGATAGATAACAATTGGCAGCTCCACTTCATGAAGCTGTATTGAAGTCTAAGGTGATCTGATATCTGCAGAGCCCTTGCAGCACATGAGGATGCCCTGAAACAAAGTATTATTATGTAGCTCTTCATTGTTGCTTTTAAACAGTGGCCTCCACAGACAGGCCTGCAGAAAGACCCATTGATGCACACAGAGAAAATATTAATGAGCAGGTGCTAGTGGTTCCTGCAATTCCTAGCTTCCTAGAAGGCTAAGATCTAGAGGATCAAGGTCCAAAGGTAGCCTGGGCAGAAAAGTCTATGAGATTCCATTTCCAAAAATCCAGACTGCAGATGTGATTTAAATGGTAGAGTGTCACCCAAGCAAACTAGCTGAGCAAACATAAGGCTCTGAGTTAAAACTTCAGGAAAGAAAGGAAGAAGGAAAGAAAGAAAGAAGGAAAGAAAGAAAGAAAGGAAGGAAGGAAGGAAGGAAGGAGGGAGGGAGGGGGGAAGGAGGGGGCAGGGAAAGGGAGAGGGAGGAAGGAAGGAGAGAGCGAGAAAAAGAAAAGAAAGAAAGGAAGGGAGAGAGGAAGGAAAGAAAGAAAGAGAGAAAGAAGGAAAGAAAAGAAGAGAAAAGAAAAAGGAAAAGGAAGGGGATAGGGAGGGAAGGGATCACAATGCTTAGAATATTTGCTCCTGCTCTTCCATCTCTATGCCTGTGTGTATGTGTTGTGTGACATGTGTTTTGCTTGTGGGTCAGATTGCTAAGTATCCATTTCTGCTTCCTTCTGGTTTGATGCACTCAACTGTCTAGACTAGAAAACCAAAGAGCTGTGCTTCCCAGACTCCTTATAGCTAGGAGTCTGTAGGAAGTCAAAAGATGTTTTAGCTTTCTCAGTGAACCATGTTGCTAGCTTCTTAAATCAGACACTAAGCATCACCCTGTATACATTCCCTGACACATGCTTTATTCTGGACATTGTAAATACACATGTGCCCTGTCTTCCTGCTCCTCACCATTCTCCCACTTTCTCTGAAGACAGCTCCCCCCCCCAGGGTATACTTATAATACAGATCACCAATCCTGAACCCACACCCCACCCAATCCTTAAACTGGATTCCACTGTCCTAGGGCTGTGCCCACCTGCTGAAATAGCTCAGACTGGCCAATCCTAAACCTGCTCACCTGCCTCCCCTGTTCTTTCCCCAGAAACCACAGTAAAATTCTTGCCCACCCCGGCCCCCTTCTACCTCCTGATGACCCTGATGCTCCTCCCTGTGCTTACTCTATGCATGCCCCTAATCTAGAAGTTGTAATAACCTGCCCTTCTAACAACAATCTCCTGTCCTAGTCCAGCTGAATCTAAATCAGTCTAATGAAATTCATTTTTAGCTCTTTCCTATGTCAAGCTTCACCTGAAGTTCATTCATAAATATGCAATAAGAAATGGGAGAGGGGAGTATCAGATGATTGCTGGTCATTTTTCTGCCTCAATCCCTGACTCTCTCTATCTAGTTTCCTGCCCCCTATTGCCCCTTAGTGAGGAGAGGGAGAAGGAAAAGTTAGTACCAATAGCTTTAAAATGTCTACTGGTGGCCTGTGGGTGCCACAGGGGGCTGAAGGAGTCCATAGTGGCAGAGTACACTTAAGATTTCATCTCCCAGCAGCAGTTCCCTTGGCTGTGAGATTCTAGCCTCTTTTTCTAGCTTCTGAGCCCATTAGGCCCAGCCACTTCCTTCTCTGTCCATGTGCCCACACAGCCTGGCTCAGCACTATTGCAACCTTCTGTACCTTGCTCCTTCTGTACCCTGCCAGCCAGCTGTGGCCTGGACACTTTTTGAGCATCAGTGTGTTTGACAGTGCTAGGGACCAGTGTCTACTTTCAAGTAGTTCTCTTAAAGTGCTCCTTGCCTGGCTTCACCAGGATGGGAAGCACACTGCCTTCCATCAGAAGTGTAAATACAGAAGTCCTTACAGCAATTCTCATCATGCCCATACATGACAGTTTGATGGGCAGAGATGAAGTAACAGGGAGCCATCCCTCTGTGGTTAGCATGTCCCATAAACATGTATGCATTATTTGCATGTGCCTCCATCTGTGTGTGTGTGTGTGTGTGTGTGTGTGTGTGTGTGTGTGCACGCACACACGTTGGTTTGTGCTGTATTTGCTTAATTTTTTTTGGACTAAGCTTTTTTTCTGAGTCAGGTATAAAAGAAGAGAAAATGGGAAGAGAGGCCTGTCTTTACTTTTTGAGATAGGGTCTCACTGTGTAGCTCAGGCAAACCTTGAACTCAGAAGCCTCCTGCCTTCACCTCTGGAATTGCTGGAATTACAGGCATGTAGCATAAATCTTGGCTCAGGAGTAGAATCCCAATATGCTGTTACATTATAATCTTTCTCCCTTCCTTCAAAATATTTTCATGATATTTCACACCCACCAGTGCCCGACTCACACCAGCATTTTTCTGAAAAATTTTGGAGATAAATGAGCATTGACGTCTATGTTAATATTATTTCTAATTCTTCAACTAAAAATCCCACAAGATGAAGGGAACTTAAGGTACTGACTGGAGGTCACATCTAATTATTACCTAAGAAAAGAAGGAAATAAGAGAGGAATGAGGAAAGCGAGGGATAGAGGAAGGAAGGGGTAAGGAAGGAAGGAAGAAGGGAGGGAGGAAGAAAGGAAAGAAGGAAGGAAAAAAGGAAGGAAGACAGACAAGCATTATAAGCCAGGCTTTGAGCATTTCACTAGCTCATCATTCAGAGGCCTTTCTTTCTCTCTTCAAATGCAGCCTCCGTCCAGGAAGCCTTTCTCCATTAGAGATCTATTGCTTTCAGGCTAGCTTTCTGTGGAAAACGAGTCATTTAGGGGCACCATAAAAGCTTATTGATTATCAATGGTCCAATCTGTGCTAGGTACTTAGACAGGGGAGAGAAAAGAAAAATATAAATAATCCTCAAATTTATTTTTGCAGAAACAAATGGACCAAATACCAATATGGCATCTTCCCAGCCCAGATTTTCTTATACTCATTAAAATTCAAAAGCAATGCCCAGTGTGCCCTGGAGAGAACTTCCCAGAGTCTCAATAATGGGTTGTTCTAGCCTCTTTTTCTAGCTCCAGCAGAGGTTCACACACACATCAGAATCATTTAAGAGCCTTGTTAACAGAGCTCACAGGGCCACCACCAAAGCTCTGTCAGAACAATACTTGCATTTATGACAAGTTCCCAGTTGTATTACCTCATTTGTACAACTATAACAAAATACCACTGACTGGGTAATTTTTTTAATGTTTTTATTGTAAAGATACTGTACAGAGGGCTGACAGTTATATGAGTAAGATAATGAGTACATTTGTTATCAACATTGTTACCTTCTTTGTTTTTCTCCTACCATCACTTCCCTCCCCAAATCCCCAATTCCTCCCCCTCAAATTGTAAAGTTAGTTTTCTACATAGTGTCTTTACATCTCATTGTTACAATGAGTCAACATGTATCCTTGTTTCAGCATTTTCTTATTTTCCTTCCCCTTCCCAAATTAGAAAAATGTATATATAAGATACAGGGCACCAACATCAAATACAGTGAAAACAGGGGTTATACTGTGAGGGAAGAACATGCAAGAGAAGCAAAAAAAAATCACATAGTACATTTTGGATACATTAAAAACAATAGCAAGAAAGAAAAAACAAGTTGTGTCACTATCTTGGGGTTCATTTCAATTAACATCATTTTATGTGGTCATATATACATAGCTTTTCAGCTTTTCTGCTTGTCCTAGACATATACTAGTTATTGCAAATAAGGAAAAGCATGGGACTTGTGTTTCTTTGGGCCTGGCTTACTTCACTTAATATGATTTTTTTCCAAGTCTTTCCATTTTCTAACAAATGGGGCAATGTCATTCTTTCTGATGGAGGCATAGAATTCCATTGTATACATATATATTACATTTTTTTATCCATGCATCTCCTGAGGGAATCAGGGTTAGTTCTATATCTTAGCATTGGTAAATGATTCTGCAATAAACATGGTTGTGCTGGTAGCTTTAGTGTGGTCTTGTTTGTGATCATTTGGGTAAATGCCCAAAAGTGGGATTGCTGGGTCATAGGGAAGCTCTATGTGGAGTCTTTTGAGGAACCTCCATACTGCTTTCCAGAGTGGTTGAACAAGTTTACACTCCCACCAACAATGCAGTAGGGTTCCCTTCCAGCATCTATTATTATTACATTTCTTGATTCTAGCCATTCTAACTGGGGTGAGGTGGAATCTCAATGTTGTCTTGATTTGTGTTTCTTTTATGGCTAGAGAAGTTGAGCATTTCTTCATATGTCTATTGGCCATTCTTATTTCCTCTTCAGAGAAGTCTCTCTTTAAGTCTTTAGCCCTCTTTAGTTTATTGGGTAGTTGTTTCTTTGAGGATTTGTTGTGTGGGGGTTTAGTCTTTTAGTTCTAGGTATATTTTAGATATGAGACCCTTGTCTGATGTATGACTACTTCAGATCTTCTCCCAATTGGTTTTCTATTTATCTTGCTAGCTATGTTCTTTGCCATGCAGAAACTCTGTAATTTCATGCAATCCCATTGGTCCAACCTTTCTTTGATTTGTTGTGTTACTGGGTCTTTATTAAGAAAATTTTGGCCTGTGCCAAAGAGCTCTAGAGTTTATCCTATTCCTTCCTCTAATGTTTTCAGGGTGTTTGCTTTGACTTTAAGGTCTTTGATCCATTTGGAGTTGATTCTGGTGCAGGGTAACATATAAGGATCTAATTTTAGTTTTCTACAGGAGTTTAATAACCAATTTTGCCCTTTACTGAAGAGGCTATCTTTCTTCCATTCTATGTTTTTGGCTCCCTCATCGAAGATTAGGTAGGTATAGGTCTTTGAGTTCATTTCTGGGTCTTCAGTTCTATTCCATTGGTCTTGAGGTCTGTTCTTGTGCCAGTACCAAGCTGTTTTGATTACTCTGGCTTTGTACTAGAGTTTGAAATTTGGTATTGATATTCCTCCAGCACTATTCTTTCTGATAAGGATCATTTTTACTATGTGGAGTCTTTTATTGTTCCATATGAATTTTTGGATTGCTTCTTCTATTTCATTGAAGAATGGAAGTTGGAATATTGATAGTTATTGCATTGAATTTGTAGATAGCCTTGGGAAGTTTTGCCATTTTTACGATGTTGATCCTTCCAATCCAAGAACATGAGAGGTTTTTCTACTTCCTCAGTTCTGTTTTGACTTCCTATTTCAGGTTTTTATAGTTTTCATCATAGAGGTCCTTCACTTCTTTGGATAAGTTAATTCCTAGGTATTTTATTTGGAGGGGGGCTTTTACAAAAAGAGTTGCTTTCCAGATTTCAGCTGCACTCTTTTCATTTTTGGCATACAGAAAAATGATTGATTTTTGAGGGTTAATTTTATATCCTGTTTGGAAAAGTTTCAAATCAATTTGAGTAATTTGGGAGTGAAGTCCATGGGATTCTTTAAATACAAGATCATGTCATCTGCAAAGAGGGAGAGTTTTACTTCATCTTTCCTTATTTGGATCCCTTTTATGTTTGCATCTTGTCTTATTGCTGTAGCTATAAATTGAAGAGAAGTACAGAGTGTAGACATCCTTGTCTCATTCCCGAGTTTAGAGGAAATGGTTTTAATTTTTCACCATTAAGTATAATTCTGGTTGTACATTTGTCATATACAGTCTTTATTGTATTGAGGAATGTTCCATGGATTCCTAGTTTTTCCAGAGCCTTCATCATAAAGGGGTCTTGGATCTTGTCAAATGCTTTTTCTGCATCGATTGAGATAATCATGTGGTTCTTATCCTTGCTCTTGTTGATGTGATGAATTATATTAATTGATTTGTGTATATTGAACCAGTTTTGCATCCCTGAACTGAATCCTGTTTGATCATAGTATATGATTTTTTTGATGAATTGTTGACATCAATTGACCAAAATTTTGATGAGAAGTATTACATCGATGTTCATCAAAGAAATGGGTCTATAGTTCTCTTTCTTGGATGACTCCCTGCCTGGTTTTGGGATGAGGATTATGATGGCTTCATAGAAAGAGTTTGGTAGTGAACTTTCACTTTCAATTTCATTGAAGAGTTGGAGAACTATTGGTGTGAGCTCTGCTTTGAAGGCCTTGTAGAATTCAGCTGTAAATCCATCTGGTCCTGGGTTTTTCTTGGGTGGGAGGTCTCTCATTGCTGTTTCTATTCAACGCTTCATATGGGTCTTTTAAGTTCATTTAAATCACCTTGGTTAAGTTTTGTCATGTCGACATTTGCTAGAAATTTGTCCATTTCTTCCAGATTCTCAAACTTATTAGCATAAAGGTTTGAAAAGTATTCCTTTTATAATGTTCTGAATCTTGGTTGTTTCTGTGGTGATATTTCCATTCTCATATCTGAGTTTGTATACTTGGGTTTGTTCCTTTTTTTTTAATAAGGTTTGCTAAGGGTCTGTCAATCTTGTTAATTTTTTCCCAAGAACCAACTCTTTGTTTTGTTGACTCTTTCTATAATTTTTTTTGGATTCTAATTCATTTAATTCTGATTTAATTTTATTTGTTTCTGTCTGCTGGATTGGGGTTTAGGTTGCTGCTCTTTTATAAGGAGGTTCAGATGTCTCATTAAATTGTTGGTTTCAGAACTCTCCCAATTTGTTGATGTAGGAACTCAGAACTATAAATTTGCCTCTGAGTACTGTCTTTGCTGTGTCCAGCGGAGCTGATAATTTGTGTGTTCATTTTGTTGAATATCATGAACATTTGAATTTCCTTTCTAATCTCTTCCATGACCCACTGGAGGTTCAACAGTGTGTTGTATAGCCTCCATGTGTTATGGCCTTTCTTTGGTGGCTTTTGGTGTTGAGGTCTAATTTTATTCCCATGTGGTCTGAGAGATTGGAGGGCATAATTTCAATGTTTCTGAAATTGGACAAATTTGCTTTGTGATCTAAAGTGTGGTCTATTTTGGCGAATGTTCCATGTGCTGCTGAGAACAAGTATTCTGATGCAACTAGGTGAAATATTTGGTAGATGTCTTTTAACTCTAGTTAATCTATGCAGTTGTTTAGATCTGAGGTTTCTCTGTTGAATTTTTGCTGGGTTGATCTATCCAGCAGGGATAGTGGAGTGTTAAAGTACCCAACAATTAATGTCTTTGGATCTATGTGAGATTTGAGGGAAAGTGGTGTTTTTTGGATAAATTTGGGTGCTCTGTTGTTTGGTGGATATTTAGAATTGTAATATCTTCTTGAAGGAGAGATCCCTTACTTAGTATGTAATGACCCTCTTTATCTCTGCTCACTAGTTTTAACTTAAAGTCTATTTTATCTGATATTATGATTGCAACTCCCACCTGTTAGTGTGGGCCATTTGCTTGGAAGATTTTATCCCAGCCTTTTACTTTCAGAATATTTTTTGTGGGTAAAGTGTGTCTCTTGATGGTAGCAGATAGAAGGATCTTGCTTTTTGTTCCAACTAGACAGTCTATGTCGCTTAATTGGAGAGTTAAATCCCTAGTATTGAGAGTTAGGACTGAGACATGTTTGGTAGTTCCTGCTATGTTATCCACCTTCTTTGGGACTGTGCCAACAGGGTTCTTCCTATAAATCTTGTATTCTTTGTTTGGGGGCTGTTTCTTGTCCTTTGTTGTGCTCTTGTTGGTTTCCTATGTATAAGACATCTTTAAGTATCTTTTGTAGGGTTGGTTTGGTGGAGATATATTGTTTTAGTTTTTCTTTGCTATGGAATGTTTTTATTTGACCTTCCATTATGAAGAAGAGTTTAACTGGGTAGAGTATTCTTGGTTGATAGTTGTTTGTCTTTAGGGCATGGCATATATCATTCTTCTTGCTTTAATTGTCTCTACTGAGAAATCTGAAGTTATTCTGATTGGATTCCCTTTATAGGTGATTCATCTTTTCTCCTTGACAGCTTTAAGGATCCTTTCCTTGGTCTGACTTGATCCTGTACAGATTATATTGTGATGGTGGGATGTCCTGTTCTGGTCTGGTCTATTTGGGTTTCTAAAGGCTTCTTGTAGCTGAATAGACCTATCTTTTTGCATATTTGGGAAGCTCTCTGCTAGAAACCTGTTAAATAAATTTCCTAGACCATTAACTTCTATCTCTAGGTGCTCCTCTACACCTGCTATCCTCAGATTAGGCCTTCTGATGGTGTCTTCCAAATGTTGAATAGATCTATCATATTTCTTGGATTTGTCTTATATCATTCTATGTTCTTTCTCTATGTTAACTAGGCTGTCTTCAGTCCCCGAGATTCAATCTTCTGCATGGTCTAACCTACTGTAAGACTTTCTACTTTGTTTTTTATTTCCTTTCCTTCTAATTGGTCGGTTTTGATGGCTTCAAATTCTTTGTGGGAGCTTTGTGTTGGATCTTGTATGTACTTCTTTACTTCCTTTATTTGTTTTTCAGTGTTCATTCTCAAATACCTTAGTTGAGTGGTTATGGTTTCATTGGACATCTTTTCCTTCTGATGGGCTCCATTCATCATTCCTTTTGTGGCCTTCCTGGATTCCTTCAGCTGTCTGTTTGTGGATTCCATGAATGCCTCCATTAATCTTTGTCTATTCTCATCCCATTCACACAATTCCTATATTAATCTTTGATTAGCTTCCTCACACTCATGAAATTCCTGCATTAATCTTTGGTTAGCCTCATCATGCTCATACATTTCCATATTAATCTTTGGGTAGCCTCATCATGCTCATGCTTTTGCCTATCACACTCACACACAGTCCTTTGCAGCCTTTCAATTTTTTCATTCAGTATGTTTACCAGTGGTATTTGTACAGCATTTTGGGAATTCTCCTCTAGATTAGTCATTAACTGCTCTGTCACCTGATTATCATGAGTGGTGGTTGAGATACCTGGACTTGCCATTTTTCTTGTGTTTCTCCAGCTTGTTCTGCCCATTTGGTATGAAAGCAAAACCAATTTCACACTAGAACACTATCAACTAGAACTCTGTAGTTGTATGATTGTTTGATGCAGTCAAAATGAGTACAGATACAATCTAGTTCAACAACAAACAACTATGGATTAATGGACTATGAACGTTAAAGAAGGGGTCAGCAGAACAGAAATTAATAGGTTTAGGGAAAATTGTGGGGAGAAGATAAGATTAGAGGAATGGAAAAGGAGAGAGAGAGTTTAACCAAAACCTAAATTTAGAGAGAGGAAACAGATACAAGGAAAGGAGGAGAGAGATAAAGAATCAAGGAAAATGAAAAAAATAAAAATTAAAAATGTTAAAAATATAAACACTTAAAAATTTATAAGTATAAAGAAATAATCCTGAGAGAGAAGGTTAGGAAGGAAGGAGGAAAGAAAAAAGAAAAAAATAAAAATAAAATATTTAAAAATGAACTACTTAAAATTATATAAATATAAAGAAATAATACTACTGTTAAAGGAGTTAAGGCTGAGAGTTTATAGGTTGAAGTAATCAATTTCTGAATTAGATATGCACACAATGAAGGATAAGGTCTAATAATCGAAGACAAGTATATATCTGGGGATGAGCAAAACAGCAATTAAGTCATGCTAAAATAACCCAAAAAAGACCAAAATGGAAAAGAGTATAAAGAGTTCAAACACACACACACACACACACACACACACACACACACACATCTAAAATAGAAATGATGAATAAAAAAACACAATTAAAATTTTTTAATACTAGGTAAAAAATAGTTATTTGATTTTTTTTCAGGGGAGGGGAATCTTGTGTCTCCCCAGTGTCCGTAACCAGTCTCTTGGTGGAGTCTCTGGTTTGCTTGTGGTGTTCGGTTTTCCTGTGGCTTGATTGGTTTCTTAAGTCAGTTTGTTTGAGCAGGGAGAAAGAAGCTCTGCTTTACCCAGACCTTTATGACCCTCCTCTCAGGCTAGTTCAGTAGAAGGGAGATCTATTTTTGAGTATTACAAAAGAGGGAGATGGCTGTTTCCTCTAGCTTGGAGTTGCTGTGATAGGGCTAGGTTGTGGGTAGGGTTGAAGCCTTTCGGGGATCAATAGCTTTACCCTGAGGGACTAGCTCCTGAGACACTCACAGAGCCCATCCTGGAGCCATTCTCAAGATTTATGTTTATTGAATTTCAATTGTTTTTCTTTTACCCCTCCTGCACTGAGTCTGCTGCCTAGGCCACAGTGGGGAGGGGCAGCCTCTGGCTCTGTTTACCCAGGGAAGAAAGTCACTCCTCCATGGGCAGAGCTTTCTCTGCCTGGGAAGGGCCACTTTTCCCTGGATGGAGCTGAGCTGGGCAGGTCACGTTCCTGTGACCTTTTGAATGGCTCCTATTGTCTTCTCCCAAGACCTGAGTTGAGTACTAGCTCCTTTTGCCAGGACTTTGTTAGAAACAAAGATGGAGTTTTTGTCCAGTGCTGGGGGAGGGGCTACCTTCACACCGCTGCTCCATGAGGAGTGAGGATATCTTGGTATACTCATGTCAACCCTTGGTTTCTGGCATCCAGAGTCTGCGACTGTCTGTGGTCAGCACGATGAAGATTCCCGCTCCTTGTCAGTTCATGCTGGTGGTAAGTAGACTCTGGTCGCCCATCGCATCTGGCACCTTTGTCCTGGGCTCTTCTCTGCTGGTATGGTGGCTGTCGCAGCCACCACCACTGCGACAGCAGCTACCTCCACGAACACTGGCAAGTGCTGTAATATGTTTCCTTAACCAAGCTGCATGGATTTTTCCTCTCTGGCCAAACTCTCTGTACTATGATGGCACACTGGGTGTGACTCTCTAGCCTAGGACTTTTCACTGGAACACTAAAGCTGCTTTTAATGCAAGAGTGTGTTTAGCCCCCAGCTTCTCCTCTGCCATCTTCTTCCAGACTCCTGACTGGGTAATTTATAAACAATAAAATCTTACTTATGACAGTTCTGGAGCCTGGATAATCCAAGATAATCCAAGGTTGCAGTAGATTCAGTGTCTGTGACTTGTTGCTGTGTCCTCCAATGTGTACAGAACCCTGCATTTTCACATGGCAGAAAGCAGAAGGGCAAGAAAGAACTGCCTTTAACTGCAAGACCTTTTACGACAATGTTAATTACATTCATGAAGTTGGAGACCTAATGGCTTAATTATCTCCAGAAGACCACATTTCTTAACTATTGCATGGAGGATTAAAGTCATTATGTGCTTTGAAAGAGAGTCTAATATTCAAACCATAGGATCAGGTAATGCTTCTGATGTGTTCCCAGAAACCATAATTGGAGAACCATTGTAGTGAGAACATAGATTCTTGTGTGTTTGTACGTGTGTGCATGTGCGTGTGTGTGTGTGTGTGTGTGTGTGTGTGTGTGTGTGTTGCTTCTGGAGCTTGAGCTCAGGGCCTGGGTCTTGTCTCTGAAATTCTTTTTCTCAAGGCTAGAGCTCTATCACTTGAGCCACAAAGCCATCTCTGGCTTTTTCTGAGTAGTTTATTTTTGAGACAAAAGTCTCACAGACTTTCCTGCTCAAGCTGGCTTTGAACCTCAGTCCTCAGATCTCAGCCTCCTGAGTAGTTAGGATTATGGGTGTGAGCCACTGGTGCCTGGCTGAGATGATAGATTCTGAAAGTCACTAACTGTGACACTGGAGAATTACTTATTGGTGCTTCAGTTTCCCCATGGTGCTTTAGTACTTCTTTTAATATTTCACACCTATATTTTTCTGAAATTGTTTGGAGATAAATGAGCATTGACAGCTATTTTAATATTATTTCTAATTTTTCAACTAAAAAAATACAAGGTGAAGGGAACTTAAGGTACTAACTGGAGGTCACACTGAATTATTACCTAAGAAGGAAGGAAGAAAAGAAGAGTGGAAGGAGGAAAGGGAGGGAGGGAAAAAGGGAAGGGGGAAAGCAAGCAAGCAAGGAAGGAAGGAAGGAAGGATGGATTATGAAGGGAAATGAAAGTTAAAAGGGAGAAAACACTAGAATAATGTCTGGTATAGTACAAATCATGTGCAATGAATTAGGCAGCTTAAAAAGAGGAACAATTTGTTTAGACTCATGAGTCTCAGAGGTTTCAGTTCATAGTCCTGGGTGCTATTGATTCTGTGCCTGTAGTGAGGCACAACATAGTGATGGACAGGGGCATGTGTCAGAGGAGGGCCTTCACCTCATATCAGACTCAAAGCAAAGTTACACCAGAATTGTTCAGGGACAAGACACCTCCAAGAACACTTTCCCATCCCCTAATTCCAACCTCCCAAACCAGTCCACCACCTGGTATCAAAGAACACCTCCAAGAAACTTTCCCATCACCCAAGGCCAACCTTTCCAAACCAGTCCATCACCTGGTACCAAACCTTCAACATGCGAGCCTAATGGGACAGTTCATATTAAACAACATTCTGTTCCAGGCCCTTCCCAAAGCTCATGGAAATCTCATAATGAAAAATACATTTTTATACCTCTAATAACATCTAGTTTTAACAATTTCAACATTTTTTAAAATCTCCTTAAAAGTCTCCTTTAAGGACTGGGAATGTGGCTCAGTGGTAGAGTGCTTGCCTAGCATGCATAAAGCCCTGGGTTTGATTCCTCAGTATTACATACACCAAAAAAAGCTACAAGTGGTACTATGGCTCAAATGGTAGAGCACTATCCTTGAGCAAAAGAAGCTCAGGGACAGTGCCTAGGCCCTGAGTTCAAGACCCAGGACTTGCACCCAAAAAAAATCTCCTCTAATACTTTAAGGCACGCACCTAGCTCTGAACCCTGTACAATCAATAAGCAAGTTTATATTGGGTGTAATGGCTCAAGTCTGTAATCTTTTTTAAAATTATTATCTTTATTGTATAAAGAGGTTTCAATTCAACATGTCAATTTGTAAGTATAATGCATCTTGATCAATGTAACCCCTTTCATCACTCTCTCCTTTCTTTCACATCCCCTCAATTTACCTAGTTCCATTTTCACATATGTACATTGAATATTATGATGGCTTTCATGTGGCCATCCTTTCTCCATTAATCTGCTTCCCTTCTCTTTGACCTCAAGCACTCCTGACAAAACATGTTCCAGCTTCCTGGTATTCCTTTAGTTGAACTGTAAGTTAGACATCTAAAGATGTGTAATCTTAACTACTTAGAAGGTAGCATTCAGACAGTCATGGTTCAAGGCCAAAAAATATTCATGATTCTCTATTTCAACTAATAGCTGACTGTGATGACACGCATTTGCCATCCCAAGCTACAGGGGATGCACAATGACTGGGTATCGATGCAAGTGTCTGCCATCCAGTGACATAATGAAACACAAATAGGAGGATCACAGTCCAGGCCAGCCCAAACATGAAGCAAGACCCTTTCTCAAAAATAACCAACCCAGAAAGGGGATGCTGGAATTTATTCAAATGATATAGTGTCTGCCTAGCAAACACAAAGCCTTGAGCCCAACCCTTTGTACTGCTAAAATAAAAAATTCAAGCTGCATACTTACAGAGTAAATATTCTCATTCTAAAGGGAAGGAATGGGGTAGAGAAACAGGAATGAGACCTAAGCAAGACTGAAATCCAGAAGTGAAAGCATCAAACCCTATATCTTCATGTTTGGCATCAGAGGCACATGGTGTGTTGAGAATCCAAAGGCCTTCGGTGTCCCTTCCCTATCCCTATAGACTCACCATTTGCAACCATACAGCCTCTCTCCAGGGCAGGGTCCACTCATTGCATGAAGGTTTCCTCAGCAGGAATTCAAATGCATCCTCAATTTCCTGGGATCACTGCATCTGTAGTTTCACTCTCATAGCTTCATACAAGGGAGCAGCTTCCCTACTTAGACGCAGGTACTGCCTGTAGGGAACTCTGACCCTGTCACACATTGCCTGACTACCCAGACCTTTCTTTGGAATCTGGGCTGAAGCCTCTGCAAACCTGAAATTCTTACATTCAGCTTGCCTGCAAAACCAACATCGCATAGATGATGCCAAGATCTACCTTAAGCAAGAACCAAGCCCTTTAGACCACATCTTCAATGGCCTCCAAGTGCCTGGGTGCATACACATGAGGAAACTGAGCATGTGCAAACAGCTTCCTAGATGACCCTGCAGGAGCAGGGTGCACTGGCTGAATTTGCATATTTACATCATTGGGTTTGCAATGGTTGGAATACTGTTGATTCCTGAGATGGTCACAGACATCTCTCCTATTAACCCAAAGCAAGGAACTTGGATAATTTTAATGTGCTAGTCTGTTCAGAAACCAACATTACCCAAGCTTTTCTGACCTAACTTCAAGTTTTTCAAGTCTTTCTGCTCTGCATTTCCCTCCAAAATTCTCACTGTAGACTTGGCTAAAAATGGCTGGCCACAACCAGGCTACAACCTGAATATTAAGCTGACTTGGTATCTTCTCTGTGAGATTAATTAGTTCATCTTTAAATATAAGCTTCCACAAAGTCTCAGAACAGAGACAAAATGTAGATATATTTTTTGCCACAATTTAACATGAATGGCTTCTAGTCTGCTTCCCAATAGAGTCTCTGTTACCATGTGAAACTTCATAAGCACAAACTTTACTCTCCACATTTCTATCAGCATTCCAGTCCTCTAAGCTCCCACTAGAATTACCCACTAAGCTATGTAAGTCAGCAAAAGCCTCCTCACAGACCTAAGCTCCGCCTTCAATGGCAGTGCCTGTGGGGCAGGTGAGGCACCTCACACCTCCAGCCTCAGGTAAAACACCTCCAGCCCCAACTGTATAAAAGGGTCCTCCAAGGAGCTGGACAGTGCCATTTTCTCCTCCCCCTTGTGAAAACTTGGAAGCTTCACTGGCAATAAATCGTTCTCCTCTATGTGACTTTTGTCTGCATGGTCTTTTGGGTTAATTTCCTTTCATTGTGGTGCTGACACCTGGGATAGGTTCCCCGGTGGATTCGCTCCCCTCCTCCCCTCACCATGGCCAGGGACCTAACCCATAGGCTTAAGCAGACCCAAAAGGCTGCTGAGTGGGCTTCCTCCTGGCCAAATGCCTCTTACCCATCCAGCGCTAATTCTTTCCTACTCCCAGGTAAGTGACTAGTTGGCCAGAGATCTGAATTTCTGATTTCTGTATAGGCTACCAAGTCTTCATAGGGCTACAGAGTGACCCACTCCCAAGTGAAAACTTGGATCCAAGTATCTGGGTCTCACTTCAGGGGCCTCCCATGGCCAAGGGACTATGGGGAAGTGACAACTTCTGACCATTGGTGAGCTTCCTTTTTATACGAACCAAACTGCACTGCCAAGGATGCTCAACATCAAGCTTTTGAATCTGAAAAGGTCACTTACCATGGGGGGGGGATGCAATCTAATATTCTTGATATTCCTCAGGACTCCCCTTTGGATGGTCTCTTAAATAATCTAGAAACTCTCAAACTAGAGTCAGACATTGACCCACAGGAGCTTATACACTTCTGTACTGAGATCTGGCCCAAATACTCACTGGACAACCAGTCCATGTGGACCATTTATGGGACACTGGATCCCAGTATTATAAGGATTTATCCAACTTCTGTAGGCACTTGGGCAGGTTAAAGGAGGCCAGCTACATAAATGCTTTCTCTCTCTTTCTCTCTTTTCTCCAGTCTAAACTACTTCCTGAGTCCTCATGTTTTCCTACCCAACTCCTCCTAGCCACTAGGCCACTGGCTTATAACCCAGACTCTTTTCCAACCAACAGATGAGCCACCACCATTGTGAACATATAAGGCAACAGCCCCTCCCCCTGCTTCGGAAGGACTTCTACCAGGGTAGAAGGGACTTTCACCAAAGGTGGAACTTCCTCCCTCTACCTTTGTTCTGGCAGCCCTCAGCCTGAAGGTTATCTGCTCCCATACTCTCCACTCTCACACCATCTGAAGCTGAGTCCCTCTTCCATTGCCCCCCCCCCTTAATGCCCTCACAGGACAAAAGCACACCTGGCCCTGCCACTGTGAACCAGCTGTTTCAACTGAGTGATGTCCTGGAAATTGTTATGCATCTTGCAGAAACATTGAGTACTATCCTTACCCAGATCCAAGCTGAAGGGTCTGCTGTAGCTCAGAGTTCTACCTCAGCTTGCATTCTCCCATTATGCAAGGTGGCAGGGACTGATGGAATAGTTACGGTGCATGTCCCATTTTCATTAAATGATTTATCCCAGACCAAGACACACCTGGGGTCTTTCTCTGCCAATCCCACTGGCTACATCAAGGAGCTGTGGTGTGTATTTCAATCCTATGAGGTGACCTGGCATGATGTATATGCAATCATGAGTGGTACCTTCCTACCAGGGAAACAGCAGGAGGTTTGGGAAAAGGCCTGTCACTATGCAGATGAGGCCCACCAGACCACACCCAATCATCCAATTGAGACTGAGGCAGTGCCCAACCAAGAAACTCACTGGAATTACTCCCAGGGTGGTTGCCAAAGGCAAAACCATTTTATTGCCTGTATAATTTATGGTCTCAAACAGGCAGGCCGCAAAGCCATCAACTATGACAAAATGGCTACAATCATACAAAACAAAAATGAAAACCCATCCGCCTTTTGGACTAGATTGAGTCAGACCTTCATTATACTAACCTAGACCATGAGTTTGTGGATGAACAACGCTGTTTAATGACTCATTTTATTGATCAATCAGCTCTAGACATTTGGGATAAACTAAAAACACTAGACAAGGGGCCCATAACACCCACTAATGAGGCTATGGAGGAAGCCTTTAAGGTGTATCATGGCAGGGAGGAAAGGGCCAAAATTCTCAAGTACCAGATGCTACCAAAAATCTATCAGCCTCTGAGTTCCTACATCAACAAGTTGGAGAGATCTGAAACCAACAATTTAATGAGACAGCTGAACCTCCTTGAAAAAGAGCAGCAAGCTAAGTCCCAATCCAGTAGATGGAAAAAATAATTAAAATTAAATCAGAATTAAATTAATTAGAATCCAAAAAACCATAAAAAGAATCAGCAAAACAAAAAGTTGGTTCTCCAAAAAAATTAACAAAATTGACAGACCCTTAGCAAATCTTATCAGAAAAAGAAGAGAACACACCCAAATAAACAAACTCAAAGATGAGAATGGAAATATCACCACAGAAACAACCAAGATTCAGAACATTATAAGGGAATACTTCTCAAACCTTTATGCTAATAAGTTTGAGAATCTGGAAGAAATGGACAATTTTCTAGCAAATATCGACAAGCTGAAACTAAACCAAGATGAGTTAAATCAACTTAACAGGCCTATATTGAGCATTGAAATAGAAACAGCAATAAGAGACCTCCCATCTAAGAAAAGCCCAGGACCAGATGGATTTACAGTGGAATTCTACAAGGCCTTCAAAGCAGAGCTCACACCAATACTCCTCCAACTCTTAAGTGAAATTGAAAGAGAAAGTTCACTACTGGGATCTTTCTATGAAACCATCATAACCCTCATCCCAAAACCAGGCAGGGAGTCATCCAAGAAAGAGAACTATAGACACATTTGATGGACATTGATGTAAAGCTTCTCAACAAAATTTTGGCCAATCAACATCAACAATTCATTCAAAAAAATCATATACCATGATCAAACAGGATTCAGTTCAGGGATGCAAAGCTGGTTCTACATACTTAAACCAATTAATATAATTCATCACATCAACAAGAGCAAGGATAAGAACCACATGGTTATCTCAAGACATGCAGAAAAAGCATTTGACAAGATCCAACACCCCTTTATGATGAAGGCTCTGGAAAAACTAGAAATCCATGGAACATTCCTCAATACAGTAAAGGCTGTATATGACAAACATACAGTCAGCAGTATACTTAATAGTGAAAAACTAAAGCCATTTCCTCTAAACTCGGGAATGAGACAAGGATGTCCACTCTCTCCACTTCTCTTCAATTTAGTATTAGAATGCCTACCTACAGCAATAATACAAGATGTAAACATAAAAAGGATCCACATAGGGAAAGATGAAGTAAAACTCTCCCTCTTTGCAGACGACATGATCTTGTATTTAAAGAATCCCATGGACTCCACTCCCAAATTACTTGAGCTGATTCAAAACTTTGGCAAAGTAGCAGGATATAAAATTAACGTCAAAAATCAATGGCTTTTCTGTATGCAAACAATGAGAAGAGCTCAGCTAAAATCAGGAAAGCAACTGCATTTGTAATAGTCCCACAAAAAATAAAATACTTAAGAATTAACTTATCCAAAGAAATGAAGGACCTCTATGATGAAAACTGTAAAAACCTGAAAAAGGAAATCAAAACAGAACTTAGAAAGTGGAAAAACCTCCCATGTTTCTGGATTGGAAGGATCAACATTATGAAAATGGCAATACTTTCCAAGGCTATCTACAAATTCAATGCAATACCTATCGATATTCCAACCTCATTCTTCAAGGAAATATAATAGGCAATCCAAAAATTCACATGGAACAATAAAAGACCCTGAATAGCAAAAACGATCCTTAACAGAAAGAACAGTGCTGAAGGAATATCAATACCAAATTTCAAACTGTACTACAAAGCCAGAGTAATCAAGACAGCTTGGTACTGGCACAGTACCAAGACCTCAGTACCAAGACCACAGTACCAACAGACCTCAGGACCAATGGAATAGAATTGAAAACCCAGAAATGAACCCACAGACCTATAGCCATCTAATCTTCCATAAGGGAGCTAAAAAAATAGAATGGAAGAAAGACAACCTCTTCAGTGAATGGTGCTGGCAACATTGGTTAATCACTGGTAGAAAACTAAAGTTAGATCCTCATATATCATCCTGCTCCAGAATCAACTCCAAATGGATCAAAGACCTCGGAGTCAAAGCAGACACTCTGAAAATATTACAGGACGGAATAGGAGAAATCCTAGGTCTCCTTGGCACAGGCTGAAATTTTCTTAATAGAGACCCAGAAACACAACAAATCAAAGAAAGGTTGGAGAATGGTATTGCATGAAATTGCAGAGCTTCTGCATGGCAAAGAACATAGCAAGATCAATAGAAAGCCCACAGATTGGGAGATCTTCACTAGCCATACAACAGACAAGGGCCTCATAGCTAAAATGTACCTGGAACTCAAAAAATTAAATCCC
>NW_012267248.1:4741372-4754069 GCF_000151885.1 Dipodomys ordii
TGTGGTATATATACACAATGGAATTCTATGCCTCCATCAGAAAGAATGACATTGCCCCACTTGTTAGGAAATGGAAAGACTTGGAAAAAATTATATTAACTGAAGTAATCCAGGCCCAAAGAAACATAGGTCCCATGGTTTCCCTTATTTGCAATAACTAGTATATGTCTGAGACAAGTAGACACGGTCAGATAAGTTGATGTTTGGAGAAATGAACCCCAAGATAAGGACTCAAATGGTTTTTCTTTATTGCTATTGTTTCTAACATATTGATAAGATGATTTCTTTGTTGCTTTGTATGTCCCTCCCCCACGGTATAACCCCTGTTTTCACTGTATTTGATGTTGATATAATTTGTGGAGGGGAAGGGAAAAAAACAAATTGTTTTAATAGGGATACAGGTGGACCCACTGCAACAATGAAATATATAAGGGGTTATGCCAAAAAACGAACTTTACAACATTGGGGGGGGAGTATAGGAGGGTAGGTATGGTAAGGGGAAACAAAGGAGGAGGCAACAATGCTTGATAGTCATTACTTTGTAGTCATTACTTTGCCCATGTAATTGTAACCCCTCTGTACAGTATTTTCACAATAAAAAGAGAAAGAAATGGAGTCATTACCTTGCTCATGTTATTGTAGCCCTTCTGTACAGTATTTTCACAATAAAAAATGTATTAATTAAAAAAATCTATCAGTCTCAGGCCCTGCAACCACCCCCTTCCCAATCGAGTCCACTGAGTCCTGCTATGGATGTGGTTAAAAGGGACACTGGCGGGGAACCTGTCCCCTGAGAAAGCAGCGCTACCTATGTGGCCAGCTAGGCCATAAAGGCGCCACCTACCCACAGACATGAAAGCCAACCCAGCCATACCCCAGGTGCAATGGTTCAGGGCACTGGGCTGTGGAGCCCATCATCCTCTCATGGACAGCAGCCATCCACTAAGGTCCCATGGCCCCCTCCTGATGTTGTGGAACTGGGTGCCAGAGAAGACTGAGGAGGCCTCAGACTCCTGGCCCTGACCACTCCCATCACTGCTCAGGAGCCCAGGGTGACAATCATGGTTGCAGGTAAGATAATCTCACTTTTGGTGGACACAGGTACTATGTATTCAGTGCTCACTGAGTTCCATGGCCAGCCTTACCTAGGCAATACCTCCATAGTCAGGGTAGAGGTCAAACCCTACGAGCGCCCAACCCCTTCTCCCCCCCCCAGTCATTTGTCTTTCTTCAAGAGTTATCTTTTGTCATTCCTTCCTAGCTATTTCCCACTGTCCAGTTCCACTGTTGGGCAGAGACCTTTTGGCCAAATTTGGAGCTTCTATTATTCCATACTGTTCCCAATCGTCAAAATGTGATATTGATTTGGCCTCTTCCACAATCTCCTTGTTGATGGCTTTAGTAGGCTCACCTAGTGACTCCTCAGATCTCCCTTTTCCACCCTCTGAGATGGACCCCAAGGTGGGATACTCGCAACCCCTCTATTGCTAAATACCACCCTCCGATTCACATCTCCCTGAAGGACTCCCTACACTTCCCTTCACAACTCCAGGACATCCTCCTTCCCCACAGTCTTCTGGGACTGCAATCAATTGTTAAAGACTTACTGAGGAAAGGGCTGTTATGTCCCACTAACTCTCCGTTTAATACCCCCATCTTAGCAATAGCCAAACCTAACAGCTCGTCCTGCCTTGTGTAGGACCTTTGCCTTATAAATGTTGCCGTTATCCCTTTACACCTATTGTGCCCAACCTTTATACACTGCTTACACAATCCCTGAGACAGTTGCCTTTTTCTTAGTACTGGACTTAAAAGATGCCTTTTTACTATCCTTTTAGCCCCCTCCTCCCAGGACCTCTTTGCCTTTGTGTGGACTGACCCGGTCACCCAAAGCTCAACTCAGCTCACCTGGACTGTGCTGCCTCAGGGGCTCCAGGATAGTCCCCATCTGTTTGGCCAAGCTTTAGCAAGGGACTTAAGAGACCTAAATTTAGAACCATCCACCCTTATCCAATATGTGGATGATATTCTCTGCAGTCCCACCAAGCTATTGAGTTACAACCATACCGTAATACTTCTTAACTTTCTGGCCTCCTGGGGATATCAAGTCTCACCCAATAAGGTACAGATCATTCAGCAGTCTGTGACTTATCTGGGAGTTCAACCACTCCCACACACTATTACTATCCCCAGAAAACACCTGATTCCTAACTACCCTACCCACCTCCACTAAGTCTGAGCTTCTCTCCTTTTTGAGTCTAGCCGGCTACCTCAGGTCCTGGATCCATAATGACTCCCTCCTAACTCCTCTTTTATGTGAAGCAGCTAGGGGGTCAACCAAGGAACCCCTTTTATCCCCCTCCTCTCTCATTTCTCCCTTTAGGATGCTTCAACAGGCCTTATTACTGACCCCTGCCCTCAGGCTGCTGGATCTATGATGCCCATTCTTCTTGAATGTAACTGAAAAAGAGGGTTTTTACACTGGGAGTTTTAGGTCAACAGATCAGACCTTCATTTACACTGGTGCTTATTTGTCAAAACATCTAGACCCTACCATTAGGGGCTGAGCTCCTTGTCTCTGCATCCTAGCTGCCTCTTCTGTCTTAATAGAGGAGTCAAAGAAGCTGACCTTTGGCTCAGCCCTTACCATCCTCTCCCATCACCTCTCTGAGTTACTAACCTATAATGGGCTACAAAACTATATCTCCCTCCTGTATTCTCTCCTTTCAGGTATCACTGATAGAGGACCCCACTCGGACCTTTCAGCCCTGCCCTCCACTAAACCCCTTAACCCTATTACCCATTCCAGATAGAAAGATCTCTCCAGCATAATCCTGTGGAGACTCTGGGGAACCTGCAGAGTCAGGTCACCCAGACCACATTAGTGAGGGGCCATTAAAGGACTCTGATTTTACCTGGTTTACTGATGGCAGCTCCTTCCTCTGGGAGAGCTCATAGGTGGCTGGATTTGCTGTGTATCAATCTCTGGTGTTGTGGAGTCTGGACACCTGCCTCTCCAGCCCACCAATCAACAGGCTGCTTCAGTAGCCCTAACACAAGCCTTCCACTTGGCCTCAGGACACTCCCTGACAGTATACATAGACTCTAAATACGCTTTCCATACCATCCTTTCTCATGCAGCTATTTGAAAGGAACAGGGCCTGTTAACAACCAAGGGGACCTCAGTAATAAATGGTTCATATGTTACTGAGCTCTTAAAAACCCCTTTCCTTCCCCTCAACCATTGTCATAGTTAACTGCATGGGCCTCCAGTCAGATGACTCATTTATAACTTAAGGAAACAACCTGGCTGATGAAACTGCTAAACAGGCTGTGATATCAAAACAATGGGCATTAACACTACCAATAACAGAGGATTCTGCCCTTCCCTCTAGGCAAGATATCCTAAAATACCTCCACCATCTTTCCCACCCCCATACAGGGGCTGTAAGGGAGTTCCTAAAACAGAGCCTTTCCTGAACCCAGGCTGACACACAATTTCTCATGCAGCTGTCACAGACCTGAGAAGTATGCCAAAGGGCAAACTCAAATATCAATGTGTGGCTACCCCTTTCTAACCCATCAGGCTCAAGGTAAGGTAACCTCCCAGGAGTGGATTGGCAAATTGATTTTAGCCATATGCCAACCATCCACAAATACAAGACACCTTTATAGGATGGATAGAAGCATTTACTACCGCCAACAGGAGGCCTTCTCTGTGTCTCAGCATCTCTTACAGGAAACAGTACCCTGTTTTGGCCTACCTGCTTCTATCCAGATGGACAACAGCCCGGAATCCGTCTCCTCCATGACTCAGCTATTGGCTAAGTCTCTAAATATCTCCTAGTCTTTTCATATTCCCTATCACCCCCAGTCCTCGGGGAAGGTGGAATGTGCCAACAGCTCCCTTAAGCAAACTCTGACCAAACTGTTCCTTGAACTGCATCTAGATTGGCTAAAGCTTTTATCTTTGGTTCTTTTCTGCTTAAGGGTCTTGCCAAAAAAGCCTCTAATATTAAGTCCTTTTAAAGTTATGCATGGCCACCCACCTTTGCCTCCCCTATTTCAGGCTTCAGACTTTCCTTTCCTCTGTCCCCACCCCCATCCCCACCAATGCTGTTCTCTCTCCTTCAGCACCTGCACACTTTTTGTGGATCAATTGAGCCCTATGTCCTCCACATCCTCCAGGCCCTCCATCCATGCTAGGGACCTAATGTACATTTCAAAAAATTATCTGCCAGAAGAGATAAAAATGGCAAAAAAAGCACAACCACCCCTGGTTGTGAAGGAAATGCAAATAAAGACAACCCTGAGATACCACCTTATCCCAGTCAGCATGGCCCACATCCTAAAGTCAGCCAACGACAAATGCTAGAGGGAGTGCGGAGAAAGAGGAACCCTATTACACTGCTGGCAGGAATGTACACTTACACAACCACTTTGGAAAGCAGTCTGGAGGGTCCTCAGAAAGCTAAATATTGACCTTGCTTATGACCCAGTCATACCACTTCTAGGCATCTATCCTGAACAACAGGAGCCAGTATACAAGGACACGTGCACATCCATGTTTATTGCAGCACTGTTCACAATAGCCAGGATATGGAAACAACCCAGATGCCCCACTACAGATGAATGGATCCAAAAATTGTGGTATCTATACACAATGGAATATTATGCAGCCATTAAAAAGGACAAAATAATGGCATTTGCAGGGAAATGGATGGAGCTAGAAGAAATCATGTTGAGCGAGGTAAGCCAAGAGCAAAGAGACAAATGACACATGGTCTCCTTGATAAGTGGATGTAAGGTGATACAACAAAATTAACAAGACTTAAGAAACAAAGGACTTCTACTCATCTGGTCAAATCACTACTAAATATCCCCATGCTGCTGATCACATGTATGGTATATATGTGCACACTGGAGGGAAACCAGGAGGATGACACAGAACTAGAGGGAATCAGGGAAAAACATACAATAGCGGGACCCATCAGCTGCACTGGACATTGACCCAAATTAACTAAGCAACTCAATGGCAGCGATGGGAGGGAGGGAACAAGTGGGAAAGAGGGAACAGCTGATGCTATGCAAAAGGAAAGAAATGTACATATCACCCAACGTGGAAGAAATAACTGTATTGCAAAGCTCATAGGACTCATAAATGTTACAGACCACGATAGACAATTTGCCCCATGAAAGTGAGAATGTGTTTGTGACTTTAACTAAGCATCACTATCCCATAACACTGTGAAATTTGGGAAATTATGTAATTACTTAATCACAATAAGGAAGTTGAAAAAAAAAGAAAAAGAAAAAAATTATCTGCCATTGCACTTCTTCCACCAAGCTTTCTGCTAAGTGGGAAAGACCCTGTCAGTAATTCTTTTTTTGGGGGAGAGGGAGGGGTCCAGTCATGGGGCCTGAACTCTGGGCCTGGGCTCTGTCCCTCAGCTCTTCAGCTCAAGGCTAGCACTCTACCACTTGAGCCACAGTGCCACTTCCGGTTTTTTTCTTTTTGCTATGTGGTGCTGAGGAATCGAACCCAGGGCCTCAGGCATGCAAGGCAAGTGCTCTACCACTGAGCCACCTTCCCAGCCCCTCAGTAATTCTTTCTACTCCCACAACCATGCAGGTTCAGGGCTGTCCAAACTGGATTCATTTCTGCCATGTCAAATGTCGCTTGCCTGACCAACCTTCAGAATATCTCTGAGCCAACTGGACCCATCTCTATGGATAAAAACTATTAGACTCAGAAAAAAAAGGATTGGACCCAGTCTTCCTCCAGTCATTGAGGAATCAGAGGCCCCAGCTCTGGACAAGTAACATCTTCATAACCATCACAACCTTGGTCAACTTCAGGTACAGTACCTGCCCCCACCCCATGGACTACCTTGCCCATCTCATCAGAAACTAGATTCAGAAGAAAAGCCCTTCACTCACACTCCCTGCCCGGTACTGTACATATTAAACCAAAAAGGGGGAAATGGAAGTCAGCAAATGCCCCTTCATAGACCTCCAGGGTCAGGTAAAACACCTCCAGCCCCAACTGTATAAAAGGGTCCTCCAAGGAGCCAGACAGTGCCATTTTTTCCTCCCCGGTGTGAGAACTTGGTCTTGTCAGCTCCACTGGCAATAAATCTTTCTCCTTTATGTAACTTTTGTCTGTGTGGTCTTTTGGGTTAATTTCCTTTCAAGCTCTGCTTACAGAATCCTAGGATTTCTCTAGTCTGCATCTCCAAACTTTTCTAAATTCCTCCCACAAACCAGTCTCAAAGACTTCAGAACTACACCATCAAGTTTACTCATGGAAATGACCCCAACTCCCTTGAAAGAATTTTGTGTATTAGTCAGACTAGACTGCTGTGATAACAGAAAACAACAACAAAGCAGGGGTTCTTTATCCTAACTCATAGTTTCAGAGGTTTCCATCTACAGTCTTTGATTTCATTGATTCTGAGACTGTTGTGAGTCAGAACTGAAGAGTTACAGGAGCATGTGGCAGAGACTACTCACCTCATGGTGGACAGGAAGCAGAGAGATAGGAAGGAGCCATGGACAAAGATATCCACAGGGACATGCCCCCAACGACTTACTTCACCCAAGGAGGCCCAACCTCCTATATCTTCTACCACCTCCCAAAACAGCACCACCAACTGGGGAGTATGCTTTCAACACATGGGCTCAAGGGAACATTGCATACTCAAGCTAGCCAGTATTTCTACCTTTTTAAAAATTTGTTGTTAGTCCCATGACTTCTGTATGTTGCTAAGTAAGCAAACCTGCTCTGTGTGTTCTGGTCTTCACTCTGCTAATTATTTACTGAGTGACTGAAATAACTCAGCTCTTATGCAAGCCAAGCCTCTGCATAGACTCTCAAGACTCCTTTTTTATAGTAAATACAAAGCAATTTCTAAAGCTCCCCTTTGAATGATCTGGATTGTAAACTACACCTGCCCGTCCCCTTTTTGGCTGGTCAAATGTAATGAACTTTAGAGTCCTGTACAACTTGAAAAACACCACAGAGCTCATTATATTTGAATGTGATCCTCAATAGCCTGTCTCTCGTCCGGGTGTTGTTCCAGCCTCCCCCATAATTCTGAAGGAAGCAAAGAGTAGAGAGCAGAGCTGGTCACTCTCATATCTTCCTTCCTTAGGCAATCTACTGGGCTAGGTAACATGGTTCCATTTTCCAGATAAGGAAACAGAGCCAGTCAGTATATGACACAACTGAGTTCTGACTACAAACAGATACAAGCAAAATAAGACCACAACAGCCCCAAAGGGCCCAACAAAGCAGAGTGGGCACACTCCTGGCTTGGCTGCCAAACCAATTCTCAAATCCCGCTTGGCACAGTCCTCCCAAGACCAAACCAATCAATATTCTCTTTCATTCCATGGTCTTAGGACGGCATGTTCTTAGAAATCCCAGTAGGGAAGGTATTTCCTGCAGAGTTGTTGTAAGGTGAATTATCCGAGAAGCCACATTTTGGTAGATGGAATTTTGGACTCTTTATTACATAGTTAGCAGGCTGCATACAGCCTGTTGTTACAAAGGCCTGCAGCCCTCAAATACACATAACATAGGTAGGAAACAGACTAGAGAGGAAAGAAATAACAAAAACAAGAAATAACAAAAACTCAGCTCCAATGGAGAGCCGAGTTGGCACACCATGATGACCAGAGATGAGCCAGGAGACAGGACACAGGACACAATCACTGAGACACATGTGGCATGACATCCTGGTGCCTAGCTGTTCCATGACTAAATAGGGTCCAGCCAGGGGGTGGGGTCACAGGACACTTCCAGTCTCTGGCACTGGACTGACAGGTTCAGTAACCTATCAGCCAAGTGCCCATCCCTGTCTCCAGGGATCCAGGTATGCCTATATCCAAGGGGTGGGGGGATCACCTTCCCCCCCTCCATGAAGACAAGATGCCATAAATGGACATACTCAGGTACCAGCAGAACTTTTCCATCTAGGGAAGATAGGCCTTAATCTTCCATATAGGGTATGCCTAGAGGCTACTCAGAGGCTGGTGATTCAAGCCATTTAGGAGTTGATCAATGCAGAATCAGAGAATTCTCTATATCCCAAGCTTTCCTAAGGCTATGACATCTGCATTTCTCTAAAGCAGAGCCCTCTTAGTTCACCCCATTGAGCCAGGCATCTGTACTTCAAAGGACAGCTTGTCTCACCTCTAGGCCTTGGAGCTGGGTGGACAGCCCCCACCTCCTGGCTGAGCACCAGGATAGCTGCAAGAAATTTATTTAGGCTCAGCCTCCTTACTTCAGCGGCAGTGGGAACATGGGCAGAGACAAACCTCCCTCCTCTCTGGGGTCAGTGTTCATGAGAGATAAAATTAGAAAGTTCTTATTTCCCATCCTTTCCCAGTGTGTGTGGGGCAGGGGGAGCTCTGATGGTTGTCCCTCATCTGTATCCCTAAATCTGCAGAGGAATAAGAGACTGCCCTTTTCTGGCATTTCCATCTTCACAGCTATCTGCCACTTTCTGGTTTGGAAGCCCTGCCACTTTCCCCCACTTACCCCTGGTCCTGAGGTGAGGAGACCAACCCTGCCGCACCTAATCTAGGGCTGCCAATCTCCAGGACTATGATGAAGGAAAACTGCTTGTGTTTGTGGTGCTGGGATTTAAACTCAAGGTTTCCTGCTTGCTAGTCAGGTGTTCTTCTCTTGAGTTATGTCTCTCTGTTCCTTGAGTAGTGTCTCATGATTTAACCTCTCTTCTTCTACTTCCATAGACAGACAGACAGAGAAGCAGACAGGGATATAGACAAAGATAGATGGAGATATCTGTCACTTTCCAGACCTGGCCCTAACTGCTGTGTTGTAACCTACCCAGCTTAGTCATTGGTACTGAGTAACTGGCTACACACACACACACACACACACACACACACACACACACACACACACCAACAAATGTAACAAACACTTTGGCATCCTAGAGGTTGTGTATTGTTGGTCCTGAAATGTCTCATGCCTAGTGTTGGGAAAATGGAGGAGGACGAAAAAGGAACACTCTGGATTCAATCATAAACAGGTGAGGACTGTTTACTAAGGAATGAGGGGCGCAGACCATCTTCCCGCGAGTTTGGAGGTTGTGCCAGAGTTGGGACAGTTGGGACAGGTTTTTACACGAGGTCCAAGCAAGGAGGCCAAGAGAGCTGGGGGCTTTTCAGTTAGGCCCATGATGGGATGTTTAAAGCTGAGCTTGGGTGGATTACCCTGCCTGAAGCAGGATAACTTATGGAAACTGAGGCCTTATAAAGGCAACTCAAAAATATGGTTGACAGGCCACTGGAGGGCAGAGACAGCCGAGAAAAGCCATGTCCTTATATACCACCCGTCCCGATTATACACCACCCGTCCCGATTATACACCACCTGTCCCGATCGTTCTTTGGGGGTTAACCTGAAACTGTTCAAACTCGCAAAACAAGTTACTTGTTAAAAGTTCCTGCTGACCCAGGCCATATAAACCCTGCTACCACCAGACTCCTTGTGACATCTCTGATCCTGACGGGGCGTTCACCCAGGAAGTACCCTAATAAACTTTTCTTTCTTCACCTTTACCTCCTCCTGTGTGTTATTTCCTCATCTAAAACCTTACAATGGTATCTAGAAACTTAGAAATGCTATCTTTGCTTCAAAGAGAGGCAACTGAATGCATTTTTTCCTAAGGGATGAATTTCTCACCAAAAATTCACAACTTTTGCCTGACAGGATGCTCCAAAATGTAGATAACAAGGCAGGGCATCTCCTTGTTTCAAGGATAAGTATGTTTTATGGCAGGGTGCATTCTTACCTAAAAACTCAGAGAATAACACTAGGTATAGCTAAAGCAAAGACAAAGCACCTAGCTTTGCATAACTTAAAGCCAGACCCTCTGCCTTTACCCTATAAATACCCAACAGCTCAAGGAGATGTGTGTCTCTCTGGGTGTCTCCTTGCGAGTGTCTGTGTCCCTATGAGAGCACTCACACTCTGCCAGAGTGTGCCCCTGCATTTCTGTTTGTATGATTTTTTTGTCTGTTTCCTTGTTTGTTTGTTTAATAAAGCTTTGCCAAGTTTTCTTATGATTGTGACTTGTCCAGAAAATCTCATTCTGCCATCCCAGTCAAGAACCCTAAGTAAAGAGGAGCTTCACTAAACCTCACCTTTGTCCAGTGACATGGCTGTACATCAAACAAGTTTGCTCATACCTGGGATTTTGCCTGGTGTCAGTATGCACCTGGGAAAACAGGGTGAGGCTCAGTCCTTCACCTAGAGCAATCCCTGGCTCTGGGGTTCTTAGGAAGGCTTTGGGTGAATGCATGTTAGCTAAAGCAATGAGTAGTGATCTCCTCATGATAATGAATGAATTAAAGTCCTGTTTGACACTCTTCAACTGAAACATGAGGTAAATTGAGGCCCTTCATCCCTGCCCAGAGTTGTGCTTGATAAACACCGGTTTTTCTAAAATGGGGTGCTATGAAAATTAAGATCAGTCCCTGACCAGAATCCAGCCCGGTCACAGCACAGATACCACCCTCACATGCCACTCTACCACTATGAAATGAGACAAAGCAAGGACACTTCATAACTTGGTCTAATTTGGATAAAACAAAGTCATGGTATCACCCACGAAATAAATCTCCTTCAAGCTCTCTCTTGGCTAAAATGAATGACTGCTATGTTTTCATTTTGTTCTAGACTGCCCTCCTAGGATGTTCAATTTCAGGATTGCTGGAACCTTCTAATGACATCCAACCAAATCTCAAGTCCTGTATGTTACCCTAATGTCCTCTTTCGAGACATTCTGGGGCTCCTAGCTGCCATGTCCTACCTCGTTACAACTGGCATTACCCCAACTTGTTCGATAGCAGGGTGCTCCTGGTCCTCTCCATTGGGACTCCCTGAGAGTGGACCCCATCTGCTGCAGTAGGACCTGCCCACTGCCTCTTTGAGAAGTGACAGGAGGATCTAGCACAGGCATTGTAGCCAAAGAATTTGACAATTTCCAAAGGGAGAGGAAAGTTTGTAGGGCATATTAAGGCAAGTTGTTTCTGTACAAGTCCATCTTCCAAAAAAACCTTCAGAAAAATGGCATGATTTACTCTGTGTGTGTGTGTGTGTGTGTGTGTGTGTGTGTGTGTGTACCACTGGGGCTTATATTCAGAACTTAGTTTATTCACTCAAGGTTTGTATGTATTACCACTTGAACCAGAGCTCCACTTCTGACTTTTTGGTAGTTAATTGTAGATTAGAATCTCATGGACTTTCCTGCCTGGGCTGGCTTCTAACCTCGAACCCCCTTGAGTAGCTAGGATTATAGGCTTAATCACTGACTCCAAGCTATAATCACTCTTGATATTGGATTTGGGTTTCCAGCAGAGAGAGCCCAGATCTTATAACACCTGAAGAAAACAGACTTTTAAGTACAGACAAGAAAAGTGAATAGCCCCAAAACCTTCCACTTTGGGCTATCAAGATCGTCTCTGACTAACCAGTCTCCAAAGGTTTCCAGAGCACACAAAATCAAGCCTGGTGTGAATAATTTAGCCCCACAGTGTGTTAGATTGTGGCAGCCAAGACTGACAGAGGGTCTGTGGTGCTCCAGGAAATCTCTGTCTTCCAAAGAAAGTTAGTCACCAAGCTGCCACAGCTGGCAATGAGTGCTGGACATATGACTGTGGAGTAGCCTTCTCTAGGCTGACTGAAGTGTCTCTGTGGGTCCTGGATGTCAGTGGCTGATGCATCTATTCTGGATCTTTCTGGGGGAAGTTTGACCATATGAAGACAGCATGTAAATATTAATGCCTTATGACTATCACAATGAACTTCCATAAACTTGGGTGGCTTAAATAGCATGTATTTATGGCCCCACAGTTTCAATTTTGATAGAAATCTTTGAGGGATGTATTAATATTAGCCCACTTATGACTGTAATGGAAAGTACCTGAAACAAGCTCCTTTGTAGACAAGAGAGACTCACTGAATTCATTGAGTTCATGCAGATTAGGAAGCTGAAGCCCAAACAGTACCCAGCAGGCTTTGAAACAAAATGTTATCAGGAATATGTGAAAATTCTGCCTCTGTGGTTTCTCTCCTTTTCCTTATAGAGCAACTAGGATTCAATTGTGAAGGCACCACCTAAAAGACAAAATAGAATCAAGTCAGTTCCTGAACACCTCAGATATAAACACCAGAATCAGATGAAGTTTTTACCTTCTTCTTAATACCATCAACATCGGACTTTGTAGATTAAACCCTTGTAGGGATTCAGAAGTACATCCCAATTCAGACCAGAACAGGATTGCTAGAGTAGGTTCTTCTTGGCTTGTAGACAGCCATTTTCTCTCCATGCCTGTCTCTATAAAAACACCTGATAGCAAGTAGTCCCTAGTTGTGAAGATTTCAGTCACTAACTTCAATGGTGGGGAAATATCTGTGGATACTTTCATTACAAAGACCTCAGTGTCAAAGCAGACACTCTGAAAACATTACAGGATGGAATAGGAGAAACCCTAGGTCTCCTTGGTGCAAGCCAAAATTTTCTTAATAGAGACCCGGAAACACAACAAATCAAAGAAAGGTTGGACCAATGGGATTGCATGAAGTTGCAGAGCTTCTGCATGGCAAAGGACATAGCTAGCAAGATCAATAGAAAGCCTACGGATTGGGAGAAGATCTTCAC
>NW_012267248.1:4754794-4759527 GCF_000151885.1 Dipodomys ordii
TTAAATGTTTTTTTTCTTTCATGCGATTGTTTCTAATGCATTTATAGGATTATTTCTTTGTTGCTTTGTATGTCCCTTCCCCACAGTATAACCCCTGCTTTCACTGTATTTGATGTCAGTATAATTTGTGGAGGGGAAGGGGAAAAACAAGTCGTTTAAATAAGGATACAGGTGGACCCGTTGCAACAGTGAGCAGTACAAGTTGTCATGTCGAAAGCAAACTTTACAACTTTGGTGGTGGGGGGGAGGTTGGTTGGCGGGGGGAGGCTGGGAAGGGATGGGAAGGGGAAACAAAGGAGGAGGCTACAATGCTTAATAAGAAATGTACTCATTATCTTGCCCAGGTAATTGTAACCCCTCTGTACAGTATTTTCACAATAAAAAATAAATAAAAATTGTAAAAAACGAAATAGGAGAAACTAAAAAGAAAAAGAAAAAGAAAGGACTTTCCTTAAACAAATGATAGGATTGGGTTGTTTTGGTACTTTTCAAGATGATCTGGATTGGAAAGTATTTGAGGTGGAGACAGGTTACAGTTCCACTTCCCCTGAGACCAAGAGAATATTCTCCATGGTTCCACGCAAAACTAGCTCCTGCCACGCAAAGTCCTGAAACATTCTGGAAATGGTCTCTCTAATGTCCACGGCACTTCACACAGAACAAGGATGTCCAGATAAGTGTTTTCCTTTATTTTTTAATTTTTTCCAGCAGTGCTGTAGGGGCTGGGCCTCATGCCACACCCAGGAGTAGGTTGCTTAGACACGATCAGAGATGAGGGCATTCTCTTTGTGGTCTCTTACATTGGCAGTGGAGGGAAGATGCTGAGATCACTTAAATAACAGAATGTATTTCCAATGAAACTATAAAGAAAGATTTTTTAAAATCACATAAGCTATGTGTGATGGTTCTCACCTGTACTCCAAGCACTAGGGAAGCTGAGGCTGGAGAGTCAAAAGTTGAAGGCCAGCCTGAGTTACAGAGAAAGAGAGAGAAATAAAAAAAGAGAGACCTTGCCTCAAAGCAACCACAACAATGAAAATCACATAACATTTGAAAGAACAAAACCAACATGTCTCCTATAAAGAACTTGATTTTCCTCTTTGAGCAGATGATGTGTGGTGTGGTTTGAATGTAACTCTCAAAATTCATGTGCTGGAAAAGTAACCCCTAACACAACAGCACTGAAGGACAGGAGCTAATATAAAAGAGTCTTGGACCATGAGGAAAGGGCTGATGTCATTATTGTAAGAGCTGGTTATTCTTGCTCCTGGGATGCCCCTCACATGTGCTCTCCTGCCCTGCTACTTTCTGCCATGGTATGACACAGGAAGAACATGTCCCTCACCACAAGTCCCTCAGGAACATACTCCTGAGCTTCCTAGCTCCAAAACTATGAACCAAACAACCTTTTTCTGTTTATAAATCACCTACTTTCAAGTACTCTGTAATAGCCATATAAAACTGACCAAGGTGACCTCTGAGTTTTAAGCTCTAAATGCTGTGCTGCTTTGTGTATGTGCCTACATAAGACTCTCTCTCATCTCAGTCTTTTCTGGCAAAACCTGTTTTGTCTCCATGCAAGAATCTCCAGCATGATGGCTAGCACATGGGAATATCCAAGCATGATGCATTCACTCAGGGCTATGTCCCAGGGCCTCCCCCAATGCTTGCACGTATAGGAACTCAGGAGGTATTGACAAATGAGCAATGGATCTCACAGATGTTCAAGGTCAAGTTCTCTCTGTCTAGAGATATGTCCCCAGCTCTCTCAGGTGATTGCATTTGCAGAGATCGGTGCAGCTTTACAGAAGGGTGGGTGGGAGGGTGGGATGCGGTTGCCAGGAAAAGCAGGAAGGGGAGGAAGAGGAGGACTTTGGCTTTCACTCTTCTCTTCTGGAGACAGTCTGGGCTCCTGTAGTCTGATTGCCTACTTCTTCCTCACCACTGAGCTAGGAGCTGGGACTCAAGCTGCCGCTGTAAAGTGGCATTTCTTTGTGAGATTCCTGAAATGTCTTTTTTGTCAACACCTTCTCGGTGACACATTTCAGCTGTTTCTCATGAAGCCCTGCACCCCATGTATCCAGCTTTGCCCTCAAGTCACCCTGAAAATTGCCTTTTCCAAAATGAAGAGCTCCCTTTTGGTAGAGGATGCACAACTCAAATAGATATGAATGCACACTGATTGCTAACCTGATGTTTCCTCAGATAGCTGCTCAAGTTGAAATCTGTTAACCCACTATTAATAGATAATGTTAATAATGATTAATAGTTGAAATCTGTTTATAGCAGTCATCTAGGCCTTATTGAATATTTATAGGGAATCTAGAGCACTGTTGGACTCCACTAATGGAGATACAGAAGAAACAGAAAATGCCTCACAGGCTGGGAAGCAGTTTTTCCCTTACTTGGGACTACAGGATAATGCTGAGAGCAAACTGCTTCATTGCTGAAGACAGGAAAATAACTAGGGATAGGACTAGATGTAGATGGAAAAAGTGAAGCTGGGACTGTAGTAGATGCAATGTGTAAAGCAGGGCGCATCATCGTGAAGAGAATTGTGGGAGCAAAAGCACAAAGGTGAACTAGAATATTTGTCAGTGAACCACAGGACGGTGGTTAGCCTGCATTGACAGAGAGTGTGGGGGCAGGGGGGAATATAGGTTACCAAGATTAACTGGCTTGAGTCAGGCCAGCTGATGGGGGTTGTGGAAAACCTTGATGTACTTTAGAGAGGTCAACTTTCTCAGCAGGCAGACAAGGAAATGGGTGAGAGACTTCAGGACCAACAACCAGAGAGGAACAAGATGGTGCCAGTTTGCAGTACTGCAACAAGACTGGGATGAGGAGAGAAGGACAACTCCTAGGTAAGAATGACAGGATGTAGTAATGACTGGATACAAAGAATGAAGAGAAGAGCGTGTGGCTAGAGGTGTGGGTCAGTGGTAGAGCACATGATTACATGACTAACATATGCACAGCCTGTGTTTCATCTTAGCATAGGGGGTGGGAAAGAAGGGGGGAAGAGAGAGACCAGGATATAAAAGAGATTAAAAGTCCCAATTCTGAGCAAAAGGAGAGGGCAAGGGAAGGGGAAGAAGAGGAGGGAAAGAGGGGAAAGAAGAGAAAGAGAGGGGAAGGAGAAAAGGGGGAATGGGGCATAGGAGAGGAAAGAGGGAGAGGAGGAGGGAGATATAGCATAGGAATTACCTAGAAAGCTTTGTTCTTCCATTATTTCTTTTAACTTTTTTAAAAAATATAATAAATATCTATACATTTATGAACAAAGTTTATTTTAATTTTAAAATTATGTTAAATGCACATAGTAATGAAATTTACTACTTTGAACTCTTTGGATCGGTAGTGGGCATTTACCCAAATGATCACAAACAAGACCACACTAAAGCTACCAGCACAACTATGTTTATTGCAGCAGTATTTACCATAAGGCTAAGATATGGAACCAACCTAAATGGAATTCTTTAAAAATCTTTTTAATGGTATTAGAAATTGAGTTGAAGGCCTCATGCTTGTGTAATGTGCACTTGGTGGGCTCTTGAGTCTTTTTGCTGTTAGATTGTTTTTTTGGATAGGGTCTCACACTTTTCCCTAGAGTCAGCCTCAGATCATAATCCTCCTACTTCCACCTCTCAAGTAGTTGGCAGCACCTCTAAACCTGAATTCATATTAGTCATTTTAAGGGCACAAGTCAGCGGCATTAAGTATATTTACCTGGCTACAAAGCCATCCCTACTATCCATGTCCAGAACTTATCGTTGTGTAAAACTGAGATTTCATTGCCACTGAATACTAGCTCTCCATTTTTCCTTTCTCTCCCAGCTCCTGGTAAATACCATTCTACTTTTTCTGTGAGTTTGACTCTTCTTAGAACCTCTCATAGATGGAATCATACAGTTTGTCCTTTTGTAACTGGCTTGTTTCACTTAGCATGGTCCTCAAGTTTCATCCCTGGTAGACCATGGGACAGAGTCCTCATCTTATATCAGGCTAAGTAATATTCCATATGTATTCTAAGCATGTATGCATTGTTTAACATCGATGGTCACTTGGGTTGCTTCCATTGTTTGCTATGAATTATGTTGCTATGAACATGAATGTATAGACGCATGTTTAGGTCCCAGCCTTTAATTCTTTTATGCATATACTCAGACATAGACAGGCTAGGCCCTATGGTAATTTCACTATGTCATTTTCCTTAGCAGCAGCAGCATATTTTATAACACAAGGGTTCCAGTGTTTCTACATCATCACCAGGACAAGCAGTTAAATAAACATTTCCAGGGCTCTGTGGATTTTGGTTTGAGGAGCCCAGTGTTGAGCTCTGTAATCTGCATTGTTAACTAGTTCCCTGGCTGATTCTGATGCTGAGATTCCTCTGAACACATTTTGTTTGGGGTTCTATTTAGGCTCAGCCATAAACACAGCATTCAAAAGAAGGCTCCACAGACATGGCGGTTCATACCTACAATCCCAGCTTCTTGGGAGTCAGAGATAAGAGGATCATAGTCTGAGAACAGTCATAGAGAAAGACTTGAGACCTTATCTGAAAAACAAACTAAAGCAAAAAGAGCTAGGGCCATGACTCAATTGAAACAGCTCATTACACAAGCATGAGGCCTTCAACTCAATTTCTAATACCATTAAAAAGATTTTTAAAGAATTCCATTTAGGTTGGTTCCATATCTTAGCTTTATGGTAAATACTGCTGCAATAAA
>NW_012267248.1:4759902-4782824 GCF_000151885.1 Dipodomys ordii
TCCAAGTATATTTTAGATATGAGACCCTTGTCTGTTGTATGACTAGTGAAGATCTTCTCCCAATCCAGATACCCCTCAGTAGATGAATGGATGAAGAAAATGTGGTATAAATATACAATGGAATTCTATGCCTCCATCAGAAAGAATGACATTGCCCCATTTGTTAGGAAATGGAAAGACTTGGAAAAAAATATATTAACTGAAGTAAGCCAGGCCCAAAGAAATATAGGTCCCATGGTTTCCATTATTTGCAATAACCAGTGTATGTCTGGTCAAGCAGAAAAGGTCAGATAAGTTGATATTAGGGAAATGAACCCCAAGGTAAGTATTCAAATGTTTTTTTTCTTTCATGCAATTGTTTCTAACATATTTATAAGCTGATTTCTTTGTTGCTTTTTATGTCCTTCCCCCACCGTATAACCCCTGCTTTCATTGTATTTGATGTTGGTATAATTTGTGCAGGGGAAGGGAAAAAAACAAATCATTTAAATAGGGATACAGGTGGACCCATTGCAACAATGAGATGTATAAGTTGTCATTCCAAAAACCAACTTTACAACTTTGGTGGGGAGTGGGGGGAGAATCGGGTGGCAGGAGGGGGGGAGTATGGGAAGGGATGGGAAGGGGAAACAAAGGAGGAGGCAACAATGCTTGATAAGAAATGTGCTCATTATAACAATGCTTGATAAGAAATGTACTCATTACCTTGCCCATGTAATTGTAACCCCTCTGTATGGTATTTTCACAATTAAAAAAAAAAAAGAAATTCCATTTACAGCGAGGTGCTGATGGCACATGTTTGTAATCCTTGCTACTCAAGAGGCTGAGATCTGAGGATCACAGTTCAAAGCCAGCCCAGGCAGGAAAGTCCATGAGACTCTTATCTCCAATTAACCACCAGAAAACTGGAAGTGGTGCTGTGGTTCAACTGGTAGAGCGCTAACCTTGAGATGAATATCTGAGGGACACAGCACTCAGGCCCAGAGTCAAGGCCCACAATGGACAACAGAAAGAAAAAGGAAGAGAGAGAAAGAGAGAGAGAGGGGAGGGAAGGAAGGAAGGAAGGAAGGAAGGAAGGAAGGAAGGAAGGAAGGAAGGAAGGAAGGAAGAAGGGAGGAATAAACTCCATGCAGTATGCCGAGGAAGTCACTTGTCACTTGGAGTCTGTCTGAATTGACCCTAGTATTCCCCTAGTTTAATTTGTTGATTTGTATGAACAAATGCCGGGAAGAAGTGTAACATTTACTTACAGCTTGGTGACAAGTTCAAGGCACGTAGCTCATGTCCTTCTGTGTGCGCAATAGGAAGTCATGAAATGGGTACTGCACCTCACAGGGGTCACTCCAGGTGCCATCTGGCCCTGCCTCCTTCAGAAACCATTTAACCATATGATGAGTCTCAGTCTTGTTCTGGAACAAACATGATCTGAGCTCAGCTTGCAGAAAGGGTTGCATCTGATCATGGGTAAGCAGGAGTTTCAGGGCTCTGCATGCTTCAAGATTCTAGTTACAGGGCTGGGAAGGTGGCTCAGTGGTAGAGTGCTTGCCTCGCATGCATGAGGCCCTGGGTTCAATTCCTCAGCACCACATAAGTAGAAAAAGCCGGAAGTGGCACTGTGGCTCAAGAGGAGGGCACTAACCTTGAGCTGAAGAGCCTGAGGGACAGTGCCCAGGCCTAGAGTTCAGGCCCCACAACTGATCAAAAAATAAAAATAAATTATATATATGTCACAGCCTTCTGAGCCCAAGTGGTCTAATGATGAGACAATGAGACATCCATTGGAATCTTTATCCCTAAACTCATACCCCCACACACTGGTCCCTCATGTACTGTTTTTGGGGTTTGGGGGGGTTTGAGGGGTTTGTGTTTTTTTTTGTCAGTTGTAGGGCTTGAACTCAAGGCCTGGGTGCTGTCCCTGAGCTTCTTTTGCTCAAGGCTAACACTCTACCACTTAAGCCACAGCACCACTTCTGGTTTTTGAGTGGTTAATTGTAGATAAGAGACTCCAGGGGTCTTTTCTGCCCAGGCTGGCTTTGAATCACAGATCTTAGCCTTCTGAGTATCTAGGATTACAGGCATGAGCCACTGATGCCTGGTTTACTGGTTTACATGCTGTTAATCAGGACTTTCTCTGTCTCTGTCTCTTTCTCTCTGTCTCTCTCTCTCTCTCTTCCTCATTGCTTAGAAGGAGACCAGGCTTAGCAAATCACTGTGTTGCAAAGGATTCTCAGCTGTATTTAGTGTCATTATGGACAAATGGTAGCCACATGATTGGCTGGCAGGCAATCAGGGGTAGAATGACACAAATCCTTAGCCCAAACTCCCTGGGGGTCTATTGGTAGTCCATTATCATGCTCTATTTTTTTAATATTCTAGGTGAATTTCAGTTTTTTGTTATCTAAGAATTTGGACTGTAATGCCAAAAGCCAGATGCATTGTTAAACGATAAGACTAGAAGCTACATTCCTATACTGTTTTCCAGCATAGTGTTTTACCCTAAATAGGTGTTTGATGACTAGGTGTGTTACCACCTCCATATTTGCAGCTTAAGTCACAAAGGAAACAGAACTGAGACCTTCATACTGCATCTCAGATAAGACAAAAGCCAGTGATAGTTAACACCCAGTCAACAATCACCATGTCGCATGCATCTTGTGTCTGCATGTCCTAAAAACACCTTTTTTTATTCTTCAATTGCATACCATGTTGTTGCATGTCCTCATTAGACAATGAACTCATGAAAGTTCAGGACAGGGAGAGCCTTTTATTATTCTCTGTGTTGCCAGAGCCTGGCACAGACTTAGGCCTGGGGGTGGGGTGACTCAACAGATGGACAAGGAGGAATGTTGTCAAGCTTCCTAAGCCAGAAGTACCAGTGATGTCTGTCTTGTTGTTTTTTTTTTTCCCTTTCTCCCTTGTCTCATCACCTAAGGGTACCAGAACAGGCACCACTTAATCTATTTTGGTCTTTCTGTCTGCCAACGCATACATTATCTGGCTTTAAAAAGAGGTGGCTATTTGAAAAACTGCAATGAGATGTTTCTTTTGGGTGCTTGGAGAGCTAATTATGAGATTTAGACAAGTGCTCTTACCCCCTACAGGAATTGTGATGCTTCCTATTTTTTTTTCAGAAGACATGAAGTCAACATAATTGACTATCATTCTCACTGCCCTCCTGCATTACAGAGACACATTTAAGATAAATAATATTCAATGTTTGATCAGACTGCTTTGAAAGCTTCTATGGAATTAATGTGTTATAATGTATTTACATCATTTTAAATCTAAGTCCTGTTTAGTATTTGTTTTGTATTGTCATTACTGATGGCAAATACAAGCTCACATAAATAAGAATTGCCCATAAGATGTGCTCTGCCCTGGCTTACGCATTGCCTACTAATTTAAATGTTCATCTACCTCAACCTCAGTTGCAGTGAAGTTGTTAGGCAAGGCCTTAGAATTGTTCATTCTGACCCATTTGTAACAAGGAAGGCACAGGTGTAGGGGTGTGTACATAAGTGTATGTATATAAGAGAGAGAAAATTGTGTGTAATCTTCAGATAACTGTACAGATTTATATGAGAGGAAGTTCAAAATCTACCAGATATAATAAAAAGGAAATTGTGTTTAGAAATAGAGATACATGAAAAGCTAGTTTGATGGACCTGCCTTCATCAGCCTTCTGTCACAGTAAGGAAATACCTGCAATAACAACTTTTGAGAAGAAAGGCTTTATTTGGCTCAGTTTCAGAGATTCTAGTCTATGATGGCTTGGTTCTATTGCTTGCTTTGGGCCTGTGGTGAGGGTACACATGATGGAATCTGCTCTGGTCACAGCAGCTGAGAAGCAAAGAGAGAGAGGAAAGGGTCAAGGTTGGACTATCCCTTCCACAGGCGCACCCCCAATGACCTAATTTCCTCACTCTAGAACCCTCCTCCTAAATGTTCTACTAACCTTCAATAGTCCCACAAGGTGGCAATCAACCCTTCAGCATGTAGCCCTTGGGGGACAATTAAGATTTAAACTGTAAGAGCTTCTATAGCCTCAGGTATTCAGGAAGCTAAAGCAGGAAGATAACCTGAGTCCAGGAGTTTGGGGCTAACTTAAGCAACATAACACAAAACCCATCTTTGTAAACAATAAGAGGATGTAACTCAAGCACTTGCCTACCATGCATGAAGCATGTATAACCACCAATACTGAAAAAGATTTTAAAATATATAACTGCACACACATGGTTCAAAAACAGAAAGAAGTTGGATGCCAGTGGTTCACACCTGTAATCCTAGCTACTTAGGAAGTGGAGATCTGATGAACCCAGTTTGAAGCTAGCCTGGGCAGGAAAGTCTGTAAAACTCGTATCTTCAATTAAACACCAAAAAGCCAAAAGTGGAGCTGTGGCTCAAGTATTCGAATATTAGCCTTGAGTAAAAAAATTCGGGGACAGTGCCCAGACTCTGAATTTAAGCTCCCAGCCAGCACCAAACAAACAAGCAACAAGAACAACAAAAACAGGAAAAAAGTGAAAACCTTCCATTTAAAAGTCTATACATGGAAAAGTCATTCCCATGATATCTATGGACATATTCAAATGAAGATCCTCATGTAAGTAATAGGTGCTAATTTTAAAAATGGAATGGAAAACAGTGGGGGAGAAAGTCTTTCTCCTGCTTCATATTTAGCAGTTTCCTTAGCATCCCCTTTATGTATATATAATGTAATTTTCCTATTTTCTCCATAAAAGGAGATTATAAAGAAAGAATGCTAATGAAAGATTATATTTGTTGTGTACTTAGAATGCATTCTAAGCTTCATTTACCCTTCAAACCAATTCCAAGAGGTATTGCAATCATTCCATGATAAGAGGCAGGAAGCAAGGCAAGTACAGTCTGAGTTACATGACTTGCAAGGGAGTGGAAAGGCGGCATGTGAACCAGGCAGAGCTGGCACCCTGTTCTCCACTCCCTTGCCTCTCAGACAGAGAGAAGTCCACAGAGGTTCTATTGTTTCCAAGTGTGCAGAGAGTCTCCTTGTTAGCTTTCTACTCTGAAAACATTCAGGATCAAGCTCCCCAGGTGCTAGAGGAGAGGCCACACAGGCCATGGAATGTGAAAGGCAAGAAAAGAAAAGCACAACCTGAAGATGTCCCAGAGACTGACAGAGACCTATGCCTTGCATGTGCGTGGCCAGGGTGTGGGAGCAATGCAGCTCCATATGCATAGCCTTGTGGTCTACTCCAAAATGAAATTCAAGCCATCTAATAAGGCATGCCTGACCCGTCAAGTTGTACGGACCCAGCAGCAATGGCATACCCAGGGCATTCTCTCACATGTGAAGGGCTGGAAGAATACATAGCCAGAATCAGAAGTACAGCCCTTTACTGGTCCATGTCTTACTCCATCTTCTTGTGCTGCTATAGCAAAATACTTGAGGCTAGGTGTCTAGGGAAGTATTAGCTGAGTATTGGTGGCTCATATCTGGAATCCTACCTACTTGGGAGGCTGAGATCTGAGGACAGTGATTCAAAGCAAAGCCAGCCAGAGAATTCCGTTCTTATCTTCAACTAGCCAGCAAAAAGCCACAAAAGGAGCTGTTGCTCAAGTAGAGGACCAGCCTTGAGTGAAAAAGCCAAGGGACAGTGCCTGGGCCCTAGGTTAAAGCCCTAGTATGAGCATCAAAAATAAATTAATAAGAAGAAAGAGGAGGAGAAGGAAAGAGGTTTATTTTGGTTTGTGGAACATGGCTTCTGGTGAGCGCTTTTGCTGGTTTGGTTCACCATGGAATGTGGAAGGGCAAGTGAGCGTGGGTAGAGAGGATGCTCAGGACAAGCGGGTCTCACCATAAGTAAATCCTTCTCATTGGAGGAAAAACTCAATGCCACAATATGCTCTGGATCCATTCCCAAGAGATCTGCACTATCCCCAGTCTGACTGGGGTTGTGGCTCTTGTCTAACATATGCAAGGCACTGGGTTCCATCCCCAGCACTGAAAATGAATGAACAAAAAAGTTGCTGACAATCACCAGGGCCAGATGCTGGGCTACAATGGTGAGGATAAAAGCTGAAGAGAGTGTGTTTCTGCCTCACTGAGTCCATGAGGCAGGAGAGCCACAGCTTTAAGGTGGTAACACCCACGATGCAGGAGGAGGACCAGCATGCTGCCAGCATCCTTCTAAGAAACACAGTGTGCCTTGTGAAGGTTAAAATGTGTTTGTGACTTTAACTAAGTATCACTATTCCACAATACTGTGAAATTTAAGTAATCCCTTAATCTCATTTTTTTAAGTGAGAGAAGGGATGGTTAGGAGCGATGGGTGACAATGTTGTCAGACACCTTGCATTCATATACTGTTTTGTAGAATGGGAACTTTTTTGTACAACTACTTAAAGATAATAATAAAAAAAATTTCATATTTCATTCAAATGCTTCCTCTGAAAACAAGGTATGGGTAGGGTTACGGGAAATAACTGGAGATTGCGGTATAATAATTATGTCCTAGATCCTAACACCTGACTGGTATGATATTATGGTAGTCCCAGAAAGCCCTTTGTACCATATCTGAATTTATGTTAATAAGGTGAGTAGGCTCCCAGGTAGCTTCACAATGGCACTGGCAGCCAGAGAAACATATGATTAGGGCTGGAACTCTCAGCCCAATCTCTGAGCTAGAGAAATATAGGAAGGGGAGTAGCTGGAGTTTATCACAAATCATGCCCACAGAATAAATAGGACCTCCACAGAGACTGACAAGTGAGGCTGGAGGAATTTCTTTTCTTTTCTTTTTAAACGCCTGTCCAAGGGCTTGAACTCAGGGCCTGGGCACTGTCCCTGAGCTTCTTTTGCTAAAAGCTAGCACTCTACCACTTCAGCCACTGTGCCACTTCTGGCTTTTTCTGTGTATGTGGTACTGAAGAATTGAACCCAGGGCTTCATACATGCTAGGCAAGCACTCTACCATTAGGCCACATTCCCAGCCCTGTAGGAGCTTCTTGCAGATGATCCCAGAGGGTGATGTACCTGGTCTCCATAGAGACAGAGCATTGATACTTAGGACCTCTTCAGATCTTTCCCTGGTGAAGCTCTGGAATTTTAAGTGCGGAGCTGTCCTGAGTGCTCTGAGTCACCCTAGAAACCTCTGGAAGTACATTCCAGTGGAATAATAGTAACCCTGCATTTGTAACTGTGTTGGATGGAAGTGTGGATCATGGGGGGACCTGAAATTTGTTGAGGGCATCTGACATGGGGGATGTCTTGTGGTACAGAGCCTCATTACCTGTGGGTCTATGCCATCATTGAATAATTGAAGTGCAGGCCTCAAGGTAGCAGAGACATGCTCCTGGAAGGAAATAGGGAGGTTAAGATATCCAGAGGGAGTTGTTACCACCCCCAGAGCTGGAGAGATAAGGTAAAGGGATAGAGACAACCAGACAGAATAGGAGCTGGGAGGCCAGATCTTACTGGAGCTTTTGTTTTGTGTGGAGCAGGAGCTGTTCCCAGGACTGAGCAGTAAGGGGAGATGGCTTGTATTTGGTACTGTATGGGATGGAAATTCAACATGACTTTGACTTGGACTGTTGGTTGTCTATGACTCAGTTGACCGTGGTTTGCAGCAGTGTCCATTCCACAGATACATGTGGGCTTCTTTTCTCCCCAGGCAGCAGCCTGGGGAGATGTAGGATAGAGAACAAGAAACCCACACAGCTTAGGCTGATTTGGTGAAAAGTATAGGCTACACAGTCCAGGTGAGACAGAACAGAAATGAAGCCCACAGAAAAGGAGGATGCAAGGAAAATGGTGTGCATAAGGGATCTGAAAATCACAGTAAAGGTGGAGATAGGTTGAGGAGGAGTGACTGACTAGATTTAGGAGTGACTAGTCAGATTTAAAGACAAGATAGTCTCAACACTGGTGCTTTTGGATAACAATGAGGTTAGGACTTTGCTATAAACTGAATTGTGTCTTTCTCTCCACCCCTCCCCCACAAAAATGCATATGCAGAAGCCCTTATATCCAATGGCATTTTATTAGAGGGAGGGATAAACTAGAGCCTTATAGGAAGAGGAAATTCTCTCTAACTGTCCCTCCCCTACCTCCTCCTCTCTACCATGTGTGAAGGCAGCCATCTGCAAACCAGGAGGAGGATGCCACCAGAACCCTGACTCCTTGACACCCCCAGGCTTGGACTTCTGATCTGCAGAACTGAGCAAAACACCCTCTCCTCCTCTTTCTTTCTCTCTCTCTTTCTTTTTCCTTCTTTCCCTCCTTCCTTCCTTCCTTCCTTTCTTCCTTCCTTCCTTCCTTCTTCTTTCTTTCTTTCTTCTTTCTTTCTTTCATTCTTTCTTTCTTTCTCTTCCTGACCAAGTCTGCTCCAGCCTGGCATGGAACTTGTGATTCTTCCACCTCTGCCTTTCAAACATTGAGATTACAAGTATGTTCCACCATTCCTAGCTACCCGGTCAGTAGTAATTCTTAGGGTACCCCTTGCTTTGGAGAAATAGTACTTGTGAAATATCAGTGAGGTGAGGAAATAAAGGAACCAAAAAGTCCAGAATAACCACTGGATTAACCACATAAACTTCAAAGTCACCAAAATAAAAACAATGTAACATAGCCAAAGAGTTTAAAGCACATATGGTAGGGGATGGGTGGGGAGAGGTCTGGCAGGAGAATGTTAGACAACAGTATATCAGAACTGGGTACATCAAAGAACATTGACTAGCCAGGCTTTATGAATCTCAAAGCTGTAGAAGTGACAGGAAGGGACAAATCCCAGTCCTGATGCTGAGATTCAAAGCAAGTGAGCAGCAGCCATGTGTGAAGCCAACAGAAAGATGGTCTGGTACCCAAAGGACAGGCAGGCTTTCTCATAACACAGCATCATAGGGAATATTCTGTAGGAGCTGTTAGATGGAGACATTCACATTTGATATCTCTGAAATCGTTATGAATGAAGGGCTAGAAAAGGCACCAGAGGCTCACACCTGTAATCCTAGCTACTCAGGAGACCAAGATCTGAGAATTGAGGTTCAAAGCCAGCTAGGGCAGAAAAGTCCATGAGACTCTTATCTCCAATTGACTACCAAAAAGGATGGAAGTGAAGCTCTGGCTTAAGTGGCAGAGTGCTAACCTTGAGCAAAAAGGCTCAGGGACAGTGCTCAGGTCCTAAATTCAAGCTCCAGGACTAGCACAAGAAAAAAGGGGGGAAATGGGATGAAAAGCAGGACCAAAGGAGGAAGCTTCCACCACTCCTAAAAGGAAGATGTTTTGTGTCAGACAACAGTTAAGACATATGGTAGACCCAATAGAAGCACACGTTACAAATACATCATCTGCAAATGCAAATCTTGCATCATTTATAAATAAAATGTAAACTTGTTATAGCTGAGTAAGCTGTACAACACATCCATACCCCATAACTTGTTAGCCCAGAGAGCAGGAAATTAAGGGATGCTGGATGACCAAAAGGGGTTCCAAATTGGGACAGGAGGCATAATGGGTTTAACCATCAGTAGTTCTGGAATGTTGGTCCCTGCAGATGGGAGCGTGTAAGACACAGAAGTTCTGGAGCTGTCCCAGGAGAGCAGGCCAGCCTCGGGATTCCCCTGCAAACAGCACTGATCTGTGATGGATGGAAGGGACATACTTTGAGACCCCAAGAGTGGGAAACATGAGGGAACAAATGCCTCATTTGTGGCTGGCCTACCTCAGAACACAGGCAAACCTAATCGGGTGCTCAAACTTTAGTTCTGTATGCGAAGAGAAAACATTTAGTTCTGTACATCTCCTGTCAAAAGCTCAAATGGTTTTCAAAAGTGTCTCAGTGAAGAAAAGACTTCGTGGGGTAGAGATGCTCATGTACTCCTGCCATGGCTTGATGTAGCCACAGGGGCCTTGCAGAGACTGCACAGTGCTGTTTGGGCTTCCAGCCTCCAAGACTGAGCAAAGTCTCTTTCTTACAAAACAAAAAAACTGCTAAGCACCAGCAACCCATACCTATAACTCTAGCTATTCAGGAGGCTGAGATCTGAGGATCATGGTTCAAAGCCAGTGTGAGCAGAAAAGTCTATGAGACTCCTATCTCTAATTAGCCACTAAAAAGCCCAAGTTAGAGCTGTGGTTCAAATGGGAGAGTTCCAGCTTTGAGAGAGAACAAAAGCTCACAGACTGTGCCCAGGCCCTGAATTCAAGCCCCAGTACCAGCACACACCAAAAAAAGAAAAGAAAGAGAGAGAAAGAAAGAAAGAAAGACAGACAGACCTTGAAGGATGTATGGTGTTTCTGAACATGATGTTCACAAAGGGCTCTGAGGATTTCATTCAGGGACAGGGGTACATCAAACAGAAGAAGGGGTACACAAAAGAAATGGCAAGGTAGTGGCTGGCCACATGCAATTGTGTGAGACCTGAGAGAAGGCAGACTGGTAATGGAGAGGTGTTCACACTCCAAGGACTAACTCCACTTAGTGAGAAAATTCTAAGGGAGCTAATGAGCCCTCCAACCTGCCAGAGAATAACAGCCAAAGACCCCAGAACAGGGTGCTTCAGAACCAAAAGAAGATTCAGGAATAAAATATAACAGCAACTGTAACTCAGTGGCCAAGTATGTGCTTAGCATGAATGAGGTCCTGAGTTCAATCCAGAAAGAGAGAGAAAAAGAGTGAGTGAGAGACAGAGACAGACACAGACACAGACATAGAAAGACACAGACACAGACACAGAGACAGAGATGAGACAGAGACTGACAGAGACAGAGGATAAATAGCACAAATTTCAAACCAGAAGAATTTTCTAGTCCTTTCTACAGAAAGAAACCTAGTTATGTTAATAGTTAAGAAAAATGCAGCCGTGGTGACCCATAATGTATAAATTCTGCTCAACTGATTCCTATTATTTGCAAAATCCTGAGTTTCAAAGCATATCTTTAAGATTTCTTTGACACGAGATAAAAAGCACAAACTGCAACAGAAAAGAGATTGACAATTTGGACCACAGTAAAATTTAGTATCTCCATGTGACAAAAGATTCTGGGAACAAAGTTAAAATCACTGTCAAAACAACAAAGCAAGCCACACGCTTAGAGAATATATTTGCAATGCATATGACTGACAGAACACAAGTATCCAGGATCTCAGAATCCTTGAAAATCATTGTCTTTGAGAAAGAACAATTGAAAACAATATAAATCTTTCCCAGTTGGGAAAGATTTACCCTAAGTGGGTAAATAAAGTGTAATATACTCATAAAGAACAAGGGAAAAATCAGAGCTCAGAGTACTAGATCTCCATGTATCCACTGAAACAAATCTTGAAAACAAGAACTGAGTAAAAATATAAATTGTGGAACCATTAGCAAGGTTCCTTCTATAAAATATAAACCATAGAGCTAGAGTGTAGGTCAATGGTGAAGTGCTTATTTAGCATGTAGAAGGCTTGGGTTCAATCCCCAGCACCAAAAACAAAGCAAAATAAAAACAACTAAATATTGGTTAAGTTGGTGAAAATATAAAAGTATAGGGAGAAGGCACATACTGGTAACAGAAGAGGGGTTCCACACAGAGGGGGCAGGGGGAGAAAGGGATGATTGGAGGGATGAAAGGAGTGTTTTCACCATGTCCTTAGAAACCATGAAGCAGATGGGGCTGCAGGTTAGCATTTGTATAATCTAGATGTGATTATATTATTTTTGGAATTTATATCAGAGAAAAGAAGGAGGAAGAGAGAGAAGGAAAATTCATCTCAGCATTTACAACAAAGTGCTAGAGTTTGCATCTGGAATGGATCCCACAGATTCACGTGTTAAAGCTTAGTGCTCAGGGTAACACTAGTGGGAGGTAGTGATATCTTTAAAAGGTGGAATCTACTGAGAAATCTTTAGATGAGTGAGGGGTGTACCCTCAAAAGTGACTGTGAAGCCCCAGAGCTTGCTCTTCCTCTCTAGCTCACTTTCTAAACATGAGATGAGTAGTTTTGCTCCACCATGCACACTCTGTTGTGAAGTGCTGACAAAGCAGTGGGACCAATTGACAATAGACAGAAACGTCTAAAACCATGAGCCTAAATGAATCTTTTATCCTTATAAGTTCATTTTCTGAGTTATTTGTTCTGGTAATAGAAAGCTGATTAACAAAATGACCTTCACCCCCTTGTGAATCATCCTGAGCTATTTTCAAGTGGTTCACTAGGCCTCTTCTTAATAGTCTTCTTAATACTCAAAGTGGATACTTGACAACTTCTTGGAAATGCAAATTTTCAGTACCTACCCACACATGCAGAATCACAATCTGTAGTTCTATGAGCCCAAGATAATTCCTATGTGCATTAAAATCTAAACATGCTACAGAAAACCGAAGCCTCCATTTCTGCCATTGTAATCTAGATACCTCCTAATCTTCAGCAGTATATTAGGCAAGTATTGCTTAATCAAAGGTTGCCTATGTCAGGTGTCATCTGTGTTCTATATCGCCTAGTGACTAGACTAAATACTAGTAGCATCAGCTGTTGTGGAGTGTGGGGTAAAGGATCATCCTATCACAGGATAGCATAAGCTCCAACTGTTGTTTTGGAAATGAATGCAAATCCCTATTGTTCAAACCCTATTATTCGTACTAATAATTTCACATAAAGAATGGAGTGTTCTGGTTTGCAATGCACTTTAACCTATGAAATTAATTTCTTGTCATTATTTTTTACAGTACCAGGGCTTCATCTTAGGAACTTGTGTTACTTGGCTTATTTGCTCATGCACTACCACTTGAGCCATGCCCCCAGTCCTAACTTTTAATTGGTATTTTGGAGATAGAGGCTGGCAGACTTTCCTACTCAGGCTGGCTTTGAACCAAGACTTTCCAGGTCTCAGCCTTCTGAGTAGCCAGGACTACAGGTATATGCCATCAGTGCCCAGATAATTTCTTGCCATCTTTTCAAGTTTTAAGTCTAAAAGAAATTAAAATCATCTTTAAATTATGAGCATTTTCCTACATGCACACATTTAAAAATTGTAGCAAAGTGCTATATGTAATTTATGTGACATCTTAAAATGGCACAATAACATCTCCATTTTAGGAAGTCCTTATCTTCTGAGTTTTCTTGGCCTCATTTGAAAGCCTGATGGAAGACTTCTTTCCAAATGCACCTAGTGGGTACATGATTTCAATATCACCAACATGAACCAATGACTCAGCTTTCAAGGAAATTAGAAAATAGTTTATTATGAGCCATGTATGAGTGACCATAGCCCAGGAGCAACAATTCAAGTTTCCCTGAATGCTGTGTTCCATCATGGAAGAGTTGGCATGAATTTGCATGGTCCCAGAACAAAACAGTCATAAATGAACACATTTACCAATTACGCATGTGGCATCTCAGGTAGATCAGCTAAAGCAAAGCAGAGAAATCTCATCTATAGCTTTCAGATATTATCTCATATCTTTTTCAGATGTAAGGTTGGCAGAGGCTCAAGGTCTGCTAAGCCTATTGATATCTGCAAAGTTTAGACATTCTATTAGTTATGAGAGTGTAAGGTCACATACAAAGCTTAAAACTCCAAGAAAGTTTAGCTTTCAACCTGCAAGATTCTCTCTCTGCACAATCATGACAAAGATCAAGACATCTGAGGGATCTTTAACATAGATATGGCTTATCAGTGTGTGTGTGTGTGTGTGTATTTTGTTAGGGACCCAACCCACGGTCTCACAGATCCTTGGTAAGTGTTCTACAGTGGGTTCACACACCCAGTCCTAGATGCAACAACTTTGGAGAACTACAATTACAGCACTCACAAACCCTAAGCAAATAGCTTCTTCCTTAAAGTCCATAGGCCATGTGTAACACCCTGACCTTGCATTTTCATATGGGCAAGCAAGCATCTGCAAACGCTCCCATCATGTGACTGCTTGAATTCCCTTGTGCTGTGAGGCAATCCTAATAATCATTACCACCATTGGCACATAAAGTAAGGTTCTGATGTCTTCCCATTTGAGTGAGCATCATGATTGCCAGGTATAGGTGTAGATGCCTCGTTTCCAGGTATAGAAAATCCCCAGATTGAACACCTTTGGGTCAAAGGCAACTGACAGGAGAAACAAGGGCCTGAGTAGGGAGCCAGTACTATCCTAAATTCCTAAAGTTATTTGGGTTTTTGTTTCTTTAAATACATAAAAATACCTTAATATCATTTAGGAAAGCAGTGGAAATATTTTCCTCTGTATACAAGTACCATTCAACTACCACAGGATTTTAAATATAATAAACAGGTTTCAATCAACAAGTGTCACAGGAAAATATTAAAGAACTTCATTGGCTTTCTTTGCAATTCTAGAATCAAGCAATGTGTCATTCTATACACTAAGAATAAATGTTCTGAGGATCTGAGCAGAAGAGATTGGTCTTATCACCTAAAATGATGAAGAAAACAGAAACAAAACCAGAAAGTAGATTGATCACTTAAAAGTTCATTTACTTGCAGGACAGAATAACTGTCTGGCTAAGGTTAAGTTATTTTAGCTTACCCTATTAGTGTAAGGATTAGAATGCAAGGGGGCTTTCTCATAGTGCCAACTGAAACTGGCCTGTTTGGGAAGTTTGATTGTTATCTCACTAACTCTACTTTCTCAAGAAGCTTAAATAAACAGCTTAGTTTCAGCCTGGCAATGTGGAAGTTCAGTTGGAGGTTTTTAGACTGATCTATTGAGGCCCATTCTAGGAGCTTAGTCCAAAACAATGGGTGCCTATAAGTTTTATTTTACACAAGACCAACAAGAATCAAGAGATGGGGATCCATGTGCATTAGAAGCTAGTGATAAAGGAAGATATGGTCATAAAGTCAAGCATCCCTAAGTTAAAAAAAAATAAAAGCCATGTGTGGTGGCTTGTACCCGTAAACCTAGTTACTTAGGAGGCTGAAATGGGAGAACTGCTCCCCCCAGGTACAAAGCAAGACACGCTATCTGAAAAAGTAAATAAAGCAAAAAAGAGCTGAGATTGTGGCTCAAGTAGTAGAGTACCAGCATAGTAAACAGGAGGTCCTAAGTTCATAAACCCAGTATTGCAAAACTAAAAGATAAAAACCACTGAGCCTGCCATCTCTCATCTTCCTTCAATATTCTGATGTTGAAACTATAGGGCACTTTTGTGTCATAATAATGAGTATTTGCACCATTTATAACTTGCCGAACTCTTTCACTACGTGTTAATGTGGCACTTTAATTATGTTGTCAGGAAGAGAAAGAATGCTCCATTCAGCACCACACTCTGCCCCACAGCACACCTCCAACACCTGACAAGTGTTCCAGAAACCTCCACTTGTGCCCCTGAATTAGTGATGAGTTATGACTTTTTGCCTTGTTTTTGCGCAGCTGTTTGTGAAACAATCCTCCTGGGGAACCCTGAGTGAGCTCTTAGGCTGCAAATGTTGATGTCAGAACTTGATGAAAAAAGATAAAAAATTTGAAAAATTATAAGTTCTAAGAAGGGTAGAGTTCAGGAAAGCAGCCTTTTCAGGAATATTGCCTCCTTATGAAGGGAAGAGAAAGGGAAGGGGAAGAGAAGGGAAAGAAAATGGAAAAGGATGGTGGGGGTGGGGAAGGAAGGGAGAAGGGAAGGGAGGAGGAAGAGGATAAGAGAAGAAATGAGGAAAAGATGTGTGTTTGTGGAAACATTTAGCAAATTGGGTCCAGCAAAGGCTCTCAGCCTGAGAACTAGTTATGTGGGGCCAGTTCACAGGCCTGTGACTTTGAAGTGGGGGGAATAAACTAGGGAGCATTGGGCCCTTGGGCCATCTAAAACCCTCAAAAAGCATTTGGTACATGTAATGCTTCTTGTTAGCTCTCCACAGCCTATCTATGGCCCATAACAATGTTATAAATATCCAAACAGCTTGGCAGAAGAAAGGTTCTCCACCCCTGGAGAAATGGGATGCAGTTTTGAATTTATTTTCTGATCCTTTTGTCTTACCTTGCTAGGTAGAGCAGTGGGCCTATTTGAAGAAACGTAAATAAAGAATGCACATTTATGGAGAAAACATGCAGCAAGGAATGACTTGACTTCTCCAGCTGCCCTGGATAGGAATGCATTGTTACCCACTAAATGACAATGTAAAGGGCACATAATCAGTGAAGATCAAGAAGGGGATAGTATTTTAAAGGTGGCACAGAGAGAAAGCAAGTTCTTCCACAAGGGTCTGGTGACTAGGCTGGGGCTGACTTTCCCAGGACATATATACAAGGCCTCTAAAGAAAAATAACTACTAGCAAAGCCAGTTTAAGTGCAACAAAGGAAATTCTTCCTCCTTGTTTTATGATCACTGGTCACTTTAAACTCCCAATAACATTTGTTAGTTTAGTCACTAAACTTGATTCCAATTGACTAGCAAGTTAATTTTTAATCATTTTTTCTTAAAGGCAGGGCTACTGATTTTTTCAAAGTTGAGACTATTCAAAAGGATGAGCTGAAGATTTCAAATGCAATTTCAGGAATGGAGGGCCCAGCACAATAGCTGGTCTTTTCCATACAAGGACGGCCTTTTGTTGAAACCACAGAAATCTGTGCATTCAAGTTCAGACCTGCTTGCTCTTTGTAAAAGTTTCATCTTATAGGAGGCATGACAATCACTTTAAAAAGAACTTAGTGTGGTGGGGGGGGCAAAAATATAAAGCAGATTCTGTGGATATAGACATTAGATTGTCCTTTATTGGATTCTTCCTGCAGAAAGGTATGCAGGGCTTATTCCTGGCTCTTTTGATGACTCCAGCCTCACATGAGAAATTACTACAAGGTTTTGGATTAGACCTGGGACACATGAAAGGTAGGGGGTAGAAGAAGTTTACCTGAGCTTCTAGTGAACTCTATTTCCAACAGTGGGATGTGCTGAACATCTCTCACAATTAGGACATGGGGACTGCTAGGGGATTTTATATTACAGAGCTTTTACAGCAAGAGACTATGTCCAGACTCAAACTCAAAGCAGAGGCAGGCAAGGTTATAAGAGGCCCTCAATGAGCCGAGTTCATTCTTCTGTGTGCTGGTACTGGGGCTTGAACTGAGGGCCTCATGCTCTTGATTGGCTTTTTTGCTCAAGGCTGACAGTCCACTACTTAAGCCCCAGTTCCACTTCTGGCTTTTTGGTGGTTAATTCAAGATAAGAATCTCATTGGCCTTTTTGCCCCAGCTGGCTTCAAAGTTCAATCCTCAGATCTCAGCCTCCTGAGTAGCAAGGATTACAGATCTGAGCCACCAGCACCCAGTTCTAGTGCTCCATTTTAATCACTGAATAAAAGTTAATGCTGAAATTATCCTCCAGACCAGGTTCATGGTTCCTAGAGAGGTTTCAGCAATGTCTGTGTGAAAGTTCCCGTGGCAGTCCTGGTTTGAAGGTTGAAGCTGCTTCTCTTGGTTCTCTCCAAATTTGGGGTTTTCTAAGGTCACCAGTGTTGGGGTAGTCAGTGTTAGTCAGTTTTCCCATCTGTGGAAAAAAAAGACACCTGAGAGAAACTATTTAAAAGGGAAAATATTTATTTTGGCTTACAGTTTTAGAGGTTTCCAGTCTATGGTTGTTTGACTACTGCTTCCAGGCCTGTGGTAAACCAGAAGTGGAAGGGAAGAAAATCCACCCACCTCATGGCAGCCAGGAAGCAAAGAGTGAAAAAGATGGGGGGGGGAGTGGTAGAGAGACAGGCAGGGAGCCAGGGACAAGCAATGTTTCAGAATCATATGCTGGGCTGGGAATGTGGCTCAGTGGTAAAGTGCTTGCCTAGTATGTGTACCACATAAACAGAAAAAGTTGGAAATAGCTCTGTGGCTCAAGTGGTAGAGTGCTAGCCTTGAGCAAAAGAAGCTCAGGGAGAATGCCCAGGCCCTGAGTTCAAGCCCCAAAACTGGCACAAAAGAGAGAGAGAGAGAGAGAGAGACATATGTTTAGTGATCTAATTCCTCCAAACAAGCCCTACCTCCTGGCTTCCATCACCCCCCAGTAGTGCCATCATATTATGAGTCTATCAATAGATTAACTCATTGATGAAGTCAGAGCCTCTTAGGATTTAATCATTTTCTAAAATCCCCATCGGCTGAATACCAAGCCTTAGCTCATGAGACTTGGAAGACATTTCATTTTCAAACCGTAGTGGACAGAGAAGAAAGAAGCCAGTTCCAGAAACAAAGCATGGGTCAAAGAAGCCCATTGCACCTTACTTCCTGCAGAGAGGACAGACAGATGGAGGGACCACAACAAGCCATCCCACAGGAGATGGACCTTATCATACCTCCCCCCCCCCCCACACACACACATAAATTGAATCACACCTAGTGGAAATTGCTTATTTGCAAAGCTCTTTGCTTCTAGGGCATGTGGCTTGTGGTAGTAGATACGAATCCTGAGCATGGGCTGGGAAGGTGGCTCAGTGGTAGAACACTTGCCTTGCATGCCTGAGGCCCTGGGTTCGATTCCTCAGCACCACATAAGCAAGAAGAAAAAAGCTAGAAGTGGTGCTGTGGCTCAAGAAGTAGAGCGCTAGCCTTGAGCTGAAGAGCTGAGGGACAACATCCAGGCCCAGAGTTCAGGCCCCACGACCGGACTCCCCCCCCCCCAAAAAAAAGAATCCTGAGCATTAACATGAAACAGATCTGAATGTGTTTTAAATTTTGGTTCTGCTGCTGGGTGACCTTGGTAAGTTACTTACCATCTTGAAAAGGTTGCTCTCCTGAGCTCCACGATGGAGCTCAACACTACCTTCATAGCTGCATGGGTACTTTAAGTGAGGTAGTATGGATGGAAAAAAGTTCAAGTGCTCAAGAAATAGTAGCTGTGCTAAGAGCCTAATGTTGGAGGAAAGTTTGTCAATGTATAGTAAGTTAGAGTTAGATAAAATAAGAAGTTCTCATGTGCCGTGTGCTTAAAATGAAGGATTACTATAGATAAAGATAATCTACTGTGAATTTCAAAAAAGTAAGTGGATTTTGCATATTCTTATCATGAAGAAATGACAAATGTTTGAAGAGAGTCATATTTAATCATTTAAACGTTACAATTTACATATATATTGAAATATCACATGATATCTCATGTACAATTTTATATCTATGTGTTATCAGCTGAAATTAATTTCATTAATTGAAAAACTAAAGTATATTGAGGATATGCATAGGTTTTAAAAAGATTACTAAGGCTGAGCAAGTGGTGTTGTAATCCCAGTACTTAGGAAGTTGGAAGTTCAAGTCCAGCCTGGTGTACATAACAAGACCCTGTCTCAGAATGAAGACTGTTAGGGATATGACGTATCTTAAGTTCTGTCAGGGTTGTGGAACAATATGTTTGCAGTAAGATAAGTAGGATGAATTAAGACCAAGGCCCAGTGTTCAGTCTGCCTGGTAGATAAAAATAGGAACAGGGAATGGGGGTCTGCTCCTTGCAGGGTTCTTTTTTGCAGACATGACATTACTCAGGATGGGATGATCCTTCACTTGTTTTTCTTTTTAGTTGCAGAGCTGGGGCTGTGCTTTATGACTGAACCATACCCTCAGCCCTCACCTCCCACTCTGATACCCTGTTAGTCTAGAGGACAGCATGGAGTGCTGGATCTCATGCTTCAAAATATTCAAAACAATACAGAGGTCCGGACCAGAAACTTTTGCTACCAGGAAGTCTGACCACAGCAGCAAACTTAAGCTTTGTGTCTATCTATCTGACTGCACTGTAGAATTATTTAGCAGAGCTAATGGAGTAAAATGTCCTCTGGGAGGAGAGCCTCTTCTCTCTACTTGATATTAAGCATCAGACCCCAAGTTTTAGATGATGAAAAATCAGATAAACTCAATATGGGGAGTTAAAAGTTGGGGTAAAAGCAGCTACTTCTGACAATGCCTTAATAACACAATATTTTACAGATTAAACATCCTTAAATAAAAAAATCCAAAATCTAAACTGTACTAAAGTTTACACCTACTTTTCAGGGTATTGGGGTTGAGAACTCAGGGCCTTGTGGTTCCTAGGCAGACACTCTACTACTGGAGCAACACTCTCAAAAATTTTTTGATTCACTTGTTTTTGTTTGTTTATGTGCTGGCATGAGGGCTTTAACGTAGGGTTTTGCTCTCAGCCAATTTGCTTGCTTAGCTGACACTCTATCGGTTGAGCCATACCTCCAGACCAATTTTAAGCTGGTTATTTAGCAAATGGAGTCTGAATTTTCTGCCTAGACTGGCTTTAAACCACAATCATTCAGATCCCAGACTTTTGTGTAGCTAGGATTACAAGTATGAGCCATCCATACCCAACTTACTTTATTTTTTGAATAACAACTCCCATTTATTCCTTATCTGGGCTGATCCTTCATCCCATTATTCATAATTCCTGTGTAGCTGGGATAATAGGTGTGTAATAACACACTATGGTTTTATTGAGATGGTGTCTCCAAAATTTGTCACTTATTTTACCTTAGGCTTAATCTTCTCAATCTACTTCCCAAGTAGCAGGGATCACAGGTATGAACCACTGTACCCAGCTAATCCAAAAGATTTGAGTGCTAATATAATACCATTACATTTTGTTTTATGCACAAAACTATTAATATATTTTATAAAATGACCTTCGGGTTCATTTGTGTAAAGTGTATAAGAAATACAAATGGACTTCTGTCTAGACTTATCATCCTGGAAATTTTTTATTGCATTGTTGCAAGTATTCAGAACTTCAACCTGGGCACCAGAGACTCGCCCCTGTAATATTAGCTACTCAGGAAGCTGAAAATGGGGATGATCTAAGTTTGAGGTCAACCTGGGAGTGGTCACAGTTGTCTGTCATCCCAGCTAGGTCTGGAAGTCCGTAATAAGACTGACAGCATAACAGTGATATTCTCAAGTCAGTATGTTGGAAATGATCTGTACAACTTGGGGAGATAGTTGAGGGGGAAGGAAAGTAGGAGAACAATGATGGAAAGGGTAACAACTTTGACAAGAAATGTACTTATTACCTTACTTATGTAACATAACCCCTCTATGCATCACCTTGACAATAAAAAAAGAGAGAAAAAAAGATTAGCAGGTTATGGTTCAAGCATGTGCCTGGTCAGGAAACAAGATCCTGTCTCAAAATTGACCAATACAAAATAGGCTTGGAGGCATGGCTCTGCATTGAAGTGCCTGCCTGGCAAGCACAAGCCTTAAGTTCAAACCCCAGTACCACCAATAACAAAAACCAGAAAAAAAAACATTAAAATCACTTGTGGCCCTGAGCATCTTGGATAAGAGCTTCTAGTCTGAACCTGTTTACAATACCTTTTGCTTCACAGTGTCACCATTATTCTTCACTCAGAGCTGTGGAATAGGTTATGAGCCAGGTGTAGTGATCATTCCCATTTGTCACATGAGGAAAATAAGATTGGCAACAATGATGTGACTCATTTGAGATCATACAGTGAGAAGGTTGTAAAGTATGGGCAGAAACTCATGTCTGATTCCCGTGCCGCGCCCCCCTCACCACCCCCCCCTCCACATTTGCACTTGGAACTTTCATCCTTATGGGTTTTGGCTGTGACTCTTAGAAGCAGACTTTCATATGGAGTTTTATGTGCAAGGGTGCAAGCAACAGAGTTGGAGTGGTGTGTGTGTGTGTGTGTGTGTGTGTGTGTGTGTGCGCGCGCGCGCGCGCGCACGTGCGTGCATGCGTGCAGATTGAATTCAGTTCCTGGGGCTTGTCTTCAGTGCCTTGGTACGGTCCCCGAGCTTCCTTTTGCTTAAGGCTAGCACTCTACCATTTGAGTGAGAACTCTATTTGCAGCCTTTTGGTAGTTTCTTAGAGAAAAGAGTCTATTAGAGAGAAGAACTTTCCTACCTGGAATGGTTTCAAATCTCAGTCCTTAGATATCAGCCTCCTAAGTAGCCATGACTACAGGAGTGATCCACCAGCACCTGGCAGAGTTGGAGTATTTTGTCTTCCCATACTCACCCATTTCAGACTAAACTCCAAAGTGCTGTCCGCTCTCTTGGTAAAGCAGCTCTGGCAACCCAAGAGCACTGCTTTGAATAAAATGTCTCAAGTTGGGGACTGAAGGGAATAAAAACAAACAAACAAAACTTTGAAGCCAGACTCTTTTCTCCAGTCTCCAGACCTCCAAACGAAAACAATGAAAAGGTCTCTGAGGGAACCTGGGCAGAGATGGCTCCAATCCTTACTTTAGTCAGGGGTCCTTCAAAGCCCTAGCATCTTTATTACCTGTGTGGATTGCATTACTCAAACACTTGCTTTAAATTAAAGGTGAGGTTGAAGCAACTTAGAGTCAGCTTTATTTGCTGAGTTGTACTGAAAATTGGATGACTCATTCTGTTTTTTACTTTAGGAGTTCCAAATCCAAATCGCATCTATTATGTTTTCATAAATCAAAATTTGAGGTTGTGTCTAACAAAAACTGAAATGAGTGTCATTCTTTCTCCTGGTAACTTGACTTTTACCCTCCTAAGGGAAATCCTGCTACTCCATTTTCAGTCATCCTGGTTCAGATTAGGCCAAGGCCAATTTTGTACCATGTGATCCAGGCCTGACCAATCAGTGTGTCAGAGCCTAGGCACTATAGTATTAGTCCCAACATAACAACTGGTCTAGCCAGTGGCCATCATATCCAGCAAGACTGCACACTTGGATCTGGCTGGAGCATGTACAGAAGCATTCTCTCTGTAGGATTGCCAGCAGTGAGTAGACAAAATACCTCTTGAGTGTGAAAGTAACAGAGAAGAAAGCAAGCCCAGGATATGGATAAAGACCAGGATGAGAAACATAGGTCCCATGGTTTCCCTTATTTGCAATATCTAGTATATGTATGAGTCAAGCAGAAAAGGTCAGATAATGTGATGTTAGGAAAATGAACCCTTAGATATGTATTTAAATGTTTTTTCTTTCATGCATTTGTTTCTAACGCATTTATAAGATTATTTCTTTGT
>NW_012267248.1:4783039-4794611 GCF_000151885.1 Dipodomys ordii
AAGGGTAAACAAAGGAGGAGGCTGCAATGCTTGATAAGAAATGTACTCATTATCTTGCCCATGTAATTGTAACCCCTCTGTACAGTATGTTCACAAAAAATTAAAATTTAAAAAAAGACCAGGATGTAGCCAATATCAAAAAGCCATGTAAATTGTAGTCCTTACAGTTACTGAACTAATCAAGTCCCATTTTTCATAAGCCACTTTGCCTTGGAATTTCAATGGTGTTCAAGTGCAAATAATACTGATGCTCTCAGTGAAGAGAATTCCCTACTGAATTCTTACTTAAGAGAGAACCTAAGTATGAGGGAAATCTTATCTAAAGTAAGTACTCATGATCGCTGCAAGCTCAATCACTGTACGGTACCAACTCCCCACTGTCACTGTGCCCTCAAAGATTACAAGCATTATTCTAATTTCATAGGAATGTAAGCTGTTCTGTGCTGACTAAGATGATTCTCAAGACAGCCCAGGTTCTTTGACTAATAGCAGTTCAAAGACAACTTTTTAGATTGGTGCTCCAGAAGGTATCATCTTCAAAAACAGAGATAAAAATTATCCAACCTACCAATCCTACTTGCTTGGAAAAAAACAAAGAACAAAAACCAATCCCAGTGAGAACTGGCCCAAACTTACTGTGAGAGTGAAGAGTAGAGCAGACAGATCCAGGCCTTCAGAATGCACTTATTGGGGGACCAGTGGACTCCCTGCTGTGCATTTAAGAGACTTGTGAAGTGATGAGGAAAGTGTGACATCATCCAAGCTGAGTTTGGAGTTGATAGCCAATGTTTTAGGCACTATTCCTGGTGTTCAGGAACCAAGGGCTGCTTGTTAAGCTCCATTTGCCATCCCAAGGTAGGTCTTTTGTTTTTGCTATTTAAAAAAATGGTTTGTTAGTTGGTGTTTGCTTGTTGGTTTGCTGTGCTAGAGAAAGATCTCAGGACTTTTCATATGCTAGGCAAGCACTGGACCGCTGAGCTAGACTCCCAGCACTTGGCTTTTCTTATTTATTGTATACTGGGAGACTATAGTAAAAACTTACCTGTGTAATGCAAAAGCAAGTATGAAGCCAAATCCCTAATAATGGCTGTGGAATTTCACCAAGAGAAATTAAAACAAACATGCACAAGGAACTCCATCCAAAGGCTCATATGAGCTTTATTCATAGTGACTCCAAGCTGGATGTGGATCATGTAGTAGAGCACTTGCCTAGCAAGCTAGAGGCCCTCAGCTCTAAGCTATAGTACTACCATAATCTGTACTGAGAGAAGGTGGAGCAGAAGCTGTCTGGGGTAGTGTATGAGGCTGGAAGTTTGGCTGCAAAGAACAACAAAAATTTGGGGGCTGTTTTGTTCTTGATTAGGTGATATATACATCATCAAACCAAACATTTAAATGGTACATATGTAAATTATACTAAAATAAAGTTTTTTTTAACTTTATTGGTATTTACATATAGTTTTCTTAGTGTCCTTATTAAACATGCTGCTCATGGAGAAAAATCAACTTATATCTTCTCCCATCTACAGCACCATGAGGAGATAGGGAAGAGCACACATGTTCTGACTTATCTCAACCCAGGCCCTTTATGCTATGTTATTCATTACCCAAAGAGAAAGGAAATGCTTTCACACAGGCTGGGATTGCAAGGATGTGGGGTCCTGACCTTGCTCTGATTCATTATTTAAACCACCATGCTAGCCTTTAAAAACACCACCAGAGAAATAGTGGGACAAAGGGTGAGCAAATGCAGCAGTGATACTTACTAGACACTGTTGAAAACGAACTATACAACTTGTAGGGGAGGGGATTCGGGAGGGAAAACACTGGGAGAAAATGAGGGAAGAGGTGACACTGTTCAAAAAGAAATGTACATATTACCTGACTTATGTAACTATAACCCCTCTGTACATCACTTTTACAATTAAAAAAACGAAAAGTGTATATATATATATATATATATATATATATATATATATATATGTTTACTCAGTCCATGGCCACTTGAATCAGTTTCCTTTAGGCAGCAAATCATGGTGGTGAATGCATGTCAGACGGAGCTACATCACAATGGCCCAGAGAGCAGGAAGAAAGACAGGAAGTGATCAGAAACCCAATACCCACTTGAAGGTCATATCCCAATGTCCTAACTTCTCTCCATTAAGCCCTACCTCTTAAAAGTTCCACTACTTTCCCTGACTAGCCATTAATACACACCTTTGGAGAATATTCCAGATCCAAATTATAGCAAATAAAATAAATGAAACATAATGTGGGCATGCCATACACATCTAGCCCTGCAGATCCCTATATGCTCCCAAATATTCCACTGTCTTTCCTATCTTTGTATATTTATTCCTGCTTGGTATTCCTGTCTTAGAATACACTGCTTCCTCTTTTCACCCTAGCAAAATTCCATGTATCATTCCATTCTTCCTTCTTTCCTTCATTCAGCAAGTATTTATTGAGTGTCAGGCCCAACAGGCAGTAGGGCTGTAGAGAAATATAAATCAGAAACCTGTCCTTTAGGGACACATACTAGAAAATGGAATTTTACCTGAATGTCCTTGGATTTATATTCCCAGCATTTTTTGGCTGATAAAAGGACGATGTCAAAACCCCTAACCTGGAGGCCACAGCCTGTTCTATTATTCTACCTAAAAGTGGCCTAGTTATTACACACACATGTATTTTGCAGCTTCCCTGAAGGCTCTCTGTTAACTTTAAAGAAATGGAATTGTTCAGAGGTTAACAAGTCAGAAGAAGAAACTTGGTATAAGTACATTTCTAAGGCAATGTTGGAAATATGATAGAATATGGAAATGGAATGCAAATGAGTCCAGAGAGCTTAAAGTTACATGAAATCAGCTATCAATATTGGTCTTATTAACATTTATTTTTCCATCACTTATACTTTTTCTGCTGCCATACCCATTTTGGTTTCCCATCCATTAAATCTTTAGTTGACTAAAACTGTCATCCAAGTGATTCAACATACACAGAAGGAAATTACTAAGTTAGTGCTTCAAATGCAACATTTATGCTTGAAAGGATGTTAAGTCACTTTAATTTTAGATTTACAGAAAATATTGCAAAGAGATTAAGCATGAGTCCCCAAATATCTCATGCCTAGGTTCCCTTATCACTAATCTCTGACATTACTCTGGAACATCCATTACAATTAATGAGCCAATATTGATACATTATTCATTGAAATTCATCCTTACTCAGATTTCCTTAGTTATTACCGAATGTCCTTTTTTTCTGTTCCAGGATCCTAACCAGAATGCCCCATTACATATAGCCATCCCATCTCATGAAGTTCCTCTTGGCCTTGACACTTCTTCAGACTTTACTCATTTTTAATGGTCTGGACAATTTTGGGCAATGCTCAGGATTCCATAGACTGTCCCTCAGTTGGGATTTGTCTATTGGTGTCTTCATGGTTGTCCTTGGGCTCTGGCTTCGGGACAACCATCTTGAGGTTAAGTGTCACATTCACCATTGTTCATCAGGTGTCCGTGCTACATACAATGTAACTCATCACCTTCAACTTCCTGCTTGAGGTAATGTTTGCCAGGAGTTTCCACTATACCTCCACTCTCTTGTTTTCTCTTCTTTTCCATACTGTACTCTCTGGAAAGAAGTCATTATCTTACAGGTCATTCTGAAGGAATGGGAAGTTGCGCTCACTTCTGTGAGTATAGATTCTCTATGGAAATTCTATTTGGAAATCTTGTATGTGTTGGAAATCATTTATTCAAGCACTTACTTAAAATATTTATTTGAACATTTATTTTTATCAGGACAGACCAATAAACAGTTGCCTTTGGGTTGTTCTCAAATGGTACCTTATCATTCAAATTTAATTGTCCCAGCTTTGGCCTTCAGAAGCGTGAGAAATCTGTCTTTTCTATCAAAGTTTGTCCCTTGCTTTCTGTCAAGTCTTGTGAGCACTGTTTTTTTTTTGTTTGTTTGTTTTTTTAAGTTCCTAATTGGCCAAGTGGCTTGGCCCTGGTTGGTTGTATTTTAGTTACATCCTATTCCAGTTACACTTTCATTAAAAAATCCTGTTACAAGCTCATTAAACTTTAGTTACATCTGGCTCCTGTTAATTAAGCCATATCACTTTCCTATTAATTAAGCCAAATCCTGTTGCAGACTGTGAATCTGAGCTCAGCCAATTGGAGCAGAAGAGGCAGGACCTGCTTCGTTAGGGATAAAAGGGGAGCAGCATACTTGTTCCATCTGCTGGCTTGCTGGATTTTTTTGGTGTGCCCTTCTGCAGAAGTAAACTTTTACCTTGCTAAGCTCCTTTCAAATTGATGTCCTCATTCCTACACAACACCCCAATATCATAAGGAATATCTAACAAAGAGCTGTTTCAGTTATTTGGTGTGGTCCTTTAACTTACTCTGCTCTTTGCATGTGTATGACTTTGATGGTGGATAGTCAACACTGCATTACATTCTGGAGTCAGGTATGCCTGAGGATCATCATTTCCTTCTCCAGTCTTAGAATCTACCATGTCACCAACGTATTGGTTCTCTCTCCACAGAGAATGGAATTAGATACTAAGATATAGCTAGGTGTATTCATTGATAGCATTGTTAAATCATCTCACCAATGGAAAGAGTGTTTTCCTCAAAGCCCAAAATTCAAAACATAGTTCCATCCTTTTTAATATTCCATTTGCTTATAAGAATCTTAGTGACTTTGTCTATATAGTTATGTTTTTTGCTACAGGAACAATAAAGTTTAATTCAAAGCCTTGTAAAATGAGCTATGTTTACACTGAAAATAATATACATCATGTATATTAGTCTGGTTTCCACTGCTGTCAAAATATCTGAGAAAAATAGAAGAAGGTTTCTGTTCACCATTGTTTGGCACCATTGTGTCTGGGCCTGAAGTAAGACAGAGCATGATAGTATGAGTATGGGTGTAAGTATGAGCATGAGTATGAGTATGGGAATGGGTATGAGTATGGGTATGAGAATGGGTATGAGTATGGGTATGGGTACAAGTATGAGCATGAGTATGAGTATGGGTATGAGTATGGGTATGAGAATGGGTATGAGTATGAGTATGAGTATGGGTATGAGTACGGCAGAGGAAAGCTGCTCACCTCATCAAGGCCAGGAAACAGGGAGAAAATACATTCTTTTCATGGTTGTTGTTGTTGTTGTTAATATTATTATTATCATTATCATCTATTAAGTGATTGTAGAAAAGTGTCACAATTCCATAAGTCAGGTTATGAGTACAGTGTTTCTTGGTCCATGTTACCTGGAAATATATTCTTTAAAGGCATGCTTCTTTAAAGACCTACTTTCTCCAACTAAGCTTGCTTCCAGTTTTCCAGTTGTGTCATCAAATTATGAGTCTATCAGTGGATTGATCCATTGGAGCACATGTGTACCCTGGGCTTTTGTAATGAATTAGAGCAATGAATGATCATAATCATCCCAAGTCCCACAGCTCTGAAATCTGCTTCACATATAAACTATCTGAGACTTTTTAAGATCCAAACTATAATACATAGCCAGTTTCAGGGTATATGTGTATGTGTGCATGCACACTGAACTCAGGACCTCATGCTCTTGCTTGCTGGCAATCTACCACTTGAGCCACACCTCCTTTCTGGCCTTTTACTGCATAATTAGAAATAAGGATCTCTGATTTGTCTGCCCTGGCTGGCTTTGAACTGGAATTTATAGATCTTAGCCTGTATTCACAGCCAGAGTTTTAAACATAAAAAGTCCATTATAGGGGGCTGGGAACATGGCTCAGTGGTAGAGCGCTTGCCTTGCATGCCTGAGGTACTGGGTTCGATTCCTCAGTACCACATAAGCAAAAAGAAAAAAAGCCAGAAGTGGCACTGTGGCTCAAAGTGGTAGAGTGCTAGCCTTGAGCTGAAGAGCTGAGGGACATTGCCCAGGCCCAGAGTTCAGGCCCCATGACCGGACCCCCCCCCAAAAAAAGTCTATTATAACTGTTAAATAGTCATAAGTCCTAATCAACATTACTACAGAAAAAAAAAGTTGTCTAGAGGTAGGGGTATAGTTCAGTGGAAGAGCACTTGCATAGCATGTAGGAGGTCCTCTTCTTCCTCTTTCTCCTCTTCTACTTCCTCCTCAATTTCCTCTAGTTTCTCTCTATTTCCTATTCTTTCAGGCAAAGAATATTCTTCAGTACAACAAAGCAAAAGTGACATCTTTGATTTTTAGCAAACAAAAGCTAACATCACATTTTAGAGCAATTTGTCAAACCAATTGTTTCTTTAACTCAATAGAAGAGTTTAAAATTAAATTTTGACCAAGTTTTTGAAAGTAATTGGGCTCTACTGATCACATTTGCAATGGCGTAGCTTTTTGCATAGAGGTCTTATCTTCCTGTATTCACTTTCATGTGGCCTCTCATCAGGAAGGATGAATTTGTCTTGTTCTAGATGAGTAGGTAGTTTTTCACAAACTATTACCTGCAGCTTTCCTTAGGAAAGATTGTGTGACATTTTTATATTTCTGTCACCAAATGAAAGTAGCTTTTTCATTTTCTTTTATGATAGGTTTTGTAAATGTCAGATTCCTTCTTAAACAGTCAGCACTGACATCTCAAAAGCCAAAGTATGATACAAATATTGTTCAAATACTGTTTACACAGCCACAGCTGGAAATCATATACTTTCTTGCACTCTCTAAAAAAAACTGAAGTAATCCCACTTTTTAAATAATTATTTGAAAGAAAGAAACCAAGGGGCTATAAGACAAAAATAAAACATACAATATTATAACATATGGTATGTCCATCTCTAGTTCAAATATAAAGAAAATAAATATGCAAGTAAAACCATAAAAATATGCAAGTAAATCCATGTGGTATGACTGGTATTATACATTTAAAATTAACTAACCATCATACCAGTTCCTTGGGATTTACTTTTACAGACTTGTAGAAGATTTAGAATTGTTTCCATCAATTTCAGAGATAAGTTGTTATCTCTGAAATCATTATCTCCCATTATCTCAAAGGAAATAAAATTGTATATGTATTTTCATGATTAGGTTGCATCTTTCACTAGTTCTTATTTTCTCAAAGTTTAGGGAATTATGATTTCAGGTAGATGATTTAATAGGCTTTCAAAGGTGTAAAGAATGACTTGGCTTTTTCATGGAGCTCAGTGTGCTCAGGATACTAATACAAATTTCCAATGACAAACTCAGATGTTTTTAGGGGCCAAATGATATCCCTAGGGACTGATATCCGGTAGAAAACAAAGCAGATAAGGGATACCTGCCCACAGGTATTATCCTTTCCAAAAGAAAACTAGCCTTGCAAATGCAAATGTAGAGCATTTATGGGCCTGGCTTCTTGGGGATCAAGAGAAGCTCCAAACACATTTTAAAAAATATTCCGTCTCTGCCAGGAACAGGTAGGTCAGACCTATAATTCTACCTACTCTGGAGGCTGAGATCCAGAATAATTGAGGCTTGAAGACAGCCTGGGCAGAAAAGTTCCTTTCTAAAGTCCATCTCTAAAAATCGTTTTTAAAAAATTGGGCTGAAGGTTTGACTCAAGGAGTAAAACACCAGCCTGAGCAAGCTCAAAGTTGTAAGTGCAAAACTCAGTGCCAACAACAACAAAAAAAATTCAGTCTCCTAATATTAAAATGCTAGCTATATTTTTTAAAACATTCCTCATGTCCTGTGAGCTGCATTTGACCTACAAGCAAACATCTTCAAGGTAATAGCTGTCCACAAGAGCTTCATGTTAGGAGCGAATCAATTAACCACAATCCCTTACAAAAGGAAATATAATTGCCAAGTTCATTTGAATTCTCATGCTGGCTGATCTGAGTACTTTTTGAGAAAGTTGAACACATATGAAAAGCTTGCTTAGTGATTTAAGCAAAGTAAACCCAATTATCTGACTTTTTTGTTGTTGGTTGTGGGACTTGATCTCAGAGCCTGGGCACTGTCCATGAGCCTCTTTGTGCTCAAGGCTAGTGCTCTACCACTACAGTGGTAACACAGTGCCACTTCTGTTTTTCTGGTGGTTAATTGGAGATAAGAGTCTCACAGACTTTCCTGCCCAGGCTTGGCTTTGAACGATGATCCTCAGATCTTAGCCTCTTGAGTAGCTAGGATTACAAGCATGAGCCACCAGCTCCCAGTTGATATGACTTAAAAAAAAAACAAACCAGAGATTGAAAAAAGGGCCTTGCATTTCAGAATTCTACCACTGAGTCAAACCCCTACTGTTTTTGTTTTATTTTTAAGATAGGATCTCTATAACTTTGCCTGGCATGGCCCCAATCTTGATCTTCCTATCTCCCTGTCCTGAGTTCTTGGGATTTCAGGATTACATGTCTGGCTAGCTGCATGATCTTAATACTATCAAGTGATAATAAATTGGTACATTCATTTATTCACTAAGTATGTATTGAGAATCCTGTGTATTTCAGGCACCGTTTGATCTACTAGGAATATCGCTGGAAACAAGGTACCTTTTCCTCCAGGTGCTTGTATCCTAGAGAGGAGGTAGTCAAACAACAAGAAAACAAGAATAATAGCAGTTTATGGTAGCCACTACTCAGAAAATTAGAGAAGTGTGATTTGATAGCAAGTGTCAGATGGGCTTCCCTATTATAGCTGGTGGACCTTTCTAGGTCCCATTGTGAGGTCACTTGTGGTGTGTCTTAATAAATAAAAGGTCAGTTTGTTTTAAATTAGTTACATTTTAATCTTCTTGACTAGATCTGGGAAAAGGGTTGATCCAAGAGGGATTTGAGGAAACCTCTAATCTGCTTAGCAATGCAATTGTAATGCCTGTGTCAGTGCTGCCAGTGATAAATTCCAAACATTTCATATGGACTCCTTCAGCTTCCACTTTGCAGGGCAACATTTCCTAGTCTGTGTCTACATTCTGGGAAATTACCATGTAGGGATTTTTACTGCCTTTGTGGAATAAGAACTAATACCTTTGAAATGAAGTTTCTTCTTCAGGGCAGGGCTTCTTCCGCACACAGAAAATAATTCCTTAAAACAAATGGTTGGGGGAAAGGCTCAAGTGGTAGAGTGTCTGCCTGAGCAAGGGTGAGGCTCTGAGTTCAAACCTGTTTCATTTTCCTTTTGTAAATTTTGCAATGGTAAAATTTTTAACTAACCTATCTTTTGTATATGTTTTAAGATGTACAAGAATATTTTGACATGTTTTGGAATGAGTACTACTCAAGCAAATATCTATAACCATTTAAAAAATACATACCTTTTTCTACAGTTTTGCAATTGACCAGCGCATGTTGAAATGGCAAAAATCCAATCTGGATTCAAAACCAGCTATTTGGTTTTATTGAGGACCACTTGTTCTGATAATCAGACTTCCTACCCTCAGCAAGAATTTGAAATTTCCTGATTATCATTCTAACTAGAATTGTCATTATTAATATTAACAGCTAAGCTTATTTGTAAGGTTATATGTACATATAAACACACCACACATATACATATATACACATGTACATGCACATATAAACACATATACATATAAACACATATATACATGTAAACCCATTTATATGTATGTTCACTAGAGTATACATGTGCATATGTATCTATATCTATATACCTCAGTGAACAGTTGAGGGAAAGGGACAGCCAACCACAAAACAATCTTTCTTTTGGAAAAGCCAGCACTGAAGGCTAAGTAATAAAATTGGCAATTTTATATTTAAACTCAGAAAGATAAATGCAGGTTGGATGTAACAGGTAGATGGTATGCAAGGCCTGGGGTCCCATTCCAAATACCAAAATAACTAGCAAGGAAGGAAGGAAGGAAGGAAGCGAGGGAGGGAAGGGAAGGGAAGGGAAGGGAAGGGAAGGCAGGCAGGCAGGCAGAGAGAAAGAAAGAGGGAGAGAGAGAGAAGGAAGGAAGGAAGGAAGGAAGGAAGGAAGGAAGGAAGGAAGGAAGGCAAGAACACTCCAAGCTTTACATTCTTGAGAGTGTGCCAGTTTCTAGACACATTCCTCATGCCTTTGGTGTCCTCTGGGCTCTTTAGGTACCTTCTGCCTATTGTTATCTAATCTCCCCTTCCCAGCCAGTCAGGAAAGTTCATAGCCCTCCAAGGACCCAGGATGGCTGCCTTCAGAACAGTTGTCTTGCATGTGCCAATATTTTAGGCAGTAAGCATGTGTTGCCTGGAACATTAAGCTGCAGGTTAAAAAAAATGCCTTCCCCTAAATTATACAATATGCAGCTGAACAACTAATAATACAACAAATAATACATTCAGTATATATGGTTTACAGTGTACTCTTTTGGGAAGCAAACATATTTCTTTCGTCCCAAATAAGAAATGGATTGTTCCATTTAAGACGTCCATTAATAAACTTCTCCGAATACAGAATGTCTCCCTACCTGTGGGGAAGCTAGGGTGAAAGGTGGCACGTAATTATAATTGGTGAAGGCCGTGGGTACAGGAGGAAATATGCTAATGCGTCCGTTTGCCGCAGGGCTGGTGTTATTTATATAGAGCTGGCTGTGCAAGGCTGGCACTGGAGCCGGGAGAGTAGGGAGCGGCTTGTCTTGTGTGAGGGTGTAGACGTGTGCGCCTGTGCAGACGGCATTGGAGATGTGAATTCAAGACCTTGGAGAGGGGGTGGGGAAGGCCGTGACCATTCGCGGTTAACACACACACATATATATATATAGAACTTGTGCATATCGGTAGAATACCGTGCTTATTTTCGAGTGGGGGGAAGCAGTGGCAATTTGGGAATGGGTGCTGCAGTCGGTAGCAGGTGACCGGACGTTGCCGGCGACTGCTAACCTGAAATTGGCAAAGGCGCCCCCTGGCACCTGCTCGGTGGACAGAAAAATCAATCTTCTCTGTACCTGGGGAAAAACAAAGATTAAAAATTTAAAAAAGACGGCAGGGGGTTGTTCCGAAGGGACAGCGAACCGGGAGGGGGGTGAGGGCAGCTGGGCACCTCGGAAATGACAGAGGTCACGGAGACTCGGCGCCCGCGGGGTGGGCTGGGGATCCTGTGCGGCGGTGACAGCCCAGTCCACACGCACCCATCCTGCGCCGATCCGGCGGCGACCCCTACCAACCGCCGCCCCAGCACCGTGCGTCTCTTCCAGCCCCTGGCCCGCCCCGCCCTGCGTGGAAGGGGGACTGGCACAGGGCTTCTGGGGCCCAGCGGGCCCGGGGTGTCCCGTTTCTCCCGCCCCTCCCGTGGATCCCGGGAGGAGGAGGCAGCGACGGCTGCGCGTCCCGACTGGCGAGGGCGCTCGCGCGCAGGAGCGGGACCCAGTGGTGCCGCGGTTACCTCCACCTCCGCGGGGGGAAAGGGGGCGGGCCGGGGCGCCGGGGAGAGGAGGAGGGGGAGGACGGCGAGGAGGGAGGCCGGCTCCCGGAGCCGGAGAGCGCGGCCGGCTCGAAGGCTGGGTCCCGAGCTCGCGGCTTCCGGGAGGCGCCCGAAGTCTGATAAATACGTCCCGGGTGCCGGGGATCAGGCGGGTGCCTCGTTCCCGCAGCCCCGTCCGCACCTCGGTCCGCAGAGCGGCCGGC
>NW_012267248.1:4795143-4809451 GCF_000151885.1 Dipodomys ordii
GCCGGCGGCAGCGCGCACTCGAGCTGCTGCTCGGCGGCGGCGGCCCCGAGCCTCCTGTTGCTGGACTACGACGGGTCGGTGCTGCCCTTCCTTGGGGGCCTGGGCGGGAGCTACCAGAAGACCCTCGTGCTGCTCACCTGGATCCCCGCGCTGTTCATCGGCTTCAGCCAGTTCTCGGATTCCTTCCTTCTGGACCAGCCCAACTTCTGGTGTCGTGGGGCCGGCAAAGGCGCCGAGGTGGCGGGGGCTACTGTCACCGGCCGGTGGGGTGACATGAGCAATTGGACCAGCCCCCCGACCACCCCCTTCTTCACTGCCGCCTGGGGGGCCGCGGGCAACCGGAGCAACAGCAGCGGTCCGGACGGAGGGGACACGCCGCCTCTCCCGTCGCCTCCGGACAAGGGGGACAACGCTTCTAACTGCGACTGCCACGCGTGGGACTATGGCATCCGCACCGGCCTTGTCCAGAACGTGGTCAGCAAGGTAAGGGCCGCGAACACCTGGTCCCCGCGTCCTTCTGATGAGCCTTTTCCCCCTTCGGTCGCCATATGTCTCTTCCTGCAGACGGGGGGGGGTGGAGGGATAGAAGGGGGTTCCCAAGCTGGTGCCAGCCAGCGGGGGACCTCAAATCCCAGCCAAAGTGATGCTAGTCTGTGTGTCCAAGAGCCCCGCATTCATTGAATTTCCTGCTGTCACTTGGGTGTGAAGCGAGGGCTTTTTGCTGTCCATCCACTGCGGTGACAGTGACGCTGCAAGCCACCTCTGAGGGGGCACCAGCCTTCCCTAATTTACACCCAGACACCTGTCCTGATAGGCATATGGAAAGAACGCCCCTCTTCTAAAACAAAAGCCTGAAATACCCCTCATCATCCTATCAAGTGCCACACTCGCTGAGGCAGGGATGGCCCACCTAGGGAATGAGGCCGCTGACCTCTTTCAAGGTCTGCTGGTGCCAGGACCGTCGGTCTGTCCTTCCCATCTGCTGGTTGTCCCTGCATCTCCTGTCAAAAATATCTATCCATGCAAATAGTGTCCTGTTCCCAGACGTTCTTTTTGGCAGACGTCGGCCAACACACACTTGGCTTGGACGCAGACTAAAGCCACTGAAAGAATTGAAGTTGTAGCCAGAAAAGCTTTTGAGAATTCCCTTCCTACTCCCACCCTCTCCCCACTCCTGTTCAATCTCTCCAAAGATATTTGACTTTAGACTTTGCTGCCCCAGTGTTCCCTCAAAATGTTTTCTTAAGACTTTAGTAAATATCACTGGAGTGGAGGAAGGATGCCAGGAAGATTCCAGTGTTCTAGGAGAGCAGGTACTCTAGCCTGAAGCACTAAGACCCCAGCACCCACTTTGTGTCTTGAGTCTTCCCTTGCTGAGCTGTTGTGTTCTGTATACACAGCACAAGTGGTTTGTAAAAAATGTGTGATCGTGGGGTTAGTTAGACTCATTGCTCTAGACATTTATAATTCTCCAGTTTTTCTTAACTTATCTGAAAGCCACTGTTCAAGCTATTTATGAATCTATTTTTTCTCCCTTCTGCATTTTAAACAACATATAAATACGTATATTCCCTTTTTCTTTCCTGGGGGTGGGGGAAGCAGTTCTGAGCACTTTAAAATGCTTTGTGTAAATGTGAGAATGGAATATGACAGTTTACAATAGTCAATGCACATGATACTCGCCCCTTCTTGAAATGTATTTTAGTAAACAGTTGTGTAGTTCATGATGTGTAAGATGAAACTCTTACATCATCTTAACCATTGTTTTAATCTAGTACCAACCCAGTCAGAAGTGCTCTGTCCTGTGGGAGCTGTCTGCCTTAGCTGACCCTACTGTTCTGCAAGGTGATTGGAAAGATCCTTCTAGCTTGCTTCAGCTTAGCCCTACAACCTCTCCCTTCCAACAGTGGTAATGTGAATGAGTTCCACTCATGGAGAGCATTTTTTTTTCTTTGCAGCATAGAAAAAACTCAGAACAATGACTATGTAGCTAAAATTCAGAACACTGACTGTTTAAATCTCTGTCAGACAGAATTTGGCTACCTCTTAGAGTATTTTAAACCCCTCTGTAGAGCTAAGGGAGAATAAAGGATTCAAGGAGTATATGTAAAGAGTGCTTTTCGTATGGGCCCAAAAAGAGGCAGAAAGTTAGGTGGGAAAACAGTTCTCTCTCTACCTTAGCTGTGGGGGACCAGAAAACAGCTACTCATCCTCTGTCAGGCATGGTGGGAAAAGAGAACAAAAATAGTCCTTGAAAACAGACCATGGAGGCATGTTGGAAAGCGAGGCAAGTTTTTAAAATTAGCACTCAGGAGGGTCACAAGCAGCACTAATGCGTGTGGTGTGCTTTGCGGGGTACTTGACAACACAGCACAGTTACACACCATCCTCAGGGCAACACTGAGTGATGAGAGCCACAGGCACAGTTTCTCATACAGTAAAGACTAGGAAGGACCTATTGATTTTCATGGACAAATACAATCTAAATAAAGGACTGTCCTGCAGTGTGGCAAATGATTTGAAGAGCTTTTCAAACACTTTCTGGCACTAAGGTGGACTTTTCCCCTTGCTGGCTATGGGCATTGGATACTGTATCAGGTGTGGAATAGATACCTTTGATGGGTACCCAGGAGTTCTAGAGGTCAGGTGCCTGTCAGCTCTGTGCCCACTTCCAGGCCTCTATCAGTATGTGAAAGTTCAGGGTCAGAGAAGTCACCATTGGTACTCTTTTCTGGTTCCTTAGCATGATCCTGCCTGCCTCTGGTAAATGAGCTGCAGGCAATATCTTCCTCCTTCAGCCTGGGTCCTCCAGCAAATGTGTTCCTATTCTAAGTGCTGGGTGGAGAGCAGGAGACAGAAGAGTTTGCCAGATACAGTGTGCACCTTCATTCTCATTGGCTGTCATAGCATTTACACACCTGATGCCAAAAGACCAGTTAGAATACCAAGCTTGTGCAGGTGAAAGGGATTATAGTTTTATCTCTGCATGTAGGCATCTACCTCAGTCAGACCAATTCTACCTATGTGGGAAAAAAGGCTTCCTCCTTCCAGTCCCTCATAGTAGTTGCTCTTGCTTGCAGAGACATGGTTGGGGCAGTAAGACTCAAGTTCTCTCATGCCTGTTGTTCAGCTCACCTGTCAGAATGACTATTTTTCCTTATGGAATATATTTTTAGTAGTTTCTTTCCTGGCTGAAAAATGTCATATATGACAAATCAGCCATGCTGATTGCTCTAGTTAACATCTGGCTCTTAAGCAAGGCACCAGGACACACCCAGCCAGGTGCTTTATCTTCTGCCCAAGAGCGGGAGATGGAAACCATGACTCTACTAACACTTGATGTATTAAGGATTTTAGTAGAAAAACCATATTCTGACTTGCTCAAGACCCTTCCTTATGGCACTGCATTAGGTGAAGATTTTCTGTGCTTTTGTTCATTGATGGTGTGTGACTAAGGCTTCATATTCATATTTTGGGACATTTAGATTTCTCCTATTAGGATCTCTTTACAAAACTGTTTTTCTGAGTGCAAATGTATACTACAGAACATAAATTCCTACCAACAGAAGACCACCCAAAACTAGTAGTGATAATAATAGCGTCACCATTCTTTTGTGCATGTTGAAACATTTTAGATTTGTTATTTCCTTTGATTAAAAATAATAACATTGGGCTGGGAAGGTGGCTCAGTGGTAGAGCGCTTGCCTTGTATGCTTGAGGCCCTGGGTTCGATTTCTTAGCACCACATAAGCAAAAAAAAAAAAAAGCTGGAAGTGGCACTGTGGCTCAAGCACTAGCTTTGAGCTGAAGAGCTGAGGGATGGCACCCAGGCCCAAAGTTGAGGCCCCACGACTGGACCCCCCCCCAAAAAAATAATAACATTGCCAGATGCTGGTTGACTCACACCTCTCACACCTGTAATTGTAGTTCTTCAGGAGGCTTAGATTTGAGGATCTCTATTTAAAGCTAGCCCAGGTAGGAAAGTCTGTGACACTCTTGTCTCCAATTAACCACCAAAAGACAGAGGTGGAGTTGTGGCTCAAGTGGTAGAGCTCAAGCCTTAAGTTTTTCAGAGACAGCACTCAGGCCCTGAATTCAAGCTTAGGACCAACACAGACACACAGACACAGACATAGACACACACACACACACACACACACACACACACAAAGAAGAAGAACAACAACAACATGGCCAGGCATGATGGCTCATACCTTTAATCCTAACTACTTGGAAGGCAGAGGTGGGAAAACTGGGGCATGAGATAACCAGGCAAATGCAGGCAACTATTTGATGAACAAAAAAAGAAAGCAAAAGGGCTGGGGGTGTGGTATAGGTGGTAGAGCAATAGGCTAGCAAATGTGAGGCTTCAAATTCAATCTCCAGTAATAATAATAAATTCAGATAATGAATACTAACAACAAATGGAAAACTACAAAGCAAGGCCACTCTTAACAGCATTATGGCAGGTTATAATTCACTGAATACACAGTTGACTGGGCTAGGTGTCCTGTACAGGAACCAGGCATTTATCTGCCCTGTTGATTTTCAAGGCTCTCTGCAGTTTCTTTCCCAGCCCTGTTGAGAAGTGTTGTTACTGCCTCCCTGAAAAGAACCAAAGGAATTCTTTAGAGCCATTAGAGGGCAGTTTGGAGGGGCCTGAGGAAAGACTGTTTTGCAGCCTGTTCATTTGTCATCCTGCTCTCATCCAAGTGTTCTCTATGCAACTCAATTCTCAGATACTTCTGGGACTTTAATCAAAAAGGCAAAGAAGAAAAAAATCCAACTCACTTGTTTTAAAAATATGTCTCCCAATAACTAACTTATATAGTTTATATTGTATCATTCTGAGTGGATCCTAGTTGTTATGCACATTTCTTTCTCAAATGATCTTTAGAATTTTGCCAATAATCAATGCTAATTAGCCTTCACAAGCCCCATTTTTTCCTTGTATGTGGAGTTTAGATTGTTCAATTTTAGTTTTTTCTTTTTTTTTTGTGGTCCAAGATGGGACTCAAACTCGGCTCCTTATGCTTTTGCTCTTTGGCTAGCGCTCTACCAATTGGGCCATGCCTCCAATCCCCATTTCTAGTCTTACGACTTTTCTTCTATTCTCATAAATTAGCAAAGATTTCCCATCTTTATTTAAGAGTTGTTTAACATCCTGGGAAGTAGTTTATATCTTTTTTCTAGAAGTTATTTCAAGTGATTTCAGTATGACTTAATTAAGACAAAATAATTATAGTATCACTGCAATGGTAATATTTTTTTTAAATAGTCCACAATTCTACTCTCTGAGTCTAGTAACTGGTTTTCACTTTTGAAATGCTTTACACACATGTGTATATATTTATAAAGTGTTCATGTAATAGAATCTGCCATTAATCAAAATCACATGAAGGGCATTTATCCAGGTTCTCAGAAACATTTTATGACCTGCTCAGCTTCTGACCTGGGCTGGTTCACCCCTCTTTAGACAACCTGGTGTGTTCCCTCGCTCCCTGGAGGTCACCATATTGATGCCGAATTTAGTTCAGACACCTGATCAGCATAGTGCACTGCAGCCCAGAACTCCTAGACTCAGGTGATCTTTGGGGCTCAGGCTTCAAGTAGCTGGGATTATAGGCACGTGCCACTGTGCCCGACTCAGAAACATTTTAAATGCTTAATATTTTTGCCGATTTACTAATTTTTTGAATTATTTTCCTAATATAAACCTAATATATTAGGTTATCTGAGTGGTGGCTTTCATCTAGTACATGTAACACCTCAGTGAACATCTTTATGCACATTTATTTTTAAAAATTGTAACAGATAACACATGTACATAGCTCAGAAAGCATACCGTTAAAGTAACACTGCTTCCCATGTCTCCCAGTCTCCCTCTTCAACAGAAATAATCTCTTTTCATTTATATCTTTTCTTTCACAAACAGAGCATGTTAATTGAGTGTGTATCAGTATAGAGAGTTCACTATTCTTTTTTAAGTCCTCATAGTATTTCACATCTGACTGGACATCAATTTAACTAGTCACTACAGAAGAGACATTGAGGTGATTTCTATTATATGTATTCTATTATATATATGAATAATAGGATACATAATATATAATACAAGTAAATATATAATATAGCTGCATGGAAAGAAATGAAACTCTGGCATTCATGAACATTTGCAAAAATGCAAAAAATTGTTAGGAGTATCAAAATGGGTTGCAAATTTATTTTGGTAGATACTGCTCAATTACTTTGTATAAGATAGCAATTTACATTTCCAGCAATAATTTTTTCAACCCTGTTCCCCTCACCCTCTCACTTCCTTTGTTCTAAAGCATCATCTAACTCTGATGTTTGCTAGTCTGGTATTCAGAAAATTTAGTTTGGTTATTGTTGTAATTTGCACTTCTCTCAGCGTCAGAGCTAAACTATCTTTTTCAAGTGTTCAAGCTCCTGATATTTCCATTCCCTTTGAATCATCTCTTCAGTCCTCACCTCTTGTGTTTGGAGAGTCTTGTTTCTTATGGCTTTATAGGAACACTCTTTGGTTAAATGAGAGAGGTCCTTTTAGTGGTTTCATATTTTCCCCCGAGTTTGTTGTTTGTCTTTTAGTTTTGTTTATGGTGTTTGGGGTATACAGAAAAGTTTGGTTTAGGATAAAGTCAAATGAATTAATCTTTTTATGGTTTTGGGTTTGGGTTAAATTTAGGCCTTCTATACTCCAAGAATATTAAGAAGAGAAAATTTTATGTTTCTGTCTATTGAGCTGTTAGGATAAACTGCTAGAAAGGGCAATACTAGGTCAGAGACTATAACCAGCATTCCATGCAGACTTTGATTTGGCCATAACAATGACGTGAACATTTAATTCCACAATCCTAAGACCAGAGCCAAGCAGCTGTGAAGTAGCTCTTTCCACTCCTTCTAGCAGACAGCACTCTTCCTTCTAAGTCTTCTCATTCTGAACCACGGTTGATCATGATGAACTAGCTACAAATTCACTCCGCTATGCCTCCCCCCACCCCCCATGTGTGCGTGTGCATGCTCATATGCTGATACTGGAGCTTGAAATGGGTGTCCCTTTTTGATCAAGGCTGGTACTCCACCACTTGAGCCACAGCTCCACTTTCAGTTTTTGCTGGTTAATTGGAGATAAGAATCTCATAGACTTTCCTGCCCTGACTAGTTTCAAACTGAGATCCTTCCATCTCTGTCTTCTGAGTAGCTAGCATTTCAGCCACGAGCCATCTGGTGCCTGGCTTGCAAATGCTTTGTGTGTCATTAGCATTTCGTTATAAGTTGCAGTTCATTGTGACTTTTCATCCAAGGTAGGACTAAATCAAAAGTTGTTGTCATAAAAACAACATGTTGAATTTGCTGAGTTCTAGCATTTCAACCAATCAATAGTGGGCTGCAGCCACTTTGCCTTCTGTTGATTAACAGCTGCCCTGTCCAGCTTCATACTCTGTAATGTCACCTTGGTAGCTTGCAGGGGGACACACCATTGGAATTGGCAGACATTGCACATTAGGGTTTTATTCAGAAAGCCAGTTGTTAAGCATCTATCATAATAATGAGTATGATTCCAGGCCACTCTTCTTTCATTTTTTTCTCCCAAGTTTACTTTCTTCCCTCCTTTTCATAGGTGCCCATACTGAGCTAAGCTTGTTGCTGTAGGCTGGGGAGTAATAGCAGGCAAAGATGAACAGCTCTGTCTCCATAATCCTTGCAGATCAATGAGCCTAACTGGTCAAATAATAATATTTTTAACTTCAAATGGAGTTAAGTGTATGGAAAGGAAGACTAGAACAACAACAAAATGTTACCTATACCAACTGAGATAGCATGAGAGAAAGGTATGTGTGTTTTCCAAAGGGCAAAGGCATTTGCAAAGGCCCCATGGCATGCAGGAGCCTGGACCTCATAGAAGCTGATATAGGAATAGGAGCTGGGTGGCTTTTAAAAAGGCACAGCCATCAAAGAGCATTAAGCAGAGTGAGGGAGATGATACAACAAGAAATCAATCATATTTTTGAAAAATCTTCTCCAGCTACACTGTGAAGATTTGATGAGGTAGGATTGTTGAGCGGACCAGGGAAAGCTAATGAGGCTCAAGGCAGATGCAGACTTACATATCCCAGGGCTTCCACCTAAGGACGAACTCAGTCATCTGAGGAGACTTGGAATGGAGTGTGTGTATGTGTGTGGAGGGAGGGTGTATGTATGTATGTGATGGCATGGAGATAGAGTTCAAACACTGGCATGCTGCAGCTGCCAAGAAAGGAGAAAGAGAAAGGAGTGCATTTGTAGGAGAGGCAGCCTGGGCCTGCCTCAGTGCTACTGCTGAAAGGAAGCAGGCCCCTTGAGGAGAGTCCTGAGGAGGATCATGGGAAATCACTCTGAGCTACCAGATCCAGATCAGACTTTGTGTAGCCAGAAGCCAGGCAAGAGGTAATGTGTTCTTGTGCCTTGACAGGAAACACTTTGGAGTAATCTAGCATTTTCTCCTGCTTTCCTGCTCCGTAGGGGAGGGTACTGGTTAAATTTTCACAAGGCTGAAGAACCAGACATAGGAAAGCTTAGGGCTGTGATTTCTGTCCAGCTTTTCCTATGCAGAACTACAGCTAGGGAAAGGACTGACCCATGTATACAGTGTTAATATGATCTCATCCAACGTCTTCAGTTTATAGATGGGAACACTGAGCTGAGGATTGGTGACTTGTCCAAAGTCACCCATATCACTGAGTTTTCAACCCAGTTCTTGGCACCCTCTGCCCCAGATCTGTCATCAAGAAAGAGTCCAGAGACATCAGCAGAGGCTTTGCCCTGTCTGCATGATGTGCTCTCCTTCACTGGCCTTTCAGGAGATCCTTTGGTGAGAATGGTACTGAGTGCCTGTTTGGATTACAGTAGTTGAGGTGTGGTTATTCTGTGGCCCCTCTCTCTGGACAGTTTTTTTTTCTTTTTCTGCTATCTGCTTCATTGGCCTTTCTAGATCCCTAGCCTGACCCTCTGCTTCATTGTGCTTCATTGTGCTAAATAAGAAGGAAGCTGTGTACATGTGAATCTACTCACAGCTTTCTGTTATGCCACATAAACTACTACCCTCAAGCCTGAACCCTACTTGCCTTTCCATTCTTGCCCTGATCTAACTTTGATATAGGGAATATCTAACTCCTAGCCTGGCCTGTCTTCTTGCCTCAGTTCTTTGCTTGTACTGTTCCACTTTCCTGGAACACCCTTTTTTTCATCCTTTAACCAGTTGGCTATTGTTCATCCTTCAAGCCAGCCCTCAGCTGAGGCATAGTACTCAGATATATCTGCATCCTAACTCAGTGTATCCAGGTTAGAATTATGTCTTCCTGTCTCCACACTGAAGGTCTTTGATCCACAAGTCAACATGATATGTGTCTGAACCTACCTGAACTTTACGTGAAGAGCATGAGAACATTTAGTTGGGCAGGATTGAGTGGCATTGCCGACACTGCTCTCTGGCACCAGCTTATCTTTGGGAGCATTCTTCAACTTGTTTCCTCATTGGCAGGGTGGGGTTAGTGCTGCTCAGCTTCAGGTGCTTGTGAGGGCAGAACACCTGGAAAGTGCCCGCCCTTCCCCAGGCACCTGGCAAACAGGAGCTACCTGGGAAGTTTCACCACTAGTGAGGCAAGAGCTACCCCAATGAGTCATCTGAGAATTACTTGAACTGAGGAGGTGACCAGCCACACCTAGAAGGGCAATTCAGCCCTCTGGATGTCTGCGCTCTTTATATTGGGGCCTGCATCCAGGGTCAACTGAGGGGCCTGCCCGCAAAGGACTCTAGGTTTTTGTCGGTGTGTGGAGTTCTAATATGAAACTGAACAGGTCACAGGGCCAGGCAGGTGCAAAATAAGCAACAGATCTAAAAAGAAGGGAATGGAAGAAGGGTACAAGGAGATGTCTGCAAAGTACAAGTGAACTCCACAGAGTGCTTGATTAGAAATCAGAGTTCATTCATGATGCCGAGAATAAGCTGACCATGCTTAAAATGTGGCAGCTACGCTGGGTGAAAAATGCATTTCAGACAGAATAGAACTTTGAGGAAGAGTTGATGGTAAGCAGACTTTGGGAAGGGGTGAAAACCAGAGAAAGTGCGTGTGCGTGTGTGTGTGTGTGTGTGTGTGTGTGTGTGTGTGTGTGAAGGGGTGAAAACCAGAGAAAGTTTGTGTGGGGGGGGGAGGAAGGGGTGAAAACCAGAGAAAGTTTGTGTGTGTGTGTGTATGTGTGTGTGTGTGTGTGTGTGTTTGTTCCCACTTGGAGTATCGCCTTGGGGAGTTTCCATGGGAGGCTGTTGACTTTTGAACTCAATATTCTCTGATCCTCTGCAGGCTAGTAAGAGTTAGTTTGGATCGTTTGCTACGCATTGACTCAGAGCTAGTCATGACCAGTAGGTAGGTCTCCCTCCAAACATATGACTTGGAGACTGATAGAGCCTTATTTTTTAAGAAAGGGGACAGTTGCTGGGGGTGCTGGTCCCTCACACCTATAATCCTGGTTACTCAAGAGGCTAAGAACTGAGGTCCACAATTTGAAGCCAGCCCAGGCACGAAAGTCCATGAGACTCTTATCTCCTCTAAACTATAAAATTAAATAAATAAATAAAGCTAGTAGTGAAGTTGTGACTCAAGTGTTAGAGCACTAGCCTTGAGCAAAAAGAAGCTCAGAGATAGTGCCTAGGCCCTGAATTCAAGCACAAGGCCTGGCACACAAAAAGAAAGAACTTTATGAACTTTATGAAACATTCTATGCTTGAACCCTCTAGCCTGGTCTTTTATATAGTATTATACCCAATCAGGTCTCTCTTTGCCCCTTTCTTTCTTTCTTTCTTTCTTTCTTTCTTTCTTTCTTTCTTTCTTTCTTTCTTTCTTTCTTTCTTTCTCTTTCTTTCTTTCTTCTTTCTTTCTTTCTCTCTCTTTCTTTCTCTTTCTTTCTTTCTCTCTCTCTCTCTTTCTTCCTTCCTTCCTTCTTTTCTTTCTTTCTTTCTTTCGGTCATGGTCTTGAACTCTGGGCCTGGGCGCTGTCCCTCAGCTCTTGAGCTCAAGGCTAGCGCTCTACCACTTGAGCCACAGTGCTACTTCCAGCATTTTATGTTTATGTGGTGCTGAGGAATCGAACCCAGGGCCATATGCATATGAGGCAAGCTCTCTATCACGGAGCCACATTCCCAGCCCCTCTTTTTGCATCTTTCTTAGTGGCAAATAACAAAGAAAAATTTCTAAGTACATTAAAAATGTACTTAGGCTCAGGTCTGTAATCCTAGCTGCTCAGGAGGCTGAGATCTGAGGATCACGGGTCAAAGCCAGCCTGGGTAGGAAAGTCCGTGAGACTCTTATCTCCAATTAATCAACAGAAAACTGAAAGTGCAGCTATGGCTCAAGCAGTAGAGCTCTTGCCTTGAGCTGAAAAGCTCAGGGACAGTGCCCAGGCCCAGAGTTCAAGCCCCACAACCAATTTTAAGAAAAAAAAGAAAATTTATTCCAAAGACACAGGTAGGAGCTGGGATACTAAAGTGAGGCAGGGTCCTTCAGGAATCATGCTGTTCTGTGCTGTTCTTGTCTGCCTTGTTCTTGAAAGCCCCCTCTGCCTTCATCCCTATCTCAGTTATTATCCAAACTGGCTTACTAACAGCTAACCTAGAGATCAGAATCTTCTGCCTAACTCCAGATTATTGGTCACAAATCTCCTGCTCAGCCTGTGCTTAGGTAGGGAAAGAGCTAAGATCCAGAGCTACGATGCAGCTCCTTGGAGCTGGGGGGATCCTTCAAGCCATGTGATGGTATAGGACTGGCTCTTCCCCAGATTGGTGGAGGGGTTACAGGCAGAGCTTTCTGGTAATTAACTGAGAGTAACTGAGTTATGGCTTATGTAATTATTAAATGCTTTAAACACTCAGGATGTAACTTACTTGTTCCCTGAAGCTTAGGGTTGAATTGGTAGGAGCACACCTCCCAAGGAGCCTTTTCTTGGAAGGATTGAAGATGGCTCTGAGGGAACATTTCCAGGTCATATGGGGGCTTGGAAGTTGCCCTTAGGTGAGTCAGTGGGACAGTTTTGCACGTTGTTACTCCTACTTCTGCCCCCCCCCCACAGGCAGGACAGTTACATAATTTAAAGGCCCAGTTCAAAATGGAAATGTGTTCAGAAAGTATAAAGGGAGGCTCATGCCTCTAATCCTAGTTACTTAAGAGGCCGAGATCTGTGGATCAGTTTGTAGCCAGTCAGAGCAGGGCAAGTCCATGAGCCTCTTATCTCCAATTGACCACAAAAAAGCCAGAAGTAGAGTTGTGGCTTATGTGGTAGAGCACCAGTCTTGAGCAAAAAAGCTAAGAGAGAGTGCCCAAGCCCCAAGTTCAAGTCTGTCTTAGTAACAGAACACACACACACACACACACACTTTTACACATATATACATATATAATCATATATATAATGATGTATATGATAAAGTAAGCAAAAAGATGACAGCAGATCATAAGCCAAGTGTAGGTCCTTCTGTCTCAAAGCCAGCTGTCATTGCTGCAGAGATGGGTAAGTGCTATTCCCTGCCTTTTCCCAATCTGTCTTCCATAGCTTTTGTTGTCATCTTTGCCTCTCTCAGCAACTTTGTTTTATGTCACATTATTACGTTTCCTCTGGCAGAAAATAAAACATACTTTTGGGGGGGTTCATTTTTGCCAGAATGCAGAGTCACAAGGCCCTCATCAATTTTGTTGTGGATCTTGAACTACACCAGTCTGGAAGAGTTAGAAAGACAGCTAGCTCATGCTGGAAAACACTGCTCTAAAAGTCAAATGGTCTGTCGGTTTACTTATCTGGACAGAAAACCAAATAGCTGAGTCATGGGGATGTGTGGTCGAGAATGTTAAGTCATAGGAATGCTAGTTAAATGTTTATCAGAACTTTTTTGTTCAAGTAAGGAGAAAGAGTAGAATTTCTTCATAGAATTTTAATATTCTTCTGACTATAAGACATACTCATGCTTTGTTTTATTTAAAAATTAAGTGGGAGGGGCTGGGCTCTGGTGTCTCATGCCCATAATCCTAGTTACTCAGGAGGCTGAGATCTGAGACTCCAATTAATCAGCAAAAAGATGACTCAAGTGGCAATGACAGCCTTGAGTAAAAAAGCTAAAGGACAGAACCAATGCCCTAGTTTAAGCCCCAGTACTGACACAAGAAAAGGAAAAAGAGAAAAGAAAAGAAGGGAAGGAGGGGGAAGGAAGGAAGGAAGGAAGGAAGGAAGGAAGGAAGGAAGGAAGGAAGGAAAGAAGGAAGGAAGGAAGGAAGAGAGGAAAGGAGAGAGGAAGGGAGAGAGGAAGGAAGGGAGAAAGAAGACACAAAAGAGTCAAGCAAGGGAGCCTTGGGGAGATGTGTTGAATTATGGGTGGGGTCCTCAGCCAACACTGTAATTTGCACTATAGAGTGTTTGCTCCTAGATTAAATTATAAACTGTTTTCTCTATTGTGTTTTACAAATTGGGTGCCCTTGATTATTACACAGTTGAGGTACTTCACTGTTTGCAGATGCAGATATAGGCACATTTAGAGTGAGCACAAAGTTATTCTCTTACAATATTTAAAATTTTAATTGTTTAACATGCATCTGACATGCAACTGGCAATATATCCATTTCTCAGTGCACAGTTTGGTGGCGTTAAGTACACCCACATGACTGTGCAGCCATCACAAACATCATCTCCAGAACTCTTCACTCTATCATCTCTAGAAACTCTGCCCCTATTTAAACACTAACTCTCCATGCTTTCTTCCCCCTAGCCCTTGTAGCCCCCATCCTACACTCTAGGTGTTTCAATAAGTGGAATCCTATAGTATCCATCCTTTTGGTATGGGCTTATGTCACGGAACATAATAATGTCCCCAGAGTTCATTCATATTGTAGCACATATCCAACTCTCCTTTCTTCTTAAGGCTGAATGATACTCCATTGTATATGGACCATAATTTATTTATTTATTTATATCTATTTATTTATTTATTATTGTGAAAATATCGTACAGAGGGGTTACAATTACATGGGCAAGATAACGAGTATATTTCTTTTTATTTTTTTTGCCAGTCATGAGGCCTGAACTCTGGGTCTGGGCGCTGTCCCTCAGCTCTTCAGCTCAAGGCTAGCGCTCTACCACTGGAGCCACAGCACCACTTCCGGCTTTTTCTGTTTATGTAGTGCTGAGGAATCGAACCCAGGGCCTCATGCTTGCAAGGCATGCACTCTACCGCTGAGCTACCTTCCCAGCCCTACGAGTATATTTCTTA
>NW_012267248.1:4815021-4828265 GCF_000151885.1 Dipodomys ordii
TCTTCAGCTCAAGGCTAGTGCTCTACCACTTGAGCCACAGCACCACTTCCGGCTTTTTTCTTTTTGCTTATGTGTTGCTGAGGAATCGAACTCAGGGCCTTGAGCATGCAAGGCAAGCGCTCTACCACTGAGCCACCTTCCCAGCCCTGGAATCTGCTTTTTATGCATCCTTCCCACTCCTCACTGCCTCTCAGTTCTAATAGTTAAGAGCTGATTGGCAGAATCAGGGCAGCCTTGACTTGTTGATGTACTAGACAAATTTCCTTCACTTCCTCTTCTTTTTGGGGGGAAGGGGGTAGAAGGCAGGTATGATAGGGCTTTGGGGGAGGGGCTGCCATCCCCAAAGGGCAGGAATCCCTGACCCTGGAGAGTCATGACTCCACAGCTCCTAGGACTCACTCCCTGTCTGATGGGGAGACACTGAGAACAGTAGTAGTACCATAGGCAGGAAGAAGCCACATGTGGAGGAAGCCAGCTATCAGCTGTTGCTATGGGGGATCCAGGGATGACTTAGCAGTGGATCTGATGGAGGTGCATCCTGTGTCTGTGCATGTAAGACAGGCCTTGAGTAATTAGGACTTCTTGTCTTGTTCGTATCCTCCTTGTTTTCCCTGTCTGTGAGAAGCACCCAGGCCAATTTTGGGAGGGCTGACAGCTAGGGGCAGAAGAACCTGTAACCATACACTATCCAGTACAGATACTGCTTCTGCTCTCAAGCTGCCTATCCTAGAGTAAGAACTAGGCATTCCTGTTTTTGTAGCGAAGCCTGATCATGACCTCTGAGCAAGGAGAGTTGTTTTTTGTTTGTTTGTTTGTTTTTCCTTTTTTTTGTCGGTCGTGGGGCTTGAACTCTGGGCTTGGGTGCTGTCCCTCAGCTCTTCAGCTCAAGGCGAGCATTCTACCACTTGAGCTACAGCGCCACTTCCTTGTTTTTCCTTTTTTTCTGAAGGATGACATTTGCTGCCTTCACTGGGCTCAGGAAGGAAATGGGAAATATTTTTGCCCAGCTCAGCCCTTGGATTTCTCACCTCTCACCTAACATCCACAAGGGAGAAATGAAGCAGAGACAGACATCCCACCTGTGGCTTGAACACACATGAGTAGATTTGAAGGAAGGTCACGTGTTCTGCCTGTGCAAGCGTGTCATCCTGAGATGGACTGACTGCATTGCTTTCAATGCAGGTTAAGCAACCAATAATATCCTAGCAATAAGGTAACTTTAGAGAATGGAGTTCCACGTAGATGATGTGTTCATTGTGAAGGCAGTTGAAAGGATGAGAATATTGGAGACTTACTCCAAGTTCTGATTCTCTCAGGTCTACCCTGAGCTGAAGAACAGTTGTGCCAGCAGCAAGAAGGTAGGCTCTTCTGTCCTTTGCAAAGCACTGGCATGGTTTGGAAAGATTTAAACGATTATTTTAAACTTAGACCTTTTCAACAGTTTTGTAGATCTTAATCCCAAAGCCACAGTGGTTGCTGGAGCTGTTGTTTTCTGAGCAGAGAAGGGAGCTGTCCTGCTGGCTACATTATACACTGGCTGTCATTAGAGCAGAGGCCCTCTATCTTAACTATTATTGTGAATAATGCTCTCTATGCATATATATATCTATGCATTTATATTATATCTACATGTATATATTCACAAACACATATACCTACCATGGGTATGCACTGTCTTTTGATTTGGGACATAAAGAGAATTTTTAAAGGGACAAATGTTGTAAGTACCTGTATGGCATATGGCTATAACTGGACCTGAGTCAATGCCTCGTTGTCTTATAGGAGAAAAGTAGAGGTTAAGCAGTACAGACATGTTTCTCTTCGAGGAAGTGTAACCCTTTTTGTTGTGACCTTCTGAGGGTCATTTCCTATGAATATTGAGTGTTTGTCCATTTCTTACCAGTTAGCAGTTATAATCTCTTGAGGGCTCAGAGGAAAATAGTTCTCATTTTTTACTTTCTCTGATGGAGGTTAGAAAAACATTCCTCTGGTTAGTTTGAACATCCTTTAATGCACATGAATACTCTTTCTCTGTCTTCATGTGGTTTGTGACCAGATTATTTTATCCTAGCCTTAGAATCCCAGAATTTGCATGTGTTAGAATTTGTAATATATTCATATATAATATTAGGTCATGGAGAACAAGCAAAGTATGTGTGGCCACATCATATTTTATAGTGAAATGATATGTGTAGTGGGAGAGAATCTCCAAGACAAAATAAGCTTGGAAAATGCTTCATGCAATGCCCATTTTTCAGGATTCATAATATATGTCAATATAATTAAAGCCACTCAGAAGTCCGGGACATCAGCTTTGCAAATTATTTTCCATTGGTTCCCAAAGAGTGAGGAGGAACTCAAGGTGTTACCCATGTTAAGCATGAGCTATACCAGTGAGCCAAACCCCCAGCCCAGTGCCCTTTTCAGATGAGTGTCTAGTAATGCCCTTGCAAGCATGCTGCCTTCAGCAAATGCTTCAGGGCTGATTTAGAGACAAATGCATCTTAGATGTACAGTCACATAAGAGAGGATAGTCTAGTTGTGTTTTTTTTTCATGATCCATTTGTTTTTTCTTTCATCTTGTCTTTTGCCTCCTACTTTGGCTTAGAGAGGGTGAAAAGTAAAGTAGAGGTATTGGCTGGATCAACTTATTATCCTGTGCCATGCCTTGTTGAATTTCTCTGTTGAGTACAGAGGGGATGGGGGCTACTAATTTAGAAGGGCTGGGATGGAACTCAGATGTCCTGGATTGTTAAGCAAAGCCAAGCCCATGAAAGCCAAATGCTGATGTCAGTTAAACTCACTGTGTGTATTACGGGAGAAGAAATATCACACTCATCTCCAGCCTCACCCAACAGGCTCCCAGGCTGTCCCTGTAATCCCAAATCTAAGACAGGAGAGGGAAGCTCTTTCGGAGCTGTGCATGCAATGCCAGTTACAGATGCCAGAACCTGCCCTACTGTGACCTGATGAGATGGGAGGGATGACGACCTCCAAGAAATCGGGCTGAGTCCATGGCAATGACTTTGCTTGGGCTATCTTGCAGCTACTTTGGCTCTGAGAGGATTGCTGTTCTGCTTTCTCTCACCTACTGAGGTTTAAATTATCTCCTGGAGAGTATTGGAAGGGTGTATACTCTTCCATTCCCTGTCTCAGGCACACTTAGGGTTCCCAGAAAGCTGATTTCCAGTACCAGCCACAATATGCGGGAAGGCAATCCTGGCTTTGGTTCCAGAATGCTTTGGGCTTATACATGCAGCCGCCTCTCAGTCAGCTTGTCCTCAGGATACTAGAGCATTCACATCGGAGCTGAGGAGTCTGGCTGCTGTCTAAGGCAGAGCCACCTCTCTTTGCAAGGGCTGTGTCTGTAGATTTGAATTCCAGCTAAGCCCTGGTTAGCTGGGAGCCAGACTACTTGGTCACCTTCTGTTGTCACCCTACCAAGTCAGCATGGTGGTTGTAGGAGATTAATAGTTCAAGAGTAAAGCATATAAACATATTTAGGTTGGCTCATCTGACTACTTGTCTCTTTTGGTCGGAGAAATGATAAGGAGTGACTGATTGCAAGGAGGTGTTGGGGAAGAGGCTGAGTTGCTATTCCCAGGATGCTGCTAGGGAGGTCTGAGGGAAGGCCATCAACGTCTTGCAATCTAGAAAGACTTGAAAAATGTTCCAGAGTCCCATGTACAACTATGCCAGGTCCTCCTAGCCCCAGTCGGGCTGGGAGCACAGCTTTTCCCTTGAGGGCCTATTCTGAGTTGCCATTCCCACCTTCTCAGTGCTGGTATGCACACAGGATGTAGAAAACCCTTGCTGTGTATCAGTTAGTGGTGGGACTCAGATGAATTACTGAACCTCTTTTCAAAATAGTGATCTCAGATGTAGCCCCTTAGGAACTGCCTAACTCACTGACAAAATTCATGAGTAATAATCCACTTGTGCCTGTATCTATATCATTTGGGCATTCTTAGAACACTGCATATTGTAGAGTTTGTGCCTCTGACATCATAAATGTTGCAACAGAGCCCCCACAAGGTGAAATAATTTGCCTAGGATTGTTTGGTAATCACAGAGAAAAATTGGAATAGAAGTATGGATTCACTGGGCTCTACATCTGGACTGGGGAGTCCCCGTTTCTTTGGAAGATTATGTTCAAGTGCTGGGCTCAGACTTCAGCCTGTTTTGTTGATCACATGACAGTCTTTTTCAGAGATGGTGGTTAGCTATAGCCCAGATATAATAAAGACTAGACCAAGGTAGTGAGAATTTGAAACCTGTGTTCTCCTCTACTTTGACCCTTGGCTGAGTTAAGCTTCTCTGGGTGCATGTGGGCCAGGTTGCAGGCTTGGGTTATATGTAGTTTGTCAAGGGCTGATGCTGGTTGTCATCATCATGGAAAAAAGGTGGTTGTTTAAATTCACTGTACCTGCTTCCAGTTTGTACCAGACAAGGCAAAAGAAGAAAAAAATCTAACTTCACATTTACCTAATAACATTCATATCCTCTTCCTGATGGTGAGACCAGTGTTGAAACCAGATGAAAAATTAGTTGACCTTTTTCAGCTGCTGTGAACCATATCTTATATAAAAAAAAAAAAAGGCGGCTGTTTGGCAGGAAGCTTAGGAGTTGGCTCCGATTAAAATGTTATTTTTTTAATCATTCATGTTGTAAGGGTTTGCCTTAATTGCAGATGGTACTGGACAATGCCCCAGCTTGGCCATAGCTGATTTGTAAGTCTGTTGGGAGAGCCAGGCTTCCTGGAGTATCATGTCAGCCTGTTGAAAGATGGCTTTTTCCACAGAAGCCCAGTATAGCACACCTCAGCCAACAACTGGTCTCTGACTGTGTCTGGCAGGGGTAGAAGCTTTTGTATATTTTGAACAAGTCACTTCACCCCTCTGGACCTCACTTTGCTCATTTTGTAAATTACGAGGTTGACTATGACTTTTTCTAGCCCTTCTGGCACTAAAGATTCTGTGAAAAATAACATTCAGGCTGAGGATCCCTTATCCAAAAAATTTGGGTCCAGAGTGTTAGGCTTCAGGTTTTTATACAAAATGAGGTATCTAGGAGACAGGATACAAGTCTGAACATGAGATTAATTTTTGTTTTATATACTGTTTAGATGCAGTGCCTGAAGGCCATTTGATAGGGCATTTTTCAGTGTTCTTGTCATATAATCTTCGGTGTGGAGGTTTCTACCTACCCGGGCATCATGTTGACACTCAAAAATGTTGCGTTTTGGAGCATTTCAGAATTTGGATTTTCAGCTTAGAGTTTCTCATCAGGTACTAGGATGTTTGTTTGTTTACAGTACTGAGGATTGAAGTCAGGGTGTTACACAAATTAGGCAAGTGCTCTCTACACCCCAGCCTAATACTGTTTTGAACCTCTGCCATTTACTGGGGACCTACTTGCTGTTTACAGACATGGCACAAATACTTTTGTCGGTCACCTAATGATGAAATGCAAAGCCTGCCCTATTTTCACTGCAGCACTCTGCTTCCTTGTATATGAAGGGGACTGAATCCAGCAAGACAGACGTAATCCATCACCTACTACCACATTGCAGAGAATGGATATTAGTTGATGAACCAGGGCTCCTGCTTTGAGCTTACTGCAGAGAATGAACATGTGGAGTTTATTTGGGGAAGGAGGAGCAAGCACTTGCCCCAATACTGGGTTTGAACTCAAGACCTCACACTCTTCCTTAGCTATTTTGTCCAAGGTTGTGCTCTCACTTGAGTCATACCTACACTTCTGGCTTTTTGCTGGTTAACTGGAAATAACAGTTTCTCAGATTTGGCTCTCTGGGCTAGTTTTGAACTTTCATCGTGTCAGTTCTTAGTCTCCTGAGCAGGTAGGATTTCAGGCATGAGGTACCAGTGGCCAGCAGAATATGTGATTTAATGAGACTTTAATTTATAATCTGCTTCAAAGCTATCTGATCTTGGGGTGGTTGCTTTGCCTCTTTCAGTTCACATGTTGATGGCTACTCCTATAGGAGGTCTGGGGATTAGGGAGCGCTCAGACCATGCAGCCAACAGAGTGCCTTGCTAATGATAGATTCTTAGCTAATCTTACTTTCGTTTCTTCTCTAGAACTTAATTTATGAAATAGATGTGTTCCATTAAAAGAAAAGTCCTTATTGTTTTACATAAAATTCTGATATACCCACTTTTCTATTATTTTAATAATAAAACTAGAAATACCTCTCCCTGAGGAAAATCACCCATGGTAAAAATTTGGACATAAACACAAAATGTTGTAAATGGTATAAATTGTGTGCTCTGAGGAGAGGTTAATTACTTAAGCTAAATTATATTTGAAGAAATAATTCTAAGAGAACAACAAATGAGAAGCCAATGACCCAGGGTAGAGTAATTCCCCTCTACCTTGGCCCCCTGGGCCTCCCATTACTTCAGTATCAAGCATAGAGAAATAAGACATGGTCACTCAGTTAGTGCAGGCATTGGCAAGCTTTCTATAAAGGATCAGACAGTAAGAGCAAATAGCTTTGGCTTCATGGGCTGTGTGGTGTATATTACAACTATTCAGCCTACCCTCGTAGAGCCAAAGAAGCCTCGATGATACATCAATGAAATGTGGGTGGGTGACAGTAGAAGTTTATTTACTATAATAGAAACAGGGCTGTATTTGGTCTGTGGAACACAGTTTCCAGCACCTGAGCTAGTGGGAGAAGAAGACTCACAGACAGACATGTGTAATTGTGTGTGTGTGTGTGTGTGTGTCGGTCATGGGGCTTGAACTCTGAGCTTGGGCGCTGTCCCTCAGCTCTTCAGCTCAAGGAGAGCACTCTACCACTTGAGCCACAGTGCCACTTCTGGTTTTCTGGTGGTTAATTGGAGATAAGAGTCTCACAGACTTTCCTGCCCGAGCTGGCTTTGAACCGTGATCCTCAGATCTCAGCCTCCTGAGTAGCTAGGATTCCAGGCATGAGCCACTGGTGCCCGGTCCAGGTGTCATGTTTTGATAGTCTGGTGTTTATCATAAGTACAGCCATGCCATAGGAGCACAAAGAAGGGGTTCTGATTTGGCCTGGGGAGTTAATTAAATCGCATAGGAATATGGAACTGTACCCATTTTTACATTTTGTCATTTTTCATCCACTTGTCTTTTCACTTAATCATAGCTTACAAAAGTAACAGAAGCTCAGTGAAAAAAAAGAAACTCAGTCCATACAGCCCTTCCATACTCCAGCCAAAGGTTTGTGCAGAGTTCAGTTATGGTAGGTCTCATCTTTTAGAAGTAGTGTTGGTGAGAAGGACCATGGCCAGCATGGGGTGGGCACAGGATCGGGGAGCAGTTCTCAGAAGGGTCTTTGTGTGTGATATGGTGGTCTTTCCAGAATGAGTGGGAAGAGCGTCAGTGTTCATGCCACAGTCCACTTTTGTTCATACACCCTTAACTAATTAGAAGATATCCTCTAGCAACATAGGGAATGTGGGTAATCCCCAGGCAAACAGTGCTCCTCACTTGATAGAAGTTACTGTGCTAGAAGCTTGTTGGAAGCTTGTATGCTAACTTCACTGAAGACACCGATAGCTGTTTTGTTCCTTAGAGCTCTCTATAGTGCTTTCTCTCTGTCTCTCCCTCCTTAATATACTTTTATATAGCTTGCTCTTTATTTTTCCTTTCTTGGAGAAGACTCATTGGTAAAGTATATTGCATATTTTAGATAGGTTCTTCAAGGATATAGTTAATAGAAAGACATTGCTTTTTAATAGTCTCTGCTGAAATATAAGGATCTACCTAGCTTCCACAAATTTCCATAGAGGAATCTACCAAATGTATAAAGATATTTAAAACAGTACACATTCTATTTCCTCTAAGAAAAAATGTAAACGAGCAACTCATCAGTGACTCATGCCCATCAGTGGCTCATTCCCTTAGTCCTAGCTACTTTAGAGGCTCTAGTTTGAGGCCAAGATTTTAAGGCAAAAATTTCTCGATATCCCATCTTAACAGAAAAAAAAAATACAAAAAACTGGGTGTGGTGCTATGTACCTGTCATCTGGCTATGATGGGAGGTGTAAAGTAGGAAAATCCCAGTTCAGGCTGGTCTGGGCAAAACGTAAGACCCTGGACAAAAAAATAAGCATGGTTCAAGTGGTACAGTGCCTTCATAGTAAGCCCTGAATTCAATCCTGGATCCACGGAAGAAGGAAGGAAGGGAGGGAGGAAGGGAGAAAGGAAGGGAGAGAGGGAGGAAGGGAAGAAAGAAGGAAAGGAGGAAGGAAGGAAAGAAGGAAGGAAGGAAGGAAGGAAGGAGGAAGAAAGGAAGGAAGGGAGAGAAGGAGGGAGGGAGGGAGGAAGGGAGGGAGGGACAGAAGGGAGGCTGAAAAAAAATAAAGCAAAGTGAGTTCCTATATGTTTTCTCAGAAATAATCACACGTCAGCTCAACTGGGAGCATGTTTGTGTGGTTATTTTTGTTTCCCTTTAAAATTCTCCTGGAAAGCAATGCTGTTTCCCCTGCCCTATAAAAAGGGTAAGATTCCTGAGAATGAGGAAAGCTCAGCGTCATAAATGAAGCCTCACAGTTTGCACTCCTCCAACTTCAACACACTGTGTGGAAAAGAAGGAAGTAGGTTGTAGGAATTCCATTTGGAGAAGAGACAGGATAGATAGATCATTTCTTAGGATTTGCAATGAATCCAAAATTACTGTATAAGCCACAAGAATGGGCTACAGGAAGTTTAAGAACCTTGACCAGGAGCCTGATGCTAGTGGCTCATACCAGTAATTCTAGCTAATCAGGAGGCTGAGACCTGAGGATCAAGATTTGAAGCTAGTCTGGACAGAAAATTTCACAAGATTCAGTCTCCACTTTACCCATGAAATGTTGTGCTGGAGATAATGACTCAAGTGGTGGAGTGCCAGCCTTGAGCAAGCCAAGCTGAGAAACTGGGACTGCAGGTTTTTGAGGTGAGTCCCTCTTTAGCCCAGACAAACACAGTTGATTTTGCATGTCCTTTAGTAAGACATGGTTACTCTTTTGGCACCAAGTTAGAAAAGAATGAAAGTTGAGGAGTAATTGAAGCAGTAATTAACAAGAAAAAAAAAAGGAAAAAGAGAGAGAAAAACAAAACAAAATTCCCTTCAGAGTACCTGGCAAGGGTGTTTATGATGTCATCTGAGGAAGCTTGTGAGGTTGCCAACTCTAATTGGCACTTGTGTTAGCTACTGTTGACAGTGAGCCTTTTAAAACTGGAGGACAAAGACAAACACCTATGGCTCATGCCTGTAATCCTAGCAAATCAGGAGGCTGGGACAAGAAAGCTATGAGACAGCATCTAGGCCCTGAGTTCAAGCCCCAGGACCAGCACAGAAAATTTATTTATTTGTCTGTTTACTTATTTATTTATTAAATTGGAGGGCGAGCTTGGAGGCAAAAAAAAAAACAATAATTTGAGGTTTTAAAATCATGTTATATATTTTGAACTTTCATGAAGTCTTAGAAAAAGGAATCGGAAGACAGTTGGACCTAGAGTACTAAGGCAGGTGGCTTGGGTGCCTTCATGTACAGAGTTAACTGTAGTTAGCAAGCTCCCTCAGCCTAGCTTATGGACTCGTTTCTTTAGTCCACCTGTGGATCATGTTTCGGGGTGACCCGTGTGTGTGTGTGCGTGTGTGTGTGCGCGCGTGCGTGTGCGTGCGCGTGTGTAGAATATTGAATATTCTTGCCAATGCAATGTCTCTAGTGTAAAAAACAAAAGGAAAACCAAAACAACAACAACCTGCAGAGCACAGCAGCTCCACAGCATATAAAACAGCACTTTGCCCCCTCTAAAGTGGCGTTCACACCAGGCTGCCTAAAGGCCACTTTAGAGGGGGAAAAGTGCTGACTCCACATACTTGTAAATTCCTGCAACCCTGTCAGGAATTTTGTTTCCTTTAAGCCTTTGAAAGTTTAAGCAGTGTTTCCCTCTTTGCTGTACTGAATGGGAATATTTCCTTTTATCACAGCTGGCTGTGCACAGGGTTAGACTGGGAAAACCCTGCTGGTTTGCTGATGTGAGAGGCTGCAGAGGGGATCTACACTTCAAAAGATGGAACTCAGGGGAATTCTTCATTTATTTCCCTATATAAAAAAAAGCCAACAACAACAAAATCTTCTTTGTGCTTTAGTGGTGAGCATTAACATAAGTAAGCTTTGAGCTGTGAAAACATGCTTGGTTCCCAGCCATTTTCTTTTCGTCTTTTTAAGACATGGTACTTATTTGCTGATTTATTTTGAGGTAGGGCCTTACGGTGTTGCCCAGGGTACCCATGAACTCCTGGGCTCTAGGATTCTCCTTCTTCAGCCTTGAAGAACTAGGACTGCAGGCATGGGCCATTGTACCTGGATCTATTCTTAAAATGCAGAGCAAGCTTCCCTGGACTTATATTTTAGATGGTGTAAAACATATTCTAATCAGAAGCTGACATCTAAGGATCAAGGTTCAGGGCCAGTCCAGGTAGACAAGTCCTTGAGACTCTTACCTCCAATTAGCCAGCAAAAAACAGTTGGAGACACGGTTCAAATGGTAGAATTCCAGCCTTGACCAAAACAGCTGAGCAAAAGCATGAGACCTTGAGTTCAACCACAGTACTGATACATAAAAAGGATGAATGTGTGTGTGTGTGTGTGGGGGGGGTGTATTACTTTGTTGGTTTGTTTTAAAAAATGATCTTGTCTTACTGTTGTCATCATCCTTCAGAATTTCCTTATCATATTAGAGTTTCTAGATTAATCAGAGGTGTCAGTGGCTTACACCCTTATTCCTAATTACTCAGGAGGTTGAGATTTGAGGATTACAGTTTGAAGAGAGCCAAGGCAGGAACGCCTATGACACTTTTATCTCCAATTAACCACAAAGCCTGAAGTAGAGCTGTGGCTTAACTGGTAGAGTGCTAGCCTTGAATGAAAAAGCTAAGGGACAGCACCTGGGCTCTGAGTTCAAGTATACTAAATGAAGGAATGAAAAAGAAAGTTGGAAATGTAAAGAAACATAGAAACTGGAAAACCAAACTCAGTTCTGTTCTGCCATCTTGGTGTTTGGGGCTGCCTTCCAGTTCTCCATGCGCTCCAACATCTTTTGTCCTCATTGTGGTTTTCATTCTGGGGCTTTGTTTATATTATTTTTATTCATTTATTTATAAGATATGTATTATATTATTATTTTATATTGTTATTTATATTATATCCTGAGCATCCTCTTAGTTGTTACTTTACAAAAGTATTGTTGTCAATACCTGTGCAGTCTCTTTCCTATTTACTATCTCACTTGCTCTTAACAACCAGTGAACACTGTGGCAGAGGGGCCTCTGTGGCCTTCCTGGATAACTTCCTTGGGAGGAAATTCCTAAGAAGGGACTTGCTGGGATAAAGAGAGAACAGCATTTGAACAAATATACTGCATGTTGTCATATGCCTTCCAGAAAAATAGTGCCTGTTTGGGCTCCTTGTACAGATCCTTACCCCTTCGTCTCTCCTGCATCACTAGAGATTTCTAGTTGAAATGTTAGTTTATATTGATGAGCAATCATATTTAAGAGGAAAAAAGTTTATCCTGATGCAATATTCCGGGCATTAACTATAGACTTACCTTACAAATTTAAGTGTTCATAATTATTTGTGATCATACATGCATATATATATTTTTCCGAGACAAAATGTTGTGTAGCCCAGGCTGGCTTTAACCTCAAGCTCCTCTTGCTTCAGCTTCCCAAGTGCTGGGATTACAAGCATGCTTCACTGGGCTGCTTTGTTTATAGTATTTGACGCATAGGTATTTTAAATAATAATTAAACTGAACAATAAACTAGTGACAGTTAAACTGACATAAATTGGAACAGCCATTTCTCTAGGTAGACCTCTCCCCTTCCCAGCCTAGTTTTCAATCCAGAGAGATTTTCATCCCACCATGAAATAAGTAATCTGTGTTCTTACAATCCTACATTATAGGATTCACTCTAATTGAAATTTTTTATGTCATCTATTGATCATCTTCTTTAGAAATTTGTTGTTTCCTTGATGACATTTCTCTACTCTATTTAGTCCTTCAAAATAATATAAGCTGTATTTCTTGTAGGCTATTCTTAAAATACATTAATGTAAAAGTAAGTCTAGTGATTTCCTATAACCTCTGCCTTTTTTTCTTCAGTTAGTGTGTGGCATTAAGAATGCAGATATATATGTCTTGGAGCCACTTGTCTATCTTCAGTCCCAGCTGGAAGCTTCCAGCATTCCCACTGGCTGCTCCTGATGGGGAGAGCAGCAGAGAGCAAGCGTGGGCGGCCTCAGGGTTAGGAACTGGGCTGTGACTTGAAGCTTTTAGGACTTGTTAAACCAGCAGATGAGTGCTAACATACTTCAGTAAAGGATCATTTTCATTTTTCTCTAGGAAATGGATTGGAAGGGGGGAGTTAACGCAAGGAGGAAGCTTGTGTTAGTTAGTTCAGGGAGGGTGTCTTAACGAGGCATATCTTGCTCTGCAAACTTATCCTAACAAACTTAGTCAGGGAATGAGTGTGGTAAGCTTTTATCCCAAACAAACCTAGTCAAGGAATGGATGGGGTTCAGTTTGCAAATAGTAGAAACTAGTATTTCAGGAGATACAGAATACAGGGAACTGATTCCTGCTCAGTGGCTAGAGAAGCTTCAGGCTGCACCCCTGGATGAATTCCCAGCGCAGCACTTCATTGCCAGTGTCACTGTTGGGGTCCTGGGAAATAGAAAGTCACTATCCTATCCCCGGTACACTTCCTCAGCCACTGCCAGAACTCTGGCTCCTAGCTCACCCAAACTCTGCCAGATCTAATTAGCAGAGTGGATGTTACATTTACCTTTCTTAACATTCCTCCTCTTTCCAATCAGCCCAGAAACCAGAACTAGGGTAGTCATTAAGAGTTCTTTTAGGATATGTGTTTGAGTGACAGATTCTAAACCATATTTGAAGGTGTGGGCCACAGTGAGGACAGTGACTTACACCTGTGATTCTGTCTTTATTGGGGAGGTGGAGGATCACAGTTTGAGGCTAGATTGAGAATGACATACTCTTTCTCAACTAACAAGCTAGGCCTCATGATTCATACCTGTACCCCAGCCAGGTAGGAAGCTTAGGTTAGAAGTACTGTGGTCAACACTAAAGCTACCAGCACAACTATGTTTATTGCAGCATTATTTACCATAGCTAAGATATGGAACCAACCCAGATGCCCCTCAGTAGATGAATGGATC
>NW_012267248.1:4828845-4879160 GCF_000151885.1 Dipodomys ordii
AGGAGCCTGCAATGCTTGGTAAGAAATGTACGCATTATCCTGCCCATGCAATTGTAACCCCTCTGTACAGTATGTTCACAAATAAAATAAAATTAAATTAAAAAAAAAAAGAAGTACTGTGGTCAGAGGCTAGTCTTAGGGGAGGAAAATGCTGTCTCAACTAACATAATTTGAAAAAAAATAACTAAAGAAAAAATGGGCTGAGGGCATTACTCAAGTCTAAAGCTCCTGACTAGTAAGCTTGAGGCCCTGAGTTCAAACCCTACTACTGGGGGAAAAAAAGAAATCAATCATATTTGTAACCTCAGCTGTAAGAGAATCTGGAAGTGTTATTTTTAGCCTTCAGGCTCATATGACAAGAACACACACCAGACAGAAGAAGGCTGGAACCTCCTAGAAGTTAACTGCTTGTAGCACCAGTGGAGAACAGATACCAATACAGTCAGGATACATTTGAAAACACAGGTAGAATCTGCTGAGCTTGGTGATTGGTTAGATGAGAAGAGGGAGACAACCATGGTAAGGCTGGAGACAAAGCTCATTGCATGAGGTTGCAGTCTTCCACTTTTTGGAACATTACTCCTGTCAGATTTTTAAAAATTTTAAACATGTACACAGACTCCGTTTCTTGAATGGCCAGTTGCTATATCTATCTATAGCAATATAGACAAATAGACCTGGTTGGTGATCTCAAAATTTCCTCATACTTCTGACATTCTTTAGGCAGATTCTTTAAGAGATAATGCTATGCCTGGACATGTTTTGTGTGTTCCTAATATATTTTCATCAATACCAGAAGGAGAAGATAAACAAGGGAGCCAGCTCAGTGGATTCTCCTAGCTCTCAGCATTCCCACACCAGCCAAATGGAATGTGGCTCTGGGTTGGGCCCCTAGGAGGGCAAGGGTGTTGTTTTAGGTGGATCTCCTGGTATGAATAACTCTTATCTTACTAAGCCTGCTGGGGCCTTCCAGTCCTTTGCTTGTTGACTCAGATATGTTCTCCATCTTATGTCCTAGTGAGAGGGATCAGACATAAGGTGGTTGCTTTGCTCTGACTCCCTGACCTTCCTTCCACCCCTGGCTGCCCTAGGCCAGATGGGTGTTCTGAAGCTGAGGTCCAAGGTGTTAACCAGTACCTCTGTGTAGGTTTTCTTTCCTTACCATGAGTGGCTTCAGTCTTCCTTTACTATGTACATTTTCCATTCTAGCACTGCTCATTGATAGAGGTCACATCGGATGACTGTCAAACAACTGTGTCCTGACTGCCCACTGCCAGGTATAGCTATTATTCAGGAGGTAGAGTTCACAACAGCAGTGGCTATTTTCTCCATTCCCTTGAAGGCCTTTATTAAAATATCTTGTCTCCTAGCCATTTAATATAATCTTAATGGACTCCTCTTTATCATCTAGCCTTCAACAAACTCATTAATACGGAGATGTGAAAGTGCTTGCAACCAAAGGGAGTACTAGCAGCTGGGTGCTCTCCCAGCAGAAACTGGGCTCAGGCTAGCTCCTCTCTTGTCAAGAATGTTCAGGCTGAGGTCCATGCAGGTGGGAGGTGCCTGGGAGATAATGGTTGCCCATGTGCAAGTATCTGTGCAAACAGAAGACCCACAAAGTTCACGGTAATACCGTACTTCACATTTTAAGGCAAACCTGCATTCTGAGTTTAGGAACAGGCATTTTTAATTGAGAGTATGTTTTTTTCCTAGTTTAGGACTGTTGGTTTTCCACTCTTGCCTCCAAGCACCCACTTAAGTCATGGAGCTTTTCAGTCCTGCTTTGATACTAGAGTAGCTAGTAGTCATGAGCGAGCATCCTGCAGTGTTGCAGCTCCTTGCTGTTCTTAGAAGTTGACTGAGAAGGTGAAATTCGAGGACTGTCTTCACAATGGCAGGGAAAAGACAGGGCAGGATCACCTGGAGGGTCTCAGAGGCATGGTGGGCTCAGATCAACTGAGCAACTTGTTAAGCCACACTTCTGTATTGAGCTGCAGTTTCTATTCAGCACATCTGGGAAGGGGCCCAATTTGCAATTCTCATTCATTCTCAGGAACTGCTGGTATTCTGGTCCTTGTGGTTTTGGAGCATTTTGAGGAACACAAGAGTTGTCATAGAAGGAAGTTAGGCCTCGAAAGAATACCTTTGTCTGAACTCTACCAAGCTAATACACAGCCCACAGTGCCCTTAACTGTGTGTGTTTTGTTGGCCGCAGCCTGTGCAGCTCATGCTTGCATCCCTCCTTCTTTTCTTCCTTCCTGAGCTTGGTGATGCCTTAGTCATCTGGAACCAAACGGCACAGATAAGAAAATCAGACTGTCCAGGGCTCTGTGAGCAAGTGTCACAAGTGCAGGAGAGAGAAGAATGTGGCAGGTGGCACCTTTGCTCACAAATCCCACTGGCCCTGGGATCCAAAGCTCTGGACCTCGAGGACTCCGCCAGGCTCTTCAGAAGCTTGGAAATGGACCTGAATTCACAAGGGTCCTTTGCATTACACTCTGAGTCTCCAGCTAGACAAAGGGTAGAGGAGATTGACATCTAAGAAGCCAGAGCCTTCTACCCATCCAACCTTCCATTTTCACCTTTTCTGTTTGCCTCCAGAATGCCTCTTATTCTAGCATCCCCAAATTCTTGCATTGTGGGTACCTCTCCAGTTGCAGTTGCAACCCCACTGCTTGGCCTCCGCTGACCTGGAGTGCCCCAGCAGTCTGAGGCATTAACACTTCTTACCCCCATCACAAGAACATCTGTACTGCCCAGAATGGGTTGCTGCATTGTCATAGCACCAGCCTGTGGAGACTCTTGTTTATTTTTTTCTGACCTTCTGGTAAGCTGGGGGTGGACTTCAATGCTGTGTCCATCCTTGGACGCATATTACTGCGTAAGAACAAACATGCCATTCTCTCCTGCATCTGTAAATGGAGAAGAGAAAAATGAGAGAGCTTTCAATTTTTTTCTTACTAAATAATAAAACTTAATTTTACAAAATAGACTGAATAGTGTATTTACACATTGGTTGACTTTCTCTCCTTGTAGCAAGTTAATTATACTATGCAATACGGGAAATTCAAGAGCATTTACAAGGAAAAAATAAGATTGTTTAGTTAAAGTTCAAATTTCAGCATTTGTTATGAACCCTGCTTTTGTTTTTAAGATTATGGTGTAGAGAGCATTGTGGTGTGAAAATGTGCACGTTACTTCTTGTTCCCCAGTGTTATTTATGTATTTATTTTGGTTGGCTGTGAGGCTTGAACTTAGGGCCTGGGCACTGTCCCTGAGCTTTTTGGCTCAAAGCTAGCACTCTGCCACTTTGAGCCACAGTGTCTCTTCCCATTTTCTGATGGTTAATTGGAGACTTTCCTGCCCAGGCTTGCTTTGAATGGAGATCCTCAGATCTCAGCCTCCTGAGTAGCTAGGATTACAGGTATAAACCAGCAGCACCCAGCTCCAGTGTTGTGGTGTTCTAATATCCTGTTTAGAATGGTGGGAAGGCCTTCCCGTCTCCTGGACTGGTCATTTCAGGTCTGTGGGGTGAGGGCTGCTGGTCATCAGGGTCAGGGTGCTCATCTCCCTGGGCATTCCCTTTGTTCCTGATTCCCTGTAGGAGTTGGGACTGAAAGGAATACTACATCCCCGAATTTCATCCTGCAGATGCCTGTTTAAAGATAATGATTCTAGAGTAAAACACTGCATTTTGTGGGCAAATTTTATTTCTCATTGGATTTTCAAAACCACTGATGCAACGCAGCTACGATGGAGCCATGACCTTGCAGGGTTATCATGTTGCCCCTGTGATTGAGTACGACTAGCTCTATGTATGTGTCTCTCTGATTTGTTTTCTGTTTGCCCCTCTCTAGTGGGATCTTGTGTGTGATAATGCCTGGAAGGTCCATATCGCTAAGTTCTCCTTACTGGTTGGATTAATCTTTGGCTACCTAATAACTGGATGCATTGCTGACTGGTGAGTACCTTTGTGCCCACTGCATGAAACTTTGGCAGCCATGACACAACTTTGATGACTAAAGAGAAGTAATCAGCGTTAGTAACTATGACTGGGCCTTTTCTCTACTATGGTCTGACTCAAGAGCAGAAAGCAGAAGCCACTCTCTGCAGAGTGCAGGGTTAAATGCATTAGTCAGGTCCTGAGTTCAAGCCCTAGAGCTGGCACCAAAAGGGGAAAAAATAATTAGCCAGTGCATATAACAGACTATTGGAAGTGAGAATTTAAATTCCTACTATTATCGGCCTAAAGCCCTGACTACTGCTGCCATTGAAGTCTAAGAAGTACTTGAGGACTTTGGTGCAGGGCTGTATGGGTGGGCACAAAGTGGATATATATATATATATATATATATATATATATATATATATATATATATATGCCTCATATATATATATATGAGGCATTGTTTTAAAAAATGGGGAGAGCCAGGTGTAGTGGTATACACTTGCAGACCATGCTACTGGGCAGCTGTGGTACAGGATTTCTGGAACCCAGAGTTAAGGACAGTCTAAGCCACACAGTGAAACCCATCTCAAAAGTACAAAAATAAAAACTGGTAGGAGGAGCTGGGGACCCTTCATTCCTCCTGAACAGAAAGGGTACAACAGCTCTGGTAGCACCTTAAAGATGTCATCATGCATGTTTTAAAGATAATGTTAAAGATAATGGCATTTGGATTAATGGATAGGCAATGCAGATAGGAGAACGTAGGTGATTAGAAGTGAGAAGAAACATGTTTTGGGTGGGTGAAGAGGGCAAAGTGTGTGGTTTAGGATGAAGCTATGGGTTCATGGGATGGGGATTATGTGGGAAACGGAGTTATTAATGATAGTAACGATAGTGATGTCATTAGCACCTTATACTTAGTGATTACCATGTGCCAGGTATGGTGCCACATAGATCCATGCATTGAAATGCTTGTTCCTCACAGCACCTTGGTGAAGTTGGAGCTGTTGTGACCCCTGTTGCATCACTGAACAACTGGAGCAGGGGTTTCATCAGCCTCAAGTTCTCAGTTTGAAGCTGGTGAGCCAGGAGCTATAGCAGGCCACCCACTGCAGAGTCTGCTTCGCAGCCAGTGTACTTCAGCACTTTTACTCAAGGCTGTCTGTGTAAGGGGCTGCTCAAGAATAGAAGTATGGTGTGATTGCGCCCCTCTCCACTCTTTTCAAGGATCTTTTGTGTGTGTATGTGAGTCTGCACATCTTGGGTTGACTGCCATAATGAAGGCCAAGAAACCTATATAACAAGCTGTGTGTCTTATGTTCCCTGCTTATTAAGGACCAGCCTAAGACAAGACCCAAGCTGGTGGGAACCATAGCTGAGGGTTCTGAGTCCCACATTAAAGTTGTAGAAATTTCCTCCTAAAGCTTTGTTTTGGAGTTCCTCTTCTAGCTTACACACTGTGGTTTCCAGTGTCCTCAGAACCTGCTGCCTCATCATTTATAAATGCTTCATATGGAAATGTTCCCTGCAGGCAGAGACAGAAAAGCTGTCAGCAGCCTCTGGAGACCTACCCTGGGGGTACTCCTTTAGATTTCTCCCCCAGCCCCTGCTCATGTTTTGAGGAGAGGGGGTTGGTTTTTATTTAACCAGATGTTTGGGTTCAGAGGTTTTGAGCAAAGCAAGACCTAAAAGCTACTGCTTCCCAGAAATCTTCACTGAAATGAATTAGGAATATCTTTGCACATAAACCATGTCACCTTCTTCCTGAAACACACAGACTTGGTGGAGCATTTAGTAACACGAAAATAAGCATAGGCATTCTTTTGTTTTTCAGTAAGGGTGAAGTCAGAGGGGTTACAGTTGTATAAGTAAGTTGTATACAGTTGTATAAGAAATGTATTCATTTCTTGTCGAGCATGGGCTTTTATTAATGAATCAGCCTGTAAGAGTTTATGCTGCTTCAAGGTTCTTCTTGTACCTTTATGTCCAAAGGCCTCCCTGATCACACACCTGACCTAGGACAGAAGGCTAAAGGGTTCATTTCTTGCTCTCAAATAGCCAGTTGTCTGATATGTTGAACTCTCTTCTCTGTCCAAACTTCCTGAGGGTCCACATCCAAGGGCAGGTGGACAAGGCTGGGGAAGTCAGGGTGGGTGTGGCCAAGGAGCTAGGACAGTATCTGTGTGTGGATTGTGGCTTTTTGAACATTTTGAATGGACACTTCATTTGGGAAATTTGGTATTTCTGTCCCCACTGGTTTTGTTATGTTTTGCATTTTTACTCCCTGCCTTGACCCTTGAGTAGAAGGAAACACTTCCCTTTGAGGAAGCTCCAGGCGTCCTAGCTGGGACTCCTGGCTGCAGTCAGAGAGCAAGCTTCCTAAGATTTCAGTTAGTGTGCATAGGCATTTAAATTGTACACTGCTTTCTTTTAAAAGTTCCATTTTTCAACCCAGATTTTTTCTGGAAATCTATATTAGACATTGTTAGCATGTCAGTTCCGACCCCTTGGAGAGGTGCAGGCTGGGGCTCTGCTACCTTCTTCTCCCTTTCTGCTCTTTTGTAGAATATCCTGCATTTGTAATGATCTGCATCAAAGGACCCCTGGCCCTTGAGCTCTTGGTGGCCAGTGGGCAACATCAGCCACTGATCCTCAGGGGGGAGAGTAATCAGACATTGGGTTCTTCAAGGCCAGAAGACCAGTTCCCTCCTCTCAGGCTCCTCCACATGAGATGCCTCTTTCTCTTTCTGAGGTCATGACCATCTGTCCCTCCAATCCCTGCCATTAGGCACTGCAGGGTCACTGTCCCTTGTGAGTTCTGTCTCAGTGCTCCACTCCTGGGTATATAATGCCTGTATTAAAGTCTCCTCCGGCCACTTCAATGGAGAGGGATGTCTGTTTCCTGTCAAGCTCCTGTATTGGTTCCCTGGGCTCGCCGTCACCAATTACTTCATGCTCAGTGGCTTCAACCACACAAATTAATCATCTTATGATTATGTAATTCTCAAGCACTACAAGGGTCTCACGAGGCTAAAACCAGGTATCAGTGGAGTAGTGTTCATTTCTGGAAGCTCTGGGAGACAGTGTCTCATCTTCTCTAGCTGCTGGAGGCCACCATGTTCTTTGACTGGTGGCCTATCCTCTGTATTCAAAGCCAGTGATGGTAGGTCAGGTCCATCTCACCCACCCAGGTGAAATCAATCTATTTTTATTTAACTTTAATGACATTTGCAGGGTTCTATTTTTTTCTGAAATGTGAAATATTCACAAGTTGTAAGGATTCAGATGGGATATTTTCAAGGGCCATTATATGCCTTTCACAGATCCTAAGTGGTAGAGGTCTCTCTGCTCTAAGGGGATTCCACTCTGGGGAATGCTCATCTTACATGTATTGGGGTTAAGTTGCTGCTAAATCACTTGCACATTTCCACACCGGTTCCACAGGCCTTAACAATCTCATTGGAATAAGTTTGGTTCTTCTCAAGATCTCATAATCCTAAGCAGTATGAACTTGGATTTGAAACTAGAGTGCCCCAACTTCAAAACCATACAAACCCCAATAATAATTGTTACTTCAACCCTTTTAGAGAGAATTATTTGGTATGGTTTCCACAGGATAAAAAATAGTGTCTTTTCAAAAAAAGTATCCGAATGGGAAAAACCTTGTCTGGCAGGTGTCAAGGATATAGAAATGCAGGAAGGCTTTGCAAGCTAAAAATTTAGCTACTTTATTTATGCCAAGCTTTGTGTTTAGATCTGTCTGTCATCTCACTTCATAAACAGTCTTAGTAATTCTGTAAAGTAGAACCTTATCTTCAGTTTACAGCTGAGGTAGGTTCAGGGAGATAAAAATAGACATTGGGTTTCTGTGTGCTTTCCTTTATCTGAGGAGAACAACTGAGTCATATTTTGTATTTATTCCTGTAAATTAGTTGGAAATGGACAAAAATTACCTGCTGAGGTCTTTCCTAGTGAGACCACAGCATCATATAACAGAAGTAAGCTTAAAGCTCTTTGGATGAGATGATTGACTTACATGGGATTGAGTTCAGAGCCTTGGTCTTGTTTTACAAAAACCAAGTGACTAATGGAGATGTTTAGAACCTTAGAAAGGCATGAAGGAAATGCTATCTGGTGGTTCCTGCTCCACATTTTAAAATCACATTCATGTCCTTTGTAAGACCAAGGCTATGCTTTGTTATTTTTTTTAAAGAGCTTTATTAAGAAATAATTCACATACCTTAAATTTACCTGTTAAATGCTCAATCAGTGAGTATTAGTGCATGCATAATTATACAACCACCACCTACTCTAACTTGAAATCATTTCCATCAGCCTTATTAGGGTGCTAGAAATGGGCGCATGAACATCAGCTCTCCATTCTCACTGCCAGCCCTGCATAACTGCAGTTCTATTTTCTGTTTCTCCAGATTTACAGTTTCTGGGCATTTAACTTGATGTTAGTGTCTAGTCATATCTAGCATGGTATAAGTCATTTAAGTCCCCTACTTAGTGTTAGGGTGCCAGGCCTGAAATTTTTTCATTGTATTCTTCCCCCTGGCAAACGGCATCTACTCTGCCCTAATTTCTCTGTGAGCTATCCTTCCATCTAGCCCAAGCTGGTTGTGTTAAATATTAATGTGTTTGATGGGGAGTTATTGCCGCAATTTTATTTCTAATGAGTGAAGCCAGGGCAAGATGGAAGGTTAGCATGGGGGGTGGGGTGGGGGTGGAAACTAGTGATTTTTCCCATTCTTAGGACCATCCCTGGCTAACTTCCTAACCCCCACCCCAAGCACATCACCCTCTAGTGGTCACTGATCCATGCTAGCTATCTGTGCCTCATGTATGAATTCAGTGTGTCCTCAGTCCTTTCCCTCAGACTGTACTTTGAGCATACATCAGGACCACACTAGTTATTTAGTGTTTAGGCTGTTTTGGCTTAATGTGTTATTTTTCTTTTGGTTGGTCCTGGGGCTTGAACTCTGGGCCTGAGTGCTGTCCCTGAGCTCTTCACCTCGAGGTGAACACTCTATCACCTGAGCCACAGAGCCACTTCCAGTTTTCTGGTGGTTAATTGGAGATAAGAGATTCACAGACTTTCCTGCCATGGCTAGCTTTTAACTGCATTCCTCAGATCTCAGCCTCTTGAGTAGCTAGGATTACAGGTGTGAGCCACTGGTGCCCAGCTTACTGTGTGATTCTTAAGAGTTACTATCACGTGGCTGAAGCAAATTGTAACCCATCAGCCTAGTCCCATAGACTATGTGTGAGATCAGGCACTCAGCTTAGTGAACAACCCAGAGCGGAAGTCAAAGCCTTTTCTCCATGCCTGTGTTGACTTTCTGGCCAGTTCCAAAGGTCAGTAGTTTCTCAAGACATTAAATGCCAGGTGTGTCAAGGTTTGTGTTTGGGGAGTTGTAGTTGATTTAGTCCCTCTTGCTTTGAACCATCCCTGTTTATACACACAAATAGACTCAGCAATCAGGATTGTATCTCAATTCTCTCTATCTCTCTGTCTGTTTCTGTCTCTCTGACACTCTCTCTCTCTCTCTCTCTCTCTCTCTCTCTCTCTCTCTTCCTCCTGTGCTCCCTTTGCTCCAGAATAAGGAGAGTCCACAAGTAGTCCATGATCCAATATAGCAAATCTAGATAGTATAAAGACATGTAGCTCATACTCACTTAGCATATGTTAACTGCTTGCTGGGTACTGGGTTTCAGCATCTAGCATCATCATTGTTTAATTTCAGTTACTAACTTTCTTCCTCTCTGTGTGCAGGGTTGGCCGGCGGCCTGTGCTGCTGTTTTCCATCATCTTCATTCTGATCTTTGGACTGACTGTAGCACTCTCAGTGAATGTGACGATGTTCAGCACACTCAGGTTCTTTGAAGGATTTTGCTTGGCTGGAATAATTCTCACCTTGTACGCATTACGTAAGTACAAACCTTCACACCTTGTCATTAAAAAATCAGTTAAAGTATGATTGCCTATGAGAGTTTGGAAAAGATACTGTGCATACTGGTGGTTTGGAAGTGTAGCCTTCATGGTTACAAAGGCTGTTGAGAGGGATATGGTCCAGCATTTACTTAACATTCCCTTCCAATATACCTCAAGGCACATAGACGTTTGCATAATGGCTTGGAGACAAAGCATCCCTGAGCTGATATAGAATAGCCTTTACTTTCCTCTGGAATTTTCTAGATTGACATTATGTGTAGTTCCAAACCCAGTGATTAACTGGTGGATGTCTTAGTAATTTGCTCTACATAGGAGCACACCAAATAAAGAAGACCCTTTACTCTTCTTCCTCCTCCTTCTCTTCTCCCATTCCTCTTTTCCTCTAAGGCCATTCAGTCTACATTTTCCACATTCTCTTGTGCCTGCATATGATTTTAAGTGCTCTAAGAACCCTTAGCATTAGTGCTGGATAAATAAATAGCAAGATTTGATCATCTTTCTCTTTAGGAAAATGTTGAAAAACTTTTTTCTGCTGTTTATCTGTTCTATTTGTTGCTTGTATTATATCCACTATCAAATGTGTCTATTTTTCATGTATTTGTAGCTAATTTTCTAGAAGAAAATCACAGACCCCAAAAATGCATATTTTGCTTATCAGTTCTATGCTTTTCAGTCTCCATGTACAAAGATCAGTTGGGAACAATAATTTGTTCCACTAAAAATACAATCAATTCATTACCAAGTAGTTTAGCCATAATGAAGGAATGGGCATAGAAAAAGGTCACTTTAAATCCATAGTCAATGTTTGTTTTTTATCCTCGTCTATATTTAACTGAATTGTAGTTTCTTATGAGTCATCTTTCTTAGTTTATGTTTATTTTAGAGCCATTGTCTTTTGGAGAGTTCTTTCAAGACAAATGTATAATAAGGTGGTAGGTATAGGTGATGGTATTTGGGAGTTTTGTTTCTTTGGGGCCTTGGGCTTGAACATTTCCAGGCAAGAGGCCTGTGGTTTCTCTGTGCCTGGATCCTATTTATCTACTCAGTGGTCTGCAGAGATTCCTGGCAATTTTACTAAGGCTATACCAGCCAGTCTCAAGATTCTTGCAGATTTGCTCAGATTCTCTGCTGAGATCTTTTCTCCAGGAAGCCATCCTTGGCAAGTTCTGGTTGTCACAAGAGAATGGCAATCCAGTCATTCCACTTTAACTGCCATTGAAGGGGTCTGCTCTGAACTTGAACAGAATAGAACCTCTGTGCTTTAGGAACTGATGGATAGTCTTACTTTAGTCTCACTCCCTCTAGTCAATAGTGCTCAGGTAAAATTACCTTCCAACAAGATAGCATATTGGTTTAATCTTGCATGTCAAATGCTAATAATTAGCTGAGTCTTCCAGAGCAGGACTTCTGAAGTCACTTAAGGCTCAGCAGAAGAAAGCACCTGGGTCTGTTAACCATGTCTGCCAGGGAAGGAGGATGGCAAGGCCTGTGCAGGTGGGTGGCATTTACCATCTTTAGAGACTATCCATGAGTTAAGTCAGGCCAGGTATCAGAACTGCATTATATCAGCCTTACATAGAATTTTTCATTGACTTTCACTGTGACATCATTGTGCCATTGACCCTGTGAAACCTACTTGTTTATCAATACAAATGATGCTATATAGGTGTTCTTTTATTAGAGTGTATAAAGAACTCTTTATAGTAGAAAGTTATCTTCTACTTTAGAACTATACAAAGAGTTATAGTTATCCTAGGAAATTACTTTGCTTTGATATCCTAGGCAGAAAAAATATCTCATAACCTAGATGTCTGTATATTTTTTATGCAAAATGTAACACAGTAAATATTTTAGGCTTTGTGGGCTATAGCATCTCTGTCAAAGCTATTCAACTCTGTTGTTATAGTGTGGAAACAGCCATATTTAATTTATAAATTAATATGCATGGCTGTATTCCAATAAAATTTTATTTACAGAAGCAGATGGGGGCTAGACCTTCTAGCCACTCATGAAAACAATATGTGTAGGTCTGATAACACAGACTTTAAATTCTGTCATCATAGCTTAATGCCTGATCCCCTTACTACCAGGACTGGGCAGCAAACCCAGCGCCTTGATAGACAAGCACTACCCTGCCACTGAGCTAAATTCCTGGCCCTTCCTCCTAGTGTTATCCGAATGTACCTACTCTAATTTAGCCTTTGTCCCATTTTCCTATCTGTTACTGTGTCACATTGATATATGTATTTGGGCAAGCATCTTTAATATTTTTCTACAATAGAACGAAGTATTAAAAATGGTCTTGAGCCAATTGCTGGTGGCTCATGCCTGTCATCATAGCTACTCAGGAGGCTGAGATCTGAGGATCATGGTGCAAAGCCTGCCTGGTCAGGAAAGTCTGTGAGACTCTTATTTCCAATTAACCACCACGATTGGAGGTAGTGCTATGGCTCAAAGTGGTAGAGAGCTAGCCTTGAGCAAAAGAGCTCAGGGATAGTCTCCAGGCCCTGAGTTCAAGCCCCACAAATGACCAAGAAAAAACAAGTCATGATGCTCAATGCCTGTAATCCTAGCTTCTCAGAAAACTGAAACCTAGAGTATCTTAGTTCAAAGCCAGCCTAGCCAGTAGTCTGTGAGACTCCATCTCCAGTTAACTGGAAAAAATCTTAACTAGAGTGTGGCTTAAGTGGTAGAGTGCCAGCCAGGCAAGCAAACTGTACAAGTATGAGGTCCTGAGTTCAAGCATAAAAATAGTACCAGCATAAAAATAAATAAAGCAGTTGTGTTTACCTACATTGGGACTGGCATTGGAACATCACAAGTTCTGTTTATTGTAATGAAAATGTCCAAGTATCAACTAGTGGTCTATTTTCTGAGCTAGTGCAGTACCCAGAAGAGCACAATTAGAATACATCAAAATGATGTAAAAGATAACTTGTGTTCACTGAAGTGGTCCACATCTCTGAGTCTGTTGTGGCCTTTAGAGTTTACAGAACAGAACCTGGTGAGAAGTTAAGAGATGTTTCCCATCAGTAGGGAAGAGTGACTATGAATTTCCAGCTAACAAGTAGTATACGCACTAGGTAACACTTGGTGTGGCTTGGAGGAAATTATTGATGAGCCTAGTCATGGTGGTGAGTAGCTCTTAACTCTAAAGAAAAGCTTGAAGCTTTTGGGTGTTGAATATTTGAAAGATACATTTCTAATAATCCCAAGATTTCCTGCCCCACTCTTCGCCCAGAAACTTTTTGTCTCATTGAAGGCCTTTGCTGAGAAGGCCTGTCTTTTCTCAAAGAAAGCCTGGGTGTCATTTTTTAATAGATCATCTTGCAGGTGTTTGGCCATGTAAGCAGGAAAGTAGTGATTTTTGCTGTCTTGATTTCTTGTGTAGCTTGCATGAGGGTAGACTCTTTTCTAGAAATGTTGCTGACTTCTCAAAGTTTTCTGCTTTATTTGCAAGGCTGCCTAAGGTAGTTATTTTGTGTTTTCTACTTGTTCCAAGGTACATCATAGTTAAATATTCTACCTTTTAAACTTTTGTTTTTTTTCAAGTTGCCAACGGAATAAGTGATTGTGTAATTAGGACATAAAACAGGGATTATTGGCATTGTCCCAAAGAGTCTGTCCATGGCAGCAGTGTACATTGGCAAGAGTAAGAGAGAACAGGCCAGGCTGAGTTTATGCCGGGCCACAGCAGCAGTACCTGCCTGTCTCTGAGACCAATGTCTGACACTGAAGTCATCAAACACATTTGGGCTGCATCAGTGCCTTAATTTTATCTTTACCTCTGGACATACCTACACACACAATAGAATGCTTGACTTAGCAAGCAGGGACACAGACCAAGAGAAAGAATTAATTACCAGATGTGGTGGTAACACCTGTCATCTTAGCTACTCAAGAGACTGAGATTGGGAAGATCACAGTTTCAGGCCATCCACTGCCCATCTCAATCATCTGGGCCTGATAACAACACCTGCGGTCCTAGCTATGTGAGAAGTATACAAAGTTCCAGGCAAGAAACAAAGCCCAACACAAAAAAAAAAGTTAAAAGAGATCACCTTTTCCTATTTGAACCTATGGGAATAATCTTATAAAAGAGTAAAGAGATTGTTACCTCTCAACATCAGCAGCCATCAATAGTGTCAACCCCTTTTTCCCACTAGGATTCATACCCTCAGAAGAAAGGTAAGATAGCATTATTTAAGGTGTGCCTTTCTTCAAAAGAATTCTTGAAGTTTGGTTGTATTTCTAGTTACTCAGGAAGCTGAAGCAGGAGGATCACTTGAACACATGACCAGCATAGACAACAAAATAAGATACTAGTTTCTAAAAATAAAAAATTTAAATAGAAGAACCTAATGAGAAATTGTTGTTTTGAGTTGGTGTTGGATATAATAAATTTTGTGGTACAAAAGTAGATGTATGTGTGTATATTTGAGGATCTAACCCAAGGTCTTGCACATGATAGGCAATCATTTTACCACCAATCCATATTATTTTAATACAGGTTACTTTTTAGGTTCTGTTCATTAAGTCTCTACCCTCTCCCTTATCACTTCTAAACTCTTCTCCACTCTGTTTCCCCAGATTGACATAGTGAACACCTTCTTTTGCCTGGCAAGCAGACTTTCCCTGAGTTAGTGTGGGCAAATTAATACAACAATGAATAGTTGTTGAAAAAAACTCCCTCAGATGCTTTTTTCTAATAACCTTCCTTAACACAGCCTAAATAATTGGATAGATTGGAAATTTCAAAATTGACTACATTACCAATTGATTTGCAAAGTTAGAACCAAGACCTGTCTTAGCTGCTTAGTAGACCCAGAGAAGTTGGAGTGTGCTCTGGATAGAGAGACACTGGCTTTCTCACAGGAGGGTAATGGGTTTAACACTCAGTAAAGTGGTTAGATAATTTCCTGGTGCTGGATAGAATGCTTCCCTTCCCCACTGTATGCCATATACTTTTATTTAGCTGTATTCTTCTGAAGTCCTTTCATTTGTGTTATTTTATTGTTTATTATTTTATTATATATGCTGCTTAAAATTTGAGACCATATTTTGGTCAATGAGACACAGCATCACTGCTGTGCTGTTGATGTATTTCCAGTTGCCTCAGTAGTTCCTATGATGAGTTGTTCATTTGTGGAATGAGGGGAATGGGAAGACTTATCAAGGAAGACTGGCTCCAGCTGCTTTATGGTTGCTTTTTTTTCAGGGAGCAAATATTTGCATTGCACTTGGTCAAGGGTAAGTCTCACTTGGTCATGTGCCTGATGAGTCTTTCTTTCTCTCCTGCCCTTTGCCATCTTTTTATACCTGGGCCCTGTTCTCCCTTGTGGAACCAGTTCTCTTCCTCCACTGAGGATATAAATCAGACCTTTGACAACCATTAAAAATTTTATTTTTACCTTTTGTTTGTTTCTGTTGGTACTAGGGTTTGAACTCTATGCTTGGTGCTTGGTTAGCCAGTCTTTCTACTACTCTACTACTTGAATCTGTGCCCCAGACCTTTTGCTTTTAGTTGATTTTTCAGACAGGGGTCTTGTGCTTTCATCTATAGTCTTCCTATTTCCACTTTTCAAGTAGCTAAGATTACAGGAGTAAATCATCCTTCCTGGCTTGTTTTTGAGATAGGGTCTCAGTAACTTTCTCCCAGGTTTTCCTTGAACCATAATCAATCATCCTATGTCCTCTCTTGAGTACATGAGATTATAGGAGTGTGCCATCACATCTGAGAAGTCTTTCTATTTTATTTTAATCTTTAAAAGAATTTTGCTTTTAGCTAAGTTCAAACATGCACAATTGAGAAATTGGCAGATTGAAGTTGTTTCATCAGTTTTCTTCACTGGAAACCCATTACTAATGGTTACAGGCAGACTGAAAAGCAATGGAGTAGATTTATCATAAGCAAAAAAGGATAGAGCATTTGCCTGGTGCCAAATCTGTCCTATCTCTGAGTGTCCAACTTCTGGCCTCTCTACAGGATGATGACAACAGAAATGCCTGGTGGTTGAATTCTCATCCCCAGAGAGGCAGACTGCTGTGATTACTGCTTATACTGAATGTAGAGAGTGAATCATCCAGAACCATCAGACATGGAGAACTGGTTTTTCTCAAAATTTGCCAATCCTTCAAATAAAAATGATTCAAACCTTTCTCCCTATCCTGATTACATGCTAGCTAAAATTCAGACTTTTCTTTCAATAGACTTTGCTCTGAAGGAAAAAAAAAAGTGGATGTCTCTATGGCTGCAGGGCATGTCAGGATATATGACCTGTCCTGAGTTAAAAGTGGGAATGCAAGGGCAGAAAAAGAACCGGTGGCTGGTGGCATCATTGAGACCCATCCGCCCAGTCTTTTGCCTAGAAGTTAGGGCAAGAAAACAAGCACAGATTGCCTGCATGTGTGGTTAGTTCTCAAAACACTTTATTTCTTTGGATGTTTTAAACTTAGTAAAGACAGACCTAACTCAAAATCACATGAGAAAACCAGCAAAGATTTAGAGCTATCTGGGTATTTTAAAATTAGAATAGTTAGGTGTCTTCTCCACAGAGTGAGGGATGTTATGAAATTGTGTGTATTTTATGAGCTATGGTTTTCCAGACTGGAATTCTGGTGGCACTGGAACAGTTCGTTTGAAACAAAGCAAAGGAGCTATAGAAAGATTCGGAAATCAAGAGATCTGATCTCTAGATGAGCACACTAGTTGGTTAGGATCAGGATAGATGGTTTGACCTTTCTGAGCCCCCATCTTCCTCTCTGAAAGCCAGAGTTTTACAGGCTCTTCAAAACCTGCCCTCTGGAAACATGGAGCTCTTTCTGGTATAATATATGGAGAAAATGGGTAGGGGACAAAAGCTGGGTGGAAAACCACCAGATTCCATTAACCTTCTAGGTTTAGAATTCTATGGCTTTTGAACTAAACTCAGCCATTAAGCCTCCTTCAATGTTGGACAAGGCTGAAACCAAGGGTCCCAGACTCCCCAGTTGCCCCCTCTCCAGTCCATACTAGAATGTTGTATTGGTGGATTTTCATTCTTGCTGTGCTTGTGGCTGCTTCACAAGATGGCTACAAAGACCAGCAGGGAAGAAGATGGAGTTATAGAGTAGGATTGAGAGTTCGGAGTCCCACTTCCCCAGGTTCAAGACCCTTGTCTTTCTGTCAGCAGTCACACTTGCCACCCCCGCACTGCTCTCCCACTGATTATATGTTTGTGGTAGGGTTTTACAGGTGAATTCCAGGAACACTGATCCACTTCCTGGGATTCTCTTGCCTACTTGGAAAGAGAGAAGGACACAAAGCTATTAGCTGAGATGGCATTCAGGGGTGTAGAGAGCAGTATTGAAGCAAGTAAAGAGAACCAAGTATATGTGGGGGAAGAGGGAGCACAACTAGCTTGCCAGAACTCACTACTAGTGAATATGTGTAATCTTTGGCTAGGAGCACAGAAATACTTAAATGGGTAGAGCCATTAAACTTTGTTGTTGGTGATCATGTTACTCAAATCACTCCATTGTCAGATAAGCTCTACTTCAAACAGTATGCGTTTGTCTTTGATGGCCCACATGGAAACACAAGACTACTTTCTTCTTCATTCATTTGCTGAGAAAACCTTGGCAGGCTGACGGTGCCAGGAGAACAACAGTTTGTCAACTCGATTCAATACTAAATGCCTGGTGCTGTCAGGTGCTAAGATTACAGAGGCAGACACATCTTCCTGCGCTCCAGGACACCCAGAGTTCATTGAATAAAGATGCTAGGGTAGGGCCTGACTGGACTAGGGCATCAGTAAGAGATCCTGAACCATGAATTTGTATATACTGTCTGCCATGGGTTCCCAAAGGCAGAAAGAGTATGTGTGATTAGGGCTTTCATTCTGGGTACTGTGGATCCTTTGGAATTTGTCTGGATCCCAGTGCTTTCTGGGTAGGGTAGATGAGTTGACTGGATCCTAGTACATTCTGGGTACTGTGGGTCATTAGAGTTTAGCTGAAATCTAAATCATAAATAGCAATGCCTAGGAAAGAATATGGGACAATTTACAGAGTCTGACTTATATGACTTCAGGACAGTGACAGGCCACCAAAGGAAATTCAGGGAGAAGGAAAGAACTTTGAATGCTTATTTTGGAGTGATCACTCAGGCCAAGGAAGAAGGGCAAGCTGGGAGTCAGGAAGCTGTTGAAGGATGTAGGTGAGGAAGGAGAAGAGGTCAGTAGGTCAAAGGTAACTGTGGCAAAGGCAGCTTTAATTCAGCTTAGTCATTAATGTAATTTGAATTATTTCAAGCATGAGTTTTAATTCACGTACGCTTCAGAGAGGTTTATCTCATCTTTATATCAAGTATTAGAGACCAAAAGTTACTTTCTTTTAATGTTTTATGATAAAATTTAACATAAAATTAACATTAACATACTTAACATTATTAATTAACATAAAATTTACCACTTCAACCATTTCAGTATGCATAATTCACACTTAATGTGCCAATTCTACATTGCTTTACAAGAAACTAATTTTTAAATTGATACTTTTGTTATTATTGGGTATTAAAAACTGAATTGGACTCCCTAGTCCATAATGATGATTTTTTTTCTCTTGAAGTCACCTGAAACCTATTTCCATGTCTTAATGACAGAGAATTCAGATATAAAACTGAGTTGAAAATTAGAGATGCTGTTGTCTTCCCTGTGTGTTGTTTCCTGTGCTGAAAGGTAGTGTAAGACCACTTGGCATATTCCCTACTTGCTCCTCATAGATACGCACCAGTGTGCATGTGTATGTGCATGCATGTGTATGCAGTTGAGAAGGAGCTGAGGTAGAGCCCCACATTAGACTGTAAGCCGAACTTCACCCTTTGCCAGTGGTGGTCTTGACCAAGTTTCTTCTTTATTGCTTTTGTCAGTTTTCTCTCCTGTGAAAGATCAGACAGATGGATGAGAGGACAAAATTCCAGAGAGATGCTGGTAGGCATTTGCACATCGTGTACTCACTGTGCTGTGATGTGTGTGATGACCATGTTCTGCTAAGAGTTCCAGTCCTGCATTGAGATAACCAGCTCTTCCCCCTTCCACCAGGGCCTTGTGAGAGCTTCTTTGGCTCACAGCCAGCTTGGGAATGTGTGCAAGAGTAACCTTGGACCGAGGTTGTTTCCTGCCCAGCTCAGGGCTGCAGAGGTGAAGAGTGATGGTGTGCAGCTGGGGAAAGCAAGAATCTGCTTCATAGTCATTTTCCAGAGGCTAGCTTAATAAATTACCGCTTCTAGAGCTTCCACTCGGAGCTCCACGGATCCCATTTCATAAGTCCTAGCCCTTTCAAGGCTAGCAAGGGTTAAGAATCTTTAGAGAAAATTCTTTTGGACAGATCATGTTGGGAGTGCTTGCCTGTTCTGTGAGATCACCTGAGTATCAGGCACTCGCGGAATGCTCCCTAATTCCTATGAAAAATGGTGAAAGATGTGGAACCCCGGTGGCCACTCTTACATCACACATACATTCAGAAAATCTCTCCCTTTATTTTCTCTATATTCGTCTCACACTATATTGCAGTTCACTTATGGTGGCTTCACTGTATCAGGGTTTCTTATGTAGTTTTTAAAGTAAATACTGATCCTTCTCCTATCACAGGAGTTACAATTCAGAGATACTCTTGATAGGTGAAAATCCATGAAGTAGCAATAAGTGAACCAAGATATAGGGAGGAATGACTACCTAACACTGCTGCTTCAGGGATTTTCACCTATTGCTGGAATGTAACCCCTGAGATAGGTGAGGGATCACTGTATTGTTGATCCCTGTCAGTTATAAAGGAATCATTAGTAAGTTTTCCCTGGGTATTTATTATCTTTACTTTTTTCTGAACTAAGAATCAAACTATATTTTTAGATAATAATTTAGTAGACCTGCTCCCTTTCTCCAAGGCAGCTCTATTTACTACATTCTAGCAGATGAAGTCCTTTTGGGCTTTCTGAAGAAGTTGATGGTAGATTCTGTTTGCAGTAGTTATAAGGGTACATACTTCTAACCAAGAGTGAACAGCTGCTGGAAGAGAGCTGTTCATTTGACTAGTATGAAATTCACTTACTTTGTGTTTTCGAATGACTTCTGGAGTAGATCTGCTCAGCAACCACCCTGTACTCGCTGGTCTGAGAACATGCTGGACATAGGAGACATATTGGTGGAATGATAGGCAGTCCAAGTTTTAAGTGCATGTCAGCTTGCTGTCCCCTCTGCAGAAGTGTTCCCATGGCATCAATGGGCCCCGCCAGCATCATGACCTGTAGGAGCCAAAGGCACAGAGGCTGGGGGAGATGAGTCTTCAGAGGACCCATCCAGCTCTCCTTCCTGCAGTGCTCCGAGCTCCATGGAGCGTGGATAGACCCTCGGTTTGTATTTGTAGATCCCATTGGCCTAGTCTTGGGAAGCCAGGCTCCTACTGATTTTTTACTGGCTCTGTACAGTGTTAAAGCTCCAACCCCAAAGAAACCAACTTCAGAGACTGAGAATGGAAGAAGGGTTGCAGCTGGGGCACAATGTTCCAAGGGTCTTATTCCTACATAACACAGTAGGGCAGCTCAGGGGCCCTGGTAAGCAGGAAAACACAAAGGCTTAGATCAGCAAGGCAGCTCATATGCAGACCCAGATGGGCAGGACAGAGCAGAAGCTAAGATATATGGGACAGCACAGAGACTCAGGCGTATGAGACAACACAAAGCACTGGGTGAGAAAGTGTAGAGGCCCAGGAATGCAGGACACTGCAGGGGCCCAAGTGAGCAGGGCCACTCTCAGGCTGAGGTGCCCATGTGAGCAAGGTAGTTCTGAAACTCTTTGAACTCCTGCATGGAACACAGACCAGAAAATTACAACTCTCTGATTGAGAGCTGTTTTCCCTTTATATCTTCTTCTTCAGTGCCTTTGATGATTCTGTAGAAAAGGGCACTTTGTGTTCAACTAAAGCTGGTTTTGCTGCTCTTGTTTGAAAGCCAAACAGTGCTTCTGTCTCTTCTAATCTGTGCCTTTGGAAAGCATGGCCTGCTTGATATTTGCTTTGTGTCAGTTCTGGGAAAAAGCTCAGAACTCCCTCCAAACCAAAGACAGACAGATTGTCAGGAGAGGAGTAGGGGAAGAATTAAGGGCCACTTATTTCTAGCCCAGTTCTCCATTCATATGAGTTTTACATAATAGAAGGAGAAATTTACTAGAGCACCAGTGTGACTTGGAATTTCTGACTCTATCTTCTCTGACATAAATTGAGTGTGTCAAACCCACTTACTATCTAAGTATGTAAGGCAGTGGCTCTCAAACTTTGGCGGTTGTGAGAGTGAAGAAGCACCCCTCATGCAGTGGAAGATAGGGACGATGTGCTTTGTCCTCTTTGCTAAGTGGAGCAGCTTCTTTGTGTTTGAGTGAGGCCTGTGACTCCTTACTGCAGGGCGTACTTGCTGGGAGACCTCTGCCCTCGATCCCTTGACACTGGCTCACTATTTGCTGGTTTGGGTGCTATAGGCATGTTTGTTTTCTGGTATCTCGTTATATTACCCCTATTTCTCTTTTTAGAAAGGTTATCTACAGGTCCGATGTATAAGAGTCACGTTTATAGTAGCTGAGATGCATACAGGATTGACACCTCGCTTTTTCTGCCCTCCAACATGTGGACAGCATGCTAATAGCTAGCAGGGTGCTGAACAGCTGGATATTGATACTTAGGGGCAAAAAAAGAGGACCTAATAATATGATGGTTGTGGCTTGTAAACCGTAAAAATATTCCCCGAACATTTCCTAAGCTCAAGCAGTATGCTGTTATGTGCATATCATATCTAGCTATATTTAAATTTTATACTAGCTATATAAAATAGGAACTACTAATAGCATTATTTTACAAATAAAAAATTGAGACCTTTAATCCATGGCCCTTGTTTAATCTGCTAGTCATGCCATTAAGCAAAAGCTAACATTTATCAAATTGGTGCCCTGTACCTTGGCACTGCTGAGTGCTATAAATAATTAATCTACCTAATCAGCCTGTGATAGGAGTGTTACTATTGTCATCATTTCACAGATGGAAACCCTGAGACTGGCCCATGGTTATACTCAAAGAGTAGAGTAGAAGAGCCACAGTTCAAAGCTTTGGCCCTGGCGCCTGTGTCTGCAGTAGCTTTGCTATTCCTCACAGTTCTCTCTTTCTTTGTCTTAAAATATCTGTTATTTAACCGAGGCTCTGCATTTTTCATTTTTGTTCATGTTACTTAACTGGAGTTGAAGTCCACATGCAGCCTGGACTCCATGCTGATAGGGCTGGAATAGGTACTAATAGCATTTTGGATAGTGCTCACATTTCTGCTCTTTCATAGAAAACTCTCCCAAAGCCTGCACTCCAACATTGCATCCAGAACTCATTTCCAGTCTCCATTCAATCATATTAGTGAAATGGGTACACACATCTCATAAGGAATCTGCTAGTTCTTACCACTTCTAAAGAACTACAAATCCAAAATATTAACAGTATACAATTTCAAAACAGAACACAGGTTTGATGTGATGGGTGATGCTCTCCTTAACACAGAGCTCCTCATTCTCCCTCATTGGGTTGAGTAGCAGAATAACCCAGTTTCACATTGGATTTCTTAGTTTATCTGTTTTTGGGCCTTTGAGTTGAATAATGCTGTGGACATGGTGCCTTTTCACATAATTTTGATTTTTAATATTTCTGCCAGCACAAAATACTCCCAACTTTCTCTATTTCCTTAGTCCGTGCATATGCCCCAATCACCCACTATAATGGGATGTCACCTAATGGCTCTGTTTACCTGTCTTCATCTCCTGGAGATAAAGTGAGATTTGTGGCATTATTGAAGTACTAATAGGCATTTAATCTACTGTATTAGAGACTGTATTAGAGACTAGGGGGCATTTATTATTGCCTGCTTCTGTTACTCTGTCTGCTAATGAGATTGCCCTTTATGAAGATGGATGCTGCAGTCTCATGGTCCTCAGCCTGACATCTGGGCCTGGTGCCATTCATCATGCCCATGCCACGATGTACATGTGTGGTCTCCATTTTCCTGAGACTCTTCACACCCTTATTAAACCTGCACTTGTGTTGCTACTTGTGGTGAGATACAGCCCTCAGCAAGAATACATCCAGATGCACATGTGGGTGGCTTTTGTTTGTTTTGTTTTTGAGGTATGACTCTTTATAGCCCAGGGTAGCCTCCAACTCCTTACATCATCTCTGAAATCTTATGTCCACATTGGGTTATGTGTGGCTCATACAGAAAGTGTTGAGTATGCTTGCCTTTGTTAATGTAGATTTTCCCCAATGTCAGAACTAATTGTCTTTTCTTTTCTTTTCTTTCTTTTTTTTCAGTCGTAGGGTGTTGAACTCAAGGCCTTGTGCTTCTACATGCTATAGCATCTGATTCACACTAGCCCTTTTCATACTAGTTATTTTTGAGATGGGATCTTACTTTTACTTTTTGCCCAGTCCCACATAGACTACAGTCCTCCACTTTGAGCTTCCCTTGCTCTAGGATGACAGATGCCTGTGACTGAACTTCCACTGTTCTTCCCCTATATAGCTGGGATGGAAGACACACACCACCATGCTCAGCTACTGGTTGATACGGAGGAAGTCTCGTGAATTTTGGGGGTTTGGTGGAGTTTTTTTATTTGTTGTTTTGTTTTATTTTGTTGCCCAGGTTGGCCTCAAACTGTGATTCCTGCTCTCTATCTCTCAAGTGGCTTCAGTTATAGACTTGAGCCAGTTCTTGCCTGGCAAGAACTCTTATAAGATGGTCAGGAACACAGCCACAGAGTTGGACATGGTAGTACACACCTGAAACCCTATCACTCAGGAGGATGAAACAGAAGGATCAGGAATTGGAGACCAGCTTGGGCTACACAGCAAGAACCTCTCTCAAAACCAAACCAAACAAAACACTCCAGGATGGTCACAGTCCTCCTTCCCCATTGTCCATTGTCCAGGAGTCCAGCCCCTCTCGGTGACTCGAGCGCCTACTTTTTATCAGGGGTTTCTGGCTTGTCCTGGCCCTGCTCCCTTTTCCAGTCTTTCCATCATACTCTAGCTGCCACTGCTGCATTCTGGTCACGTTACCCATCAGGGACGTGAGAGTTATCATGGAGGGCTATTCCCAGATGGGACAGAAAAGGGACCCTGGCAATAGAGGACTGTAGATAAATATTGGGTCTTTACACAGTATAGAGCCATTGCTAACTCCTTGAGGTAGAAAAGAATGTACTGTTCTATGTCAGAGGTGTTACTCTTGGGTTGCCCTTCTTGTTTCAGTGGGCTACCTGGGAATGGTAATAGTCTAGAAAGGTGTTGGTCTATGCACCTTAACAAAATCAATCCAATAACTTCCTCTTACACAGAAACAAAGACAAAACTAATCCTCTAAACCTGCATTTCCCATGAAATCATGTGTGTCCCAAAAGGTTTCAACTTGTGTCTACCAACCCTATGTAGGAATTCTTCTGAGAATTTTTATGTGAGCTTAAGAGTTGTTGAGGAGTTACTCTCCTACCCGAATCTTGTTCTTGGGAAGGGTTTCATTGAATTACACGGTGTACTACTCGCACGTCCACATTGAAGTCTGTATTGTAGTTCACGTCCTTCTCCTTTGTAATCATTACCCGAAAACTCAGTGGTGTTCTCTGACCTGCTCATAGTTGGAACTTATTTTCCATTTCCTTTAGGGGGTCACTGCAGGGTCTTATTTCATGTTCTCTTCAGGGGGGTACTTGCTCTTCTGCTATTTTTCCAAGCTCTCCTTTTGGCATTTTTCCTTACACCTCGTGACAGTGGAAGTGAATGTTTGCACAGTTGGCTTTTTTCCATTCCATCATGGCTGCTTTGGCATCTGTGAGGGGTCTGGGAGAGAAGAGTACAGGAGAGGCAGGGCTGCCTCCCAGTGACTAAAAGATTAATTCCTGTCCCCATTCTCAAAGGGTAAAATGGAAGAACAACCACAGAACTGCAGATATTTTCTGAAAAGTTGTATGGAACTTTGATCTCTTCAAATGTGGGGAATTATCACAAAACTTTTTTTCAATGGTCTTGGGGCTTGAAATCTGGGCCTGGGAGCTGTTCCTGAGCTCTTTTGCTCAAGGCTAGCACTCTGCCAATTGAACCACAGTGCCACTTCAGGCTTTTTCTGTGATTAATTGGAGATAAGAGTCTCAGGGATTTTCCTGCCCAGGCTGGCTTTGAGCTGCAATCCTCAGATCTCAGCCTCCTGAGTAGCTAGGATTACAGGCATGAGTCAGCAGTGCCTGGCATCATATTTTTTAAAAATTCTTATTGTAAAGGTGATGTACAAAGGGGTTACAGTTGCTAAGTAAGGTAATGTACCTTTCTTTTCAAGCAGTGTTACCCCTTCCCTCATTTTCTCCCACACAAAACATTTTTAAACACAGACCTGAAGGATTTGAGCCATGAAATGAGAACAGTGGTTGGTACATATGTTAAGTTATTAAAACAAAAGTAAAGCTACAAAGGGGGAGGTAACAATGCTCATTATGTACTCATTACCTTACTCATGTAACTGTAACCCCTCTGTACAGTATTTTTACAATAAAAATTTATATATATGGGAAAAAAATAAAACCATAGACTTGGTATCTACTCAGCTTCTGGTGAGGGCTCTATTGCAAAAAAAAAAAAAGCAGAAGAGAGCAGACAGCTGCAAGAGAGGTATGCCAGAATCAGGAGGAGACCTGAAAGGCTTACTTTATAACTACTCTTGTGATAACTACTCCAGTCTGGCAAGAGTGGGAACTCCTGCAGGACACCATGATTGCCCCTGTGAGGTTAGGCCCCATGGCCTCACCACCTCCTCACGTCCTCACATCCCAAGTCTGCTATTTGGGAATCAGATTACAACATGAGTTTGGGTGGGGCTAAGCCAAATGGGAAAGCACTGGCTGCTGATACTCACCCCTTCTCTCCTGGCACAGCCCTAGGAGGCAGGGCAAAGCAAATATCACTCATGGTTTTGAAAGAGGGGCTGAGGGGATTGATGAGGCCAGAGCTGCCTAGAAAAACTGTGGTTGGGGTAGGAGGGGGCGGGCTTTCCCTGAGTAGTCCAGTTACCCTGCTCCTGGCACACATGGCAGCGAAGCACTGTGCATGTGGCCAGAGTGACAGGGTGACTGCTTCTTAACTTGAGTTGAAGTCTGCATGCAGTGTGGACTCCATGTTGACAAGACTGGAATAAGCACAAGTAGCATTTTGTGATGATGCTCCCATTTCTGACCTCTCATAGCAGAAGTCTCCAAGAGCCTGAACTCCAACATCGCATCCAGGCCTCATTTCTACCCTCTCTTCAGTCCACTCAGGTTTCCTGTCCCAGGAAGTGTCTGGATGAGATTACCTACATTCCCCATATTGCCAGAGGCCTCAGTTGTGTCTTCATCCTAACTCTACTTTTCCACAGCCACACTTGCTCTGGTTTGACCACTTCCTTTCCTTCCTTTCATGAACACCACTCCCTTTTGGCTTATTCTTTCCTGTGCTCTCCCTGAGAACCCTAAGTCTTACATGCCACAGTTCTGCATCTGGACTTTCTTCTTATCCACTCTACTAAAGTCATAGCTATAAGTCACCCCAAAGACTCCCAAGTATACATCACCAACTCAGGCCTCTTCTCAGTCCCAGGCTCATCTATCCATGTGCTTCACTTGGATATCTGACAGGCAATTCAAACTTAGTGCAGCCAAGATAAAACTTACTTCTTCCCACTACCTCAGAGATGCTCCTCTTAATCCTGGTAGATAGAACCATGGTCTATGCAGTAGCTCAAGCCTCCTTTCTACTCTCTCCCCCTCCATCAGTGAGTCCTCTCAGCAGTTCTTCTAGATTGGGCACTTCTGTTTCCCTCCACTTCCTCTGCCACCCTGAGGCAATGCCTTTTCATTTCCACCTACATAAATTACTGCCAGGATTTCCTAACTAAAGGCCCCAACTTCCACTGGCATTTCTACAGCCAGTTCTCTGCTGACAACCAGGGTGATGTTTATATGACAAGAATCAGACCCAACCTGTGACTCCCCGCCTTCAACCCCTTGTGTTACTGAGCAGTAGCTTCATTTGTGATGCACTGAACACCACAGCAGAGATCAAAATGAAGTGGAGTTTGTTACCACAAGTGCAGCCCACAAAAGGCTGTCAGGACAGTCACTGATTCAGGAGCTCAGGGCCCTTCTGGGGTGCTGTCCTAGCCAGCAGAGGGATGTTTAGAAGGCAAGGGAGCCCTTGCATTGGCCATACCTCAATAACCTGTCCATATCCAGTGAGCCTATGATCCTATAAATGTCAGAGTCTTGGGGGCTGCCTACATGGTCTGCTGCAGCCTCCATCAGCTCTGGCTATACTTTTCAAGCTCATTACTATCAAGTCCTGCAGGGTCAGCCCTGCTGACTCACATTGTATTGGAGCCAAATGTACTGTTTGGCTCACTCTGATTCCTGAGGTTATTTATTCCCACCTCTCCTTCTACTGAATGCACCACCCCAGTCCTCTGCACACCTGGCCACACCTTGACAGTGTGATTTCTGCTCACATGATACCTTGGAACTTTCTCAGGCAACCTGTCTTATCAATATCTAAATAATTTCTTTAGTACAACCCCACTTTTGCTTATTGGAATATTTTGTGTCATCATGCTTGCCATCATTCACTGTAGAAAGTGCCAGAAGGCTGGGGAACATTGGTCATTCTTGTTGTCCACTGTACATCCAGGGCTACATTGTATCCTGGCATGGAATGGATACATGTAAAAGCTTGATGGGTAAATAAATGACGTCATGGAATGTAACAAAAATCTATGCGCCTGGATTACAGCATAGATGTACCTGTGTGATTAGAAACTGGGAAAGCTGGAAGGAGACTTGCCTTCCATATTATTATACTATTATTAAAATATGCTGTCATATCAATAATGAGGGCACACTTGATGTCATATAGATACTTTGGAGCAGTTGAGGTAATATGCTGAGATATCAACCAAGCCTCATGACCTAGATAGGTTTGGGCTAGATGCCAAAACAGATGGTTAGATTCCAGACTGATAGCTTGACCATATATCCTGTTGATTAATGAACTGGTATTAGTCAGAGTAAGTCTTGGTGAGTTGGTGAGAAAATTTATGAGCAGATCACATTTTAATGAGCAGAGCTTGGGGGAGGGCCAATGATGAGATAGCATGGCTCCACCCATCCTTCTAACCACTGTTGGTAGATTCCCCATTTTCATTGCATCTCCCTGAAAAAGGGACACAGCTGGATTTAGATCCTCATACTCAGCAGTGTCTGCTCATAGGAGATTCTCAAACAAGAATTTATCTATTAACTAATTTTTTGGCCATGTTGGGGCTAGATTCTAGGTTTTGTGCTTGCTCAGAAAGGACTCTACCACTAAGTTCCACCCTCCAACCCTAGAATTTTTATTTATTTATTTGTTGGTCCTGGGGCTTGAACTCTGGGCCTGGGCACTGTCCCTCACCTCTTCAGCTCAAGGCTAGCTGTCTACCACTTGAACCACAGTGCCACTCCCAACATTTTTTTCCCTGCTTATATGGTGCTGAGGAATTGAACCTTGGGCCTCATGCATGCAAGGCAAGCACTCCACCACTGAGCCACTTCCCAGCCCCCCTATAATTTTTATGCATAAATAATAAGTACATCACTAAAAGATGGGGGGAATCTCATTGGGTTTGGTTTGGGGGGGGAGGTATAGTTAAGAAATTGTTATCAGTGCAAAGTTAGGACCTGAGTTGTCTACATGCCTTGCATTCAGTTCACCAGATTCCTTTGAGTGAGTGGCACCAATACTATAGTCAGAGTCCTGCTTCCCTCCCTCTGCAGGGTGGGCTCATAGGCCATTGCCTTGGGCATTGTTGGCTCAAGAATACTGAATGTCTTTGGTCTTGGGTATTGGGAACAGATGGGAGATAAAATGGAGCCAAGTGGCACCTCCTGCATTAGGTCATTCCTACCTGATCTTGCGTATAGTGCATCCAGAACTCCTGGCTTTTAGGAGCACTTGGGAGGTCTGTAGGCTAAGGTCATGGTAGATGGAACCAGGAGTCTTAGCCAGTATGTGCTAGGTTTGCCCTTAAACTTGACTAGACCCTGCAGAAGAAGGGGAAAGAAATGTACCTTGATGTCCGCATTCTTAGGGAGGGGGAAATCCTTCCAAATTGGATTTAGTGGCTTCTGTGATTTGAGAGTGCTTGCTTGAGATGGTTGAGTACATGTAGAACTTCTGGGGCAATCCTGCCTTGTCTTCTTTGGTACCGTTTCCTTCTAGGTGTCATGGAATGCCAGGTTTAGTGTAGATCCAGAGGTTGCAGAGAGATCTGTGTTTCTTTATCCCAACTGTGACTCACAGCTGGTTGCTATTGCACAGGAACCATTGAGCAGAACGTGACATCTGGCCTAGTAAAATTGTGCCAGGAGAAATCTGTTCATGTCATGCAAAATCAAAAAACAAAGCAGTGATAACATATATTGTCCTTTGACTGGTAGACATCAGCTTTACAAAGTTATAAAAACAGGTAACAATGAGAACACCCACTTGAAACTGGTCCCAGCAAGTTTGTTCTCCATGAGCTGGAGTGGTGTTATGCTGGCTGGTAGGTTTCAAGCTCTGACCACAACTGGAAATAGCCATTCCAACACCCTTTCTTATTATACCTTCATAGGTCTAGCCCTGTGGTAAGGCCTGAAAGATGGTCTGCCCATCCCTGCACTTTGCTCTTACAGGCCCTTGGTGAGACACAAGATTATCTACATCATCTTAATAACTGAGAGTTGTGTAGGGCTGCAGGAAGAGGCAAGTGCAGGAAAGGTGGTGCTGTGGAACAATAAAAGAGCACTGAAATAAGACATCAGTGTGAGCGGGGTAGGGGGCAGCTCGGGCCAAGCCCTGAGCTCTGTGCTCTGCCTCACTTTGCTGTTTAAAGAGTCCATCCTGACTGTTTACTAGTATTACAGCCTCCTACTCTAGTGTTCTGCATGTAACTAAGGTCTTGGTGTTTTGCTTTGTTTTGTTTTGTGTGTGTGTGCCAGTATTGGGCCTTGAACTTGGGGTCTTGTGCTCCTGCTTGGCTTTTCTTCCCAAAGCCAGTGCTCTCCTTTCAGCTTTGTGCTAGTCGTTTGCAGATAAAAGGCTTGTGGATTCTTCTGCCTATGCTGCCTTCAAACCATGATCCTCAGATTTGAGCCTCCTGTGTGGCTAGGATTACAGACATGACCCACCAGTGCCCAGCAGTGATTGTGCCTTTTTATATTCTCACCAGCCATACACAGGGTTTTATTTTCTCCATATTCCCATGATCACTTGTTTCTGTTTGGTTATAGCCATCCAAACCCTATGGGTGTGGTTGAACACTTTTCACTGTGATGTTTTAGGTCCTATATTTCTCACTCATGAGTGTGTGTGAGCTCTTAGGATATCTGAGCTCTCTTCCAGCCTACTCTTTCCCCACTCCCCAAGTACTGATCCTGTGTGCTGAAGAAACCCTTTCTGTGTGAAGGGCTTAGCACTCCCTACTTCTAGACCATGTTGAAAATGATACGAAGTCAAGAGCTGGAGAGCTAATTGGTTTCATATAAGGTGGTCACGAAAATGGTATTGTCCCAGAGGTCCCTTATTGAAAAAAGACAGCTCCTCTTCCAGGAAACTAGAATTCCTCCTAAGAATGCTATAGCATCGACCTTAGTGAGTCACGAAAACTCTACCTGTGGGTTTCCCACAGTACTGTCAGCAGTATGCTGAGAGAAATTGGTCAGGGGATGCATCAACTTCTAGGTTTCTTTTGCTCTTTCAAGGAAGGCACATCTTTTAAACTTTTAAATCACATTTTTAAAATATTTTGATTTGGGATACGTTTCAACTTATAGAAGAGAATTTCTGTGTCTCCTTCCTTCACTCGGCATCTCCTTCAGGAACACTCTTTATCATCATGACAGGTTTATCAAAGCCAGGAAATAGTTCCTGCTACAACACAACTAACCAACCATAGTGTTGCCTCTCTTGTCCTTTTCCTGTTTCCTTTTCCCCTGGTGCACTTAGTTGTCACGTCTCCTTAGTTCCCGGGGTCTGTGACAGCTATTCACCCTGTCTTTGTGGTCTCACCAAGGATGGGAGTATGAGGGTTGGTATTTTGTGGGATGTTCCTCCATGAGGATCTGGCAGAGATTTGGGGGAGGAACTCCTCCTTCCTTAATCACATCATATTGGGAGCCCTGGTAGTATGTTTGGTCACTGGTGGAGTTTACCTTCCTCACTCTACCCAGTAGGCTTAAGTCTCTTCATTTCCCATTTTTCTCACTGAAGGGACAACCAGGAAATGAAGGGTAGCGAATGAGGGCTTCCAGGTACACGATTGTTTCCTTCTGTCCCTCTTCCCAGTTGTGCCACTCCCAAACCCATATACTTTAAGTTGATGAGCTTAAACACTGAGTAATGTTAGAGAAGAGTTCTGTGGTGGTGTTTATAGAGGCTAGCATGGTGGTTTAAATAAGAATCAGGGAAAGGTCAGGACCCTACATCCTTGGGATCCCTAGCCTGTATGGAAGCATTTCCTTTTCTTTGTGTAATGAACGACATAGCATAAAGGGCATAAAAGTCAGAACATGTGTGCTTTTTCCTATGTCTTCCCAGTGTCATGGGTGGGAAAAGGTGGTAGGAGGAGACCTGGTCTTAACTGCTTTTCCCCTTCCCCTCTCCTTCTCCCCAGTGGCCCTTGGACAGGTCACCAGCAGTCCTGGAGAAAGTAAGCTTTTGTTATCTGTAAAATAAAAGAGTTGGTTCTCAAGGGGAACTCCAAATACTGCAGTTTTCCCTACAGTGCTTGGCATTGCTATTGAGGAACAAGTGGCCTCCGAGCCCCCAGCCCATGGATGACTGTGATCAGGCGGTACCAGCCTCCTGCAGCATGAGGGACAAGGCTGCTTTAGAAGAGCCAGGAGCATCTTGGTGGCTGCTTTTTGTGAAGCCCTCCCATTCTCTCCACCTCTTGAGATAACAGAGAAGAAACGAGTTTCTAGTGCCCATGTGCACAGCTCATGGCTGTTGGCTTTCTGTATGGAACATCTGAGACAGCCAGCTTTTCTCTCAACCCTGCCTCCTGGTAGCTCCTGCTTGGACCACATTGTACCACCAGCACACCTGTTCTGCCTGTCCCTCCTTTCCTCTCTTCAGTTTCTGAACCCTCATGGTCTGCCATCAGAGCTAAAGGACTTCCACAGGAGGCTCCTTGCTATTGTCAAGTGGGTCATTTAACTTCCTCCATCTACAGTGAAACAAATACCTTGGAGAGTATGCAGAGAGTTCGTTTTTAAGGCCTTGAATTCAGGAGCAGTGAGGAGCAGCACTTCATGGGGAATTTGAGCAGCAGATTAATTGGAGTGAGCTAGCTGTATTTTACCAGAAGTGTCCTCTGTGGACTCAGAGCTGGAGCCATCCAACTGCCTTGGCACCCGAATGAAGCATTCAGTGGTTGTTCTTTGTGAGATGAGTTGAGAACAATGGGGTGACCGCATTTCCCTCCAGCATTCCAGTGCTAGTACGTGTGTCTGTCCTGCTGCACAGTGCCCTGGAATCCTGCTTGTGTTGGGGACACTGAGCCTTTGTGTTCCCCACCAGCCAGACCCAGGCCATGCATTGGTTTTCTGACTTGGGGAGCAGGGATGTCCTAAGCCTTGGTCAGGCATGACTGTCACAGAGAAGCTGTGACCTCAGAGGGCTTCGTTCTTGATCTGAGCCACAGATTTTAAGGGAACTATCACAAAGAGGAGTGGGAAAGGGCTAGCCTGTAACACTGAAGACATGTGTGCAGTGAAGACATCCAATCCTGGAATTTTTCATTTAGTCATGGAAAACACATAACTATAAAATTGACCACTGTAACCACTTTTAAACATTCATTTCAATGGCACTAAGTACATTCATACATTGTGCCACCGCCCCTACTACCCAGCTCCAGACCTCTTCATATTGTAAAACCAAAACACTGGACCCTTTAAACACTAAGTCCCTCAAGCCTTTCCTCAACTGCTGGCTTCCCCCTTCAGCATGCTATGAATGAGACTGCTCTAGATAGTACTTGTAAGAGGGATCTTGTAGTATTTGTCCTTCCATGGAAAGGACTTCACATAGTATCCTCAGTTCATCACACTGTAGACTGCACCCAATCTCCTTCCTTTTCCTTACTGAGTCCTATTTCACTGTGTGGAAAGAGCAAGTTTTACCTATCTTTCTATTTGCATTGCTTCCACACTTTAGCTACTGTGAATAGAGCTATGAATGTATTGTTAACAAGAATCCCTTTGAATTCCTGCTTTCACTTCTTTTAGATATATACTTGGAAGTAGAAATACTAGAGCCAATGGTTTGGGGGACTTCTGAAATTATATTCTTTGGAGACTTTGAGATTCTGGCTTATCCTACTATAACATTGATAAATTAAAATTTTTATTGACATTTTAAACAGAGAAGTAACAAGAGGCAAAAGGAGTAAAACATGTGGCCATTGTTTGGCAACTAAGGTTTGAACCAGAGGGCAGCTTGACTCAGTGTTTTCTTTTCTTCAGAGCATTTATTATCTCCATGTCTTCTTGCCACCAGGAAAAATGTATTTCTAAGTGATTTTCCTACTGTTGTGACTTAAAAATATCTGTAAAGCATTTGTAACATTCTTAGTCTTCATATATCTATAGTTTCAAAGAATTAAGCATTTTATATCATTGTTTTTTGTTTCCTTATTTTTGTAATTCTGCAAATCAAGCCCAAGTCTTTTGTACTAGACAGGCGCTGAGCTGTATCTCTAGTCCTTATTTATTTTTTGTCCTTGTATTTTTTTGGGGGGGTCTGGTCGTGGGGCCTGAACTCTGGGCCTGGGCGCTGTCCCTCAGCTCTTCAGCTCAAGGCTAGCACTCTACCACTTGAGCCACAGCACCACTTCCGGCTTTTTTCTTTTTGCTTATGTGGTGCTGAGGAATCGAACCCAGGGCCTCAGGCATGCAAGGCAAGCGCTTTACCACTAAGCCACCTTCCCAGCCCCTTGTCCTTGTATTTTTGAGATGAGGTCTCACGATGTTGCCCAGGCTGGCTCTGAACTCATTCTCCCTACTCATCCTCCTAACAAAGAGTATGCATGTGAACCACCTTGCTTGTTAAGCACCTTGCTTAAGAGGCATTTTAGGCAGAATTGCTTCCTGAAAATGAATATGACAAAGTAAAATATTATACAATTGATGGGAAATAGAGGATTCTTGATTTTGGGGGAGTAGTTATCAGCTTGGAAAGATTTGTCATGCTATACTTACACATAAGTAGTACACGGGGTGTCTGCCATGGTAAGAAGTCCTATGTGTTGTTATAGTCTGGCCCCTGTGTGTGTCAGCAGTTCTACACACATTGCTACCCACATGTGGTAGCTGGATTGATCTGAAGCAGCAGTACCTGCGGGCACTTTGGGGTAGCACAGTGAGCTGCTTGTGCCTTCACCAGAAGAACCCTTTAAAGTTAGGCCTGACTAAGTCACTTTGCTCTGCACTATGATCTTTCAGAGGTTCCATGGCTTGTGGCACAGTCTTGTGGCTATGGCTTGTCAGGTTTAGCAGCATGGCCCCAGTAAGCCCTTTGCCTCACCCTCTCCCTTTCCCAACTCACTTGCTCTACCCCTTTCTCTTAGATGTTTTCAGTTCCCTGGAATACCTGTTATCTCTTTCACCATTGAACCTTTGCTGGAACATTCTTCTGTGGCCTTTTCTCAAGGTGAAATTTGCCTAAAAAGTCTTCAAGTGATGGGCATGCCATTTCCCACTGTGTGCCCAGAGCACTTGCTAATGTCCAGGTCACAGAATCAGTGTATTGGATGATGCTCTAAACTGTCTGGGCTTGGTAAATTTAAGTAGATGTAAAGTACAAACAAGATGTGTCAAATGTAAGGATTGTGACATCACGTACCCACCTTTGCTGCCTCTTAAGTTTCCTGGTGTCCAGCTCCTCCCCCACCCATTAGTAACAATGAGCCTGAACTTTGCGTTATATGTTTTCCCTGGATTTGTTTGTAATTTTACCTCATGTTCGACAATTCTCTGTAAGTCAGTTTCCCATCACTTTAGGAAAACACTTGATATAAACACCTTGAAAGGAGAAAAGGTTGGTTTTAGCTCCATTTCAGAGGTTTTAGTCATGGTTGGCTAGCCTGTTGCAAAACATCGCATAAAAGTAGGAGATGGGGGCAGAGTAAACTTATTCACTTACATGGTGGCCAGAAAGCTAAGAGAGAAGAGAGTCCAGGGTCCCAATATTCCCTTCAAGAACATACCAGTGTTTGACTGACTTATGTAACTGTAACCCCTGTGTACATCATCTTTATAATAATGAAAAAAATTAACTTGCATGCAATTCAACTTTCAGCAGGTATAAATAAAGTTTTGTTGAAACACAAAAAAAGCACACACCAGTGACTTAACTTTCCTCCTGCTAAGTCCCACCCTGTAGAAGTTAATACCTCCAAACTAAGCCTTTACACACTTTGAAGGACACTCCAGATCATATTCATAAACAATGTATTGTTCAGTTTTGCATGTTTTAAATTGTTAGTAAGTTGAATCATGCTGTAGTTTTTCCTCCCACAGCATTATCCCTAGATGCCATCTCTGCTGATCTTTACACCTATAATCAATTCACTCCTTCACTACTCTCTGAATGCATCACCATTTTCTGGTCTGTGACTGCTTTTTTACCCCCTCCCCTTTATTCTTCCTTTTTTCCTTACATGTATATCTTCATCTTGACACACATTTGAAACTCTGAAACGGCAGATTTCAGTTTTATCTCATTCAAATGGTTAGGTAAGAAAACATTGGGAGCTAATCTTTTAGAAATACCATTCCTGCATCACATGTACATTCATGAGCAGCATCATTCTTGTATGGCTAAAAAAAAAAATGCTCTCTTCCTATACCTCCCCTTGTCACAACTCTAGGTCAGGGCTCAGCAAATTAGAAGGGTCAGATGGCAAATGTTTTAGGGTTCATGGTCTGGGGTTTTTGTTTTTGTTTATGTTTTTTTTGCCATGAATATTAACGTCTGCCATCAGGCGTGATGTGTAAATAAATGGGTGTTCCAATAAAATTTTATTTACCAAATCAAATGATAAGCCAAATATGACCCACAGTCTGTGATCTTGCCAACGCTGCCCTAACTGACTTACAAGATAATATTTTGCTTAGTAAGAGTTCTAAAACGTTGATCAAAGAGTCCCGGGGAGTCTCTGGCCTGATACACACAAGCATAATAGGCTGGGCTTGTTACCCTGTACAATAAATCAAAATAGAAGTCAAGATAGTGGCTGGACAGGTCTCTGACTGGGCCTGGTGCATGCCAGTGGAAATGATAGTGCTCTTTCCTCTTACACATTGGCCAGCAACATTCAAAATGCATTATCCCAATGACAGTCATTGATGAGGGCCTTTCACCGTCCCTAGCATGAATAGGCCATGAATGAGAAATAAACCTACCATGTTAAATCTCTGAGACTTTGTAAGCATTTTTTGTTACTGTAGCTGGTGACTGATGCACAAATCCAGTACAGTTGTCTCCTGTCCTTGCAAATAGCTGGCACATGACTTAACATGGATTTGGTCTTGCATGAAACAATGTTAGTGTTGACTTTCGGTTGCATATTGAGTTTTATACAGAGTTAAACAAGAAGTTCCAAAAATAGGACCCAGTTTCATAAGACTGTACATATTGATTGAAGACTACCAAAGTGACTAGTCTCATGATAATGACAAGAAGTTTTTGATTCATTGGTCAAGCTCTTTTTTAGTGGAATTAAGTGAATGTAAATGCTATGGGATGCAACCAAGTAGTTACTCCTGTGAACATTCTTCCTCTTCTTTATATTTGGTCCTGGAGTTGAACCTAGGGTCTCATGCATGCTAACTATGTGCTCTACATAGTTATCAATTTCTTATTATTGTGGTTGAAGTAATTTCTTTATACAACTACTTCCACCTCCAAACCTTTTTCCCTCAAACCTTGCAGGGATGAAGCCCTGTATTGGCTGTGTGGTGTTTTTGTTTAGTTCTATGACGGTGTTCCATAGTATAAGGTTTCAGTTTCTATAGTTCTTTATAGAAACCTCTATGCTAATACCTTATACAATTATGTCTGATTTTGCAGGATGGATTAGTGGGTATGTCACGTGCAAAATTATCATTCCTGCTTGTTTGGACATAATCCTTTCAGATTGAAATTTTCACTAAAAATTTCTAAAATGTGCTCAACTTACTGAGTTTGTACAATCATTACCTTTGTGGAGTAACTGCCATTCAGGTAATTAAGCTAGTTTTGTTGTTATTTTTGTTTTTGTGCTGGTATTGGAACTTTAACTCAGGGCCTGAGCACTGTCCCTTGGTGTTTTTTTGCTCAGAGTTAGCACTCTACCACTTTAGCCACGGCCCTACTTCTAATTTTTTGTTGTTTAGTTGGAGATAGTCTCACAGACTTTTCTGCCTGGGCTGACTTTGAACCATGCTTCTCAGATCCCAACCTCCTAAGTATTTAAGATTACAGGCATGAGCTACTGGTGCCTAACTAGAACCTAGGTTTGATTTTTGTTTTTTGTGTTTGTTTAATTAATTATGTGTTAAACAGATATTCTCTCCCCTTTTCCCCTTCCTCTACTCGCTTTTTGCCTATGTTTGCCTTCCTCTTCCTTTCCCCAGGCATGCATACTCACACACTCATTCCAAAGCTTTACTTCCATCCTGTTCTAAGATCCCTGATCCTGGGGAAATGTCTGCACATTATTCATCATCCCTAATAAATGAAACCACAGGAACCTTTGAAGTGCCTGCTGGGAACTGGGAGGCGTGTAGTGTCCGCATCAGTAATCTGAGCCCACCCCAGCTGCACGGCTTCAGTTAGAATTGCACAAGTTTCCACTTAAGCATATACCCCATGGGTTTAGGTTTTCAGCTTGTGTTAAAGCTCATGCAAAGCAAGGGCTGAGTTAGTGGGAGAAGTTTAGCATTGGGGAAAAGGAAAATGGCAGCATTCCAAGGTACGTTCCCTTTTCTATTTCACCTAAGCTAAACTTTCCAAAACACAGTGGAAATTTTTATCCATTTCCCCCCCCCCCCATACACACACCTCTTCCAGTTCCCAACCTTCTACCCCTAAACCCTGCAGGTATAAAACATTGAATCAGCTGTGTGGTCTTCTTCAGTTCTGTGGCAGTGTTCAGTAGCATGAGGTGTAAATTTCATCCTTGACAATGACTTGCACACCCTGAGCTTTCTTAGAGGTGCTTTTTAAAGCTTTAGATTCATTTAATAGCTGGACCTTTCCCACATAGACCTTCCAAACTAGCAGGTTTTTTTTAAGTTTCTTTTTATTGTTAATATAAAGTTGATGTACAGAGGGGTTACAGCCAGGTAAAGAGTCCATTTCTTCACATCTCTTTGAGACTATTACAAATGGAATGAAGGATCTGTATGATGAAAACTTTAAAATTTTAATAAAGGAAATTAAAGCACATGCAAGGAAATAGAAAAACCTTCCATGCTCCTGGATTGGAAAGATTAACATGGTGAAAATGGCAATACTACCCAAAGGTATCTACAAATTCAATGCAATACCCATCAAAATCCCAACAATATTCTTCAATGATATAGAGGAAGCAATCCAAAAATTCATATGGAACAATAGAAGAGCCTCAATAGTTAAAAAAAAAAGCAAACATCGCCATCAGGAAGAACAATGTTGGAGAAATATTAATAACAAGCTCAAACTCTGTTACAAAGCCATAGTACTAAAAATAGCTTGATACTGGCACAAGAATATGCCTGAGGACCAATGGAATAGAAGACCTAGAAATGAACCCACAGACCTATAGCCATCTAATATTTGATAAGGGAGTCAAAAACATAAGATGGAAAAAAAACAGCCTCTTCAACATATGGTGCTGGCAGAATTGGCTATACACGTGCAGAAAACTGAAGTTAGATCCTTATATGTCATCCTGCACTAGAATCAATTACAGATGGACCAGAGACCTCAGTGTAAGTCCAGATACCCTGAAAATATTACCGGAAGGGATAGGGGAGAGGCGCCTTGGCACAGGTTGAAACTTCTTAAGTAAAGATCCAGAATCACAACAAACCAAAGAAAGACTGCCTAAGTGGGATTGGAATTGCATTGAACCAAACATTTTCTGCATGGCAAAGGACATAGCTAGAAAAATAAATAGAAAGTCCACAGATTGAGAGAAGATCTTCACTAACTATACAACAAACAAGGGCTTCATAGCTAAAATATACTTAGAGCTCAAAACATTAAACCCACCAAAAAAAATCCTCAAAGAAATAGCAACACAATTGGCAAATTGGCTTAAGACTAAGAGACTTCTCAGAAAAAGTAAGAATGACCAATAGACATATGAAGAGATGTTCAGCATCTCTGGCCATAAAAAAATGCAAATCAAAACAACATTGAGATTCCACCTCACCCCAGTTAGAATGGCTATTATCAAGAAAACTAACAATAACAGATGTTGGTGAGGGTATGGCCAAAAGGGAATGCTGCTATACTGTTGGTGGGAATATAAACTGGTTCAGCCACTCTGGAAAGCAGCATGGAGGTTACTCAAAAGAGTCAACATAGAGTTTCCCTATGACCCAGCAATCCCACTCTTAGGCATTTTATCCAATTGGCCACAAACTAGACTATACTAAAGCCACCAGCACACCCATGTTTATTGCAGTGTTGTTTACCATAGCCAAGATATGGAATCAATCCAGATACCCCTCAGTGGACGAATGGATCAAGATGATGTAGTATATATACACAATGGAATTCTGGAATGATATTGCCTCGTTCATAAGGAAATGGAAAACTTAGAAGAAATTGTATTAAGCAAAGTAAGCCAAAACCAAACAACATGGTTTCCCTCATTGGTAATAATTAGAATGTGCCTAGAAATTTACAAGTAAACACAATGTATAGTAAAAGACAAAAAATTATATTTGGACATGATAAATTAAACAGGACTTTAAACATTTACTAAGTGAGACCAAAGGAGGATATTCTTAGGAGAGGATCACAAGGATTTAGTAACTCTGTGCATATGATCATACAAAATAATGCTTATCAAAATGAACTTCAAGAAATGGAAACAAGAGGCTTTTTATTTTACTTTTTGTGAGTATTTTTTTCCTGTTTTTCCCTTTTTGTGCTGTTTTTTTTATTTCGGTATGTTTTATATGTAAGTGTATCTGATTTGGGGAGGGTAAGGGGAAGCACAGAAATTGTGGGACAAAGGGTGAAGTAATTCAGCAGTAACACTCACTAGTATCTCTCACCAGTAACTCACTAGACACTATGTTGAAAATGAACTATACAACTTGTGGGGAGTGGGGGTAGAAAGGGGAAAAACTGGGAGAAAATGAGAGAAGAGGTGACCCTGTTCAAAAAAAATGTACTCATTACCTGACTTATGTAACTAACCCCTCTGTACATCACTTTTACAATAATTTTTTTAAAAAATTAAAAGAAAAAAAGAGAAGAGTATATTTTTTTGGACAATGTCACCCCTTTCCTCACACTTTCCCAATTCTTCGCTCATGTCTCCATCTACAAGTTGTCTGGTTCATTTTCAGTATTGTGTCTAGTGAGTACCATTGCTGCATTTGGTTTGTCCCCCCCCCCATTTCTGTATATCCTTTTACCCTCCCAAAGAGAGATAAACAAACATAACAAAAAGAAAAGAAATCAAAAGCAGTGACAAAGAAAAAAAACCTCTTGCTCCCATTTTCTGGAACTAGGAGTTTTAAAATTCCTTTTGGGGTCTCATCTAAAATATACCTTGAACTCAGAAAATTAAATCCCCCAACAACAAATCCTCAAAGAAACAACTGCCCAATAAACAAGTGGGCTAAAGACTTATAGAGAAACTTCTCTGAAGGGGAAAGAAGAATGGCCAATAGACACATGAAGAAATGTTCAACCTCTCTAGCCATAAAAAAACGCAAATCACAACAACATTGAGATACCACCTCACCCCAGTTAGAATGGCTTTAATCAAGAACTCTAATAACAACAGATTCTGGAGAGGATGTGGACAGAAGGGAACCCTCCTGCATTATTGGTGGGAGTGTAAACTTGTTCAACCACTTTGGAAAGTAGTATGGAGGTTCCTCAAAAGACTCCACATAGAGCTCCCCTATGACCCAGCAATCCCAAATGATAACAGACAAGACCATACTAAAGCTACCAGCACAACTATGTTTATTGCAGCATTATTTACTAAGATAAGGAATCAACCCAGATGCCCCTCAGTAGATGAATGGATCAAGAAAATGTGGTATATATACATAATAGAATTCTATGCCTCCATCAGAAAGAATGATATTGCCCCATTTGTTAGGAAATTGAAAGACTTGGAAAAAATTAAGTGAAGAAAGCCAGGCCCAAAGAAACATAGGTCCCATGGTTTCTCTTATTTGCAATAACTAGTATATGTCTGAGACAAGCACAAATGGTCAGATAAGATGATGTTAGGTGAAATGAACCCCAGGATAAGGACACAATTGGTTTTTACTTTCTTGCTATTGTTCCTAACATATTTATAAGGTGATTTCTTTGTTGATTTGTATGTCCCTCCCCCACAGTATAACACCCTTTTTCACTGTATTTGATGTTGGTATAATTTGAGGAGGAGAAGAGAAAAAAAACAAATTGTTTAACTAGGGATACAGGTGGACCCATTGCAACAATGAGATATACAAAATGCTATGTTGAAAAACGAACTTTACAACTTTGGTGGGGGGGAGTGTAGTTGTGGGGATGGGAGGGGAAATACAAAGGAGGAGGCAACAATGCTTGATAAGAAATGTACTCATTACCTTGTCATGTAATTGTAATCACTCTGTACGGTATTTTCACAATAAAAAAACTTACTAAATAATTCCTTTTGCCCATATTGGGCAGGGTAGGGCAGGAACCCCTAGGTCCTCTGGTACAGGAGAGGCACATTTTTGAATTGTTGCTTTTTCCACAGACTTGGCAGCAGAGAACAGAGCTTGTCTCTGAGCAGGCCAGGTACACAAGTGCATCCCCAGGGAGCTCATTAAGGGTGTCAGACCTCCACTGTACAGAGAAGCAAGACAGAAAGGGACAGGCTGGCAGACAGGCCCAGACCCAGCTGTCCTGTGAAGACAGGCTCAGCTGTGGCGGAAAGCACAGACCACAGCCTAGCCCCTTCTCAGGGTTCATATGTGAAATTTGGAGAGATTAAGCCATGTGCCTAAAGCCAACGTATCTGAACTGGAGTGTCAAGCATCAAACCTCAAACCTTGAGGTAGTAGAGGAAAATCAAAAGTGATGGATAGGAGATCAAACACAGGAAAGGAACTGTTAGTTCTTGAAGTGAAACCAGTGTCTATTGTCTAAGAAGTAATGCCAGTAACAGCAGTGTAAAGTGTTTTAAAACTGTCTCTCAGGTCTTACAAGGGTAAGTCTTGACATACACGCCAAGGATTTTCTGTCCTTTGAGACTTTTTACTTCTGGGAGAACTATCTAGGCTCCCACTGGACATGCCTGATAGACTTCAGACTTCACAGTGCATTGGCTGACAAGTAGAAGTCCAGCAAGGGGAGAGAGGACAAGAGGTCGGCTGACTACCAAGCTCAAAGTCTCCAGGGCTGGCAGTTGTATGAAATGTTAAAGGAGGACTGGAGAGCACAGAACCTCTAGTCACAAGTGTCTTAGGTATGTGCCACCACTGCTGGTTTCTAGGGACACAGATTCCATAATGATGTTGCTGGGCTGTCAGACACAGGGGGACTCCTGGCGTATACCCTCTTCATGAAGGGACTGTGTGACACTATCATCCCAGCCAGGGAGAATATGGTAGCTTGATGGTTTGTGTAGTGACAGGTACTTGGCTGCTCATAAGCCATCTGTTCTCTGGAGGTGACTAGACAGCCACATGAGGTGTCAGTGTGTCCCTCCCAGGCCACTGTGCTACCTTCTCTGGGTCATACTTGGATGTCATCAACATTCTCTTGTTTTCCTGCCCTAGCCTCCCTCCTCCTAACACCATTCTAGGCTGGCTGCCATCTTTCCACAGCACGGTGGCAGGAGGCTCTCTGGTTCTGCAGCCTTAGCCTTGATGCAAGACCTTGAGAAGCACAGTTTTACGAACCAGGTACTCTTTGACTTCACCAGTAGTGACTTGGCATTAACGCCATGCCTGCCTTCATGTTAGCTGCTATGCACTTATGTGCTGTATAGTAACCAATTATTGCAAAGGCAAACTGGATTGCCACCCCAGCTAGAGGGCAGAGCCCTGGAGGCAGTGGGGAGGATTATGGGTTCCTTTTGGCCCCTCATGCTCTCTCTATAGTAGTATTCTCCACTGCCTCCCACCCTGTATTCCCTCCTCTTACCTTCCTCTACCCAACTCCATCCCCAACACCTTCAATTGTACCATTCCTCCATCTGAAGTGCCCTTCCTTCTCCACCTGCCATGTGTATGTCCAAGTTCTACCAGTTTCTCATTGGGCCAACTCAGAAGGCCCTTCTGGAAAGGTCTTTGTCCCATCTGCCACACTCCTAAGCAGGGGAGCCAGTGTAAGCCAGCCTCGTGCTCCTGAACCTCCCTGGGCAGTCTCATTTCTGTCTTTACCCTCCATCTAGTTTCCAAGGTAAACTGAGCCTCAATACACTGAACTGTATTTACAAGGCAGCAAAATATTTATAACATAAGTGGATGAATGAAGACTAAATAAGAATCTTTAGAAACTCAGGAGAAGGGAAAGAATGGCATGAGCTTTGAGAGGGAGAATAATCTTCCTGTGGAGGTGGCTTGAGATGAAGGTGCAAAGCTGGGCAAATTGACAAGAAGACATTCAAGAAGACAAGAAGACAGCAACTAAAACAGGTTTGAGCAGGGGGAAGGGAAGGGGAAGTATGAGAGATATAACCCAAGTTGGGCTCAAGAGGTAGCGCTTGGTTCTGAGATTCAGTGGTGGGTCTGTTTGTCCAGGGCACAGTGGTGGTCAGATGAAGTTCCCAGATCAGTGCAGTGGAGAGGGTGGTAGAGAAGGTTGGGTATCAAGGTTTCCACTAATGGATGCCACTCTGAAATGCCTGCACACAAAACATGCATGTTCTGCAGCCAGCATTAGTATTTATTGATGTGCTCTTACTGATATGATTGTTTAATAAACTCTGCAGGATCTTCATTGCCCCACAGGCAATGTGTTTTTCCAAAGAAATATATATGGTAATATAAAATATTCAAAGATGAAATATAGAGGAGGCTTGCTAATGCCTAGTAGCAATAGAATTGCAATACACATAGCACCAAATGAATTTATTTCTGCCATTAAAATTCCTAATTTTCCATCTACTTAAAAGGCAACTTCAAGTCTACAGAATAGGCAGGCAATTTTCTCTATAGAGGAGAAGTATTTTAATAAGAATCAGGACAGTTGATAGACATTGATATCTGTATCTTTTCTCTCTGCTCCATTAAACCAGAAACTAGTCGATGCCAATAGTGACCTAGTGTATTTATCCAAGGCAGAATAATTAATTGGAGGGGGGCCAATTGTGGAATTGCTTATTCTGTCATATTTGGTACCAGCCTTGTCTATTTCAATACAGATACACATTAGAGGTTTCACATTCCAGAGAGAAACAGAGATGGGGGCAGAGGAGAGGCAGAGAAAGAAGAGAGAACACAAAGCAGTTAAACTATATCTGCTGAAAATAGGTTGAGCGGTTTCTTTCCAGAACTCATATCTCTGCCCACAGTGATGGCCTCGGCACAAGCCCACTGCCCTATATTGATTCTGGCAATAAAGCTCACTGTAGGGTGCTGCCAGCATAGTAAGCAACTGGCTTAGTTGAAGCATAGCTGTGCTGAATGTATTAAAAAGCAATTAACTTCCTGAGGGTCAGTAGCTGATATTCCATTTTGAAACGCAGAGTGAGCTCAGATATAATCACAAGAATTCATCAGACTCAATAGCAGTTTTATAAGCAATATTTTGACAGGGGGTGGTTTGTTTTGAAGCTGGAAGTGCTGAAAATGTTAAATGATGAATGGAGTGGATAAACCAACTCTCAATGGACCCATTCTTCTCCCGACCTTATTTTTTTTCTCCTTGTCTTTCTTTGCTCTTGTAGTAGATTTTTATTTTCATTGAAAGTCTCACATCTCGTGAGATGATTGTTCTCTTTTACATGTAATCTTCAAGTTGAGTAAAGCATGACTTCAAATTTCTTACTGAGCTTCCTTACTCTTATTCAGTTTTTTGCACTCATCCTTTGACCGACTTTAAAGCCTCCACCATTGTTAATAAGATATGAGTCCAGTAATTTCTTCTTTAGAAATAGTTCTTCTTTAGAAATAGTACCAGTGAGTCACATCTATAAATCTAACTACTCAGGAGGCTAAGATTTGAGGACTGTGGTTCAAAGCCAGCCCAGACAGAAAAGTCCCCATGAGACTCTTATCTTCAATGAAATACTCAAAAAAGCTGGAAATGGTGCTGTAGCTCAATTGATAGAGTACTAGCCTTGAGCACAAAGAGGTTCAGGGATAATGCCCGGGCTGACTAGGGGTTCTCCGCCCCCCCCGGGATTGACAAAAAAAATCAGGTGCCATGTAGATGAATAGGAAACACCATTTAGAAATAGAAGGTAGGCTTCAGCCAACACTTTGCTTTTGTGTAGTTTCTACCAAATGAAATGCCTACTTTGCCCTAACTGTCCAGAATTCATCTTTGAAAGATTTTGATTTCACCTTTGGAAGATGGTAATGTTGCTGTATCCTAGAATAAATGATGATATAATAACTGAAAATTGAACCCTGGTTCCTGGCATCTGCTATACTTTTCATTCAGGGTCACTATGTAGATTAGTCAACTTTTTGCAACTATAGAAAATACATAGTAGTAATTAACTTATAAAGGGAGAAGGTTTGTAGGGGCTCATGGTTCTAGAGGTTCCAGTGCCGATCAAGTGATTTTATGTCTCTGCAAGGCAGCACATCATAGTTGGAACACCTGATGGATCAAAACCTCTTTGCCAGTGAATAAACTGAAAGAGGAAAGTTCTGGGACCCTAAGCACCTTCTATGAAACCCTACATACTAAAGGTCCACTCAATAGCAGCATGGGGGTCATACCTTTTACACATGGGGCTTTGGGGGACATTTAATATTCAAACTATTATCAGTCTATTGAACAACAGCCTCCATCTCTTCCCTCCCTCTGCCCTTTGAGAAGGGCACTATTCTAAAATAAATTGGCCAAGGACGGCTATGTCAGGCATCTCAAGACTACCTCCAGGTTGGAGGACTCACTTAGCAGGTAGCTGTACTCAGGCTAGTGACATATTGAAATGAAAGACTAGAGAGCAAAATCAGCCATAGGAGAGGGACAAGGAGCAAAGTGCCCCGCTCTCAGTGGTGTCAGTCACATGGTATCACATGCTCTGAATTCCTCCAAGCACAGATTGTGTTGGCACGTGTGGCATCTTACCACCAGAGACGCTCACAAGCTAGGGGCTCAGCACCCAGGGATGTGACTAGAGTCTGGTTATATAGGCATCCACTAGTCCTGGTATGTACCAAGACTTCAGGCTCCCAGAATGACAGCAGGTGCTCAGCACCACCCATATTGTTTCTGCAAACAGCCTAGGCCTAGCCATCCAACCATCCTTATCAGTAAAAAGATAATGGGAACCCTGCTAGAATCTACAATCACAACACTAGACAAGGGTTAGCCCTACACAAAGGTCTTTCTAAGGAGAAGACTCTTCAGGGCTGCCAGAGACGGCTTCTGTATATAATAATGGAGGCTCGAGCTACAGACTAGACACTTTTTTTTAAATTTTATTTTATTTTATTTGTGAACATACTGTACAGAGAGGTTACAATTGCATGACGAATTTTACAAAATATGGTCTCTTGCTTAGCATATTTTAAATCCTTTATATAAAATGCTTGGAGATGAAATAATAATGGAGAGAAAGAGATTTGAGAGAGAAATGATGAGAGCCAAATAAGGTAGAATTTCTCCTCTTCAGTCCTCTGTTCTGTCCATGCCATATATTCTTAGAATCTGCTCTGCCTTGTCTTGACAAGACAGCTATCACAAGAAGCTGCAGGCTTAGATGTTAGTGAATCTTACTTGACTGGCCTGCTGCTGGTTCTTTCTGAATCACAAGAAAGCTTGCCTGCTGTAATTAGAGTTCCAGCTACTCCGGCCTTTTCTTTGATGTCTGTGCCCTTAGATGAGACTCAGGCTCTGCAGCAGGTACCCAGCTTCAGCATCTCAGGGTTGACACTTACTACCTGTTTGAGGATAGACTAGAAAGTGTCACCCCACTTCTCCTCCATAAAATAGGTAGGTGTACTGATATCTATCTCTTGCAATGTCATGGATGGAAGAAGATATCACCTAGCATCAAGGGTGAGGTGAACCTCCTCATACTCCTCATTTCAGTGTTTGTGAGTAAGGCCTCATAAGCCATGCTATACTCATCAGTTGACTACAGCTTTGTCCTTTGGGTGGCATATTTACTAGTGGGGCACCTCAAAAGCAGTGGTACCTTAGATCAGATAAAATACCATGCAAAGTAGACAGCACATAATTAACACAATGCCTGGGAGGAAACATGTTCAAGGAAAATTAGTTCTTATCACAATTATCAATGTCATTATCATCGCTATGGAAGATAAGCTTTCATGCATTTGATATTTGTTTTTCAGTTTCTAATTACTGAAACACAAAAAACACTGTCTCACTCCCATTTTTCAGATGAAGAAACAGGTTCAGCAAGGACAGGAAACTAGTTCTGGTTACAAACCTTTTGCAGAATCTTCCAGCTTCCTTGTCTAGAGATCTGTAGGCTTTGCGTGGTTTTTACATTTTTAAATGGTTGTAAAATAAAAGGCTAGTACTTTGTGACCTGTGAAATATATATGTACCCATACATGTATTTTTTTTGGAACACAGCCTTGCTCATCTGTGTACTTGAAGTCTGTGCTGGCTTTTGCTCCACAGCAGTGAAGCTGAATAGTCACAGCAGATACCATGTGGCCTACCACACTTATAGTATTTTGCCATTTGGCTGTTTGCAGAAAAGTTTACCAATTCCTGGTCTCATCCTTGGCACTATGGCTCAGGTCCTTCTGAGGAGAGAGACTTTTCGGTTTTGGTTTTCTCTTTCACTCTTGCTAGGGACTCAGTAAATGATTGCTAAGTTGAATTTCTATAATCACTTCAGAGTCTGAAAAGTAAATCTCAAGGCATGCCAGTGCACTAGATAAACATCAAGGTGAAAATGCTCATCAGTTCAAGGAGAGGAAACAGACTCTCTAAGACACCTTCCTTTGTATTGCAGCATCTCTTAAAAGTAAGTAAAATGAAATTATTCTGATGAGCCAGGCTATGTCACCTAGAGCAGCTGAGTGGGTGACAACTCTCAGGTGGGAGATATTTTCAGGAAATTGAATACTTCGTAGCTCCTGAACACCTTATAGCTTCTTCGAAACCCTGCTATGCCATATTGGAGTTCAGTTTGTCAAGTATGAGGGACAATGAGCCCAGGATGTTCTAACTTTGAAGGCCCTACTGGTTTCGAGATTAAAAGTTATTGAAATGAAACCGCTGTGGACATTTTCTCCACATTAAATGTTTACAAGGTAAGTGAGTGTAGGTGTCTCAAGGTCGCCAAAAAGGCTTGCTCAATGTGGAATTTGAGCCAGCATTTGGTACGTGGGCCCATAGAGAAGTGCAAGTCCTGAGATGAGCAAGACTTCCATCACTGAGGCCTTCAAGGACTGCCCTCAAGGCCCTGGTGAACCCTGCCACTGGCTTTATGCATGTGTATGTGTAACTAGACAGCCTTAGACCATCACAGCAGGCCCCAGAGCTCTGGGCTGCTCACTCAGTACCTGGAGGCTGTCTGGAGCCCAGAAATCTGTCAGAGTAGAATCCAGCTTCTCAAACCTATGGAGAAAGTTTCATACAGAGTTGGAATTATGAGCTGGTCTACCTGAGCCTCCTCTACCCCACTTGAGACTCATACTTCCTGAAAAAATAATAGAGATCAAGATTCTCCAAACCTTGTTTTAAGCATTTTTGATATAGAACTGAATACTTTCCCTTGAAGTCATTCCCCAAGAAAGCATAACTCTTGAATTATTTTTTTCTTACCTTCCTAGCCACCTTTCATTTTATAACGAAAACCAGTAGAAAAAATTAGGTAGGGGAAAACAAAATTCCAAACCAAAACACTTTTTATAATGGAATGTATAGAGTCTATAAAGTCCTTTATAGCCTTTTCTCTGACAACCATACTGGTAAAATCAGATTTATTTAATAATTTTTTCCTTTTTCCTAAAAGGGGAGTACAGTGCTCAACAAAGATGATTTTGGTCACAGTGTACTGAGATTTTTTTTTCATTTGAAAATAGAATTATTTGTATATATAAGGGAAATTTTCCCAATAAAAGTCGTACTTGATGTTAAAAGCCATTTCTAATATGGAAACAATAGTATTTGAATGTGTTTATATACATATATTTTAAATTTGTAGTATTTCAACCACATCTGTGTTAAAATGCTTATGTGAACTAGGACGAGAGTCCATAAAATGTGGCATCTAATTCCAGATACCAATAGCTCATGCCCATAATCCTAGCTACTCATGAGGCTGAGATCTGAGAATTTCAAATCAAAGCCAGCCCAGGCAGATAAATCAGAAAGACTCATCTCCAGTTAACCAACAAAAATAAAGGCAAAAAAAGTGTGGCTTAAGTTGTAGAATTCCAGTCATGAGCAAAAATATCTGTATATAGGACATAACTAGCAAGATAAATAGAAACCCTACAGATTGGGAGAAGACCTACACTAGCTATGTAACAGACAAGGGTCTTATCTCTAAAATATACTCTCAGTTCAACCCCCCCCCCAAAAATTCCTCAAACAGAGACTTCTCTGAAGAGGAAATAAAAATGGCCAGTAGACACATGAAGAAATGTTGTTCAGTATCTCTGGCCATAAAGGAAATGTAAATCAAAACAACATTGAGATTCCACTTCACCCCAGTTAGAATGGCTATAATCAAGAAAACTAACAATAACAGATGCTGGTGAGGATGTGGCCAAAAGGGAATGCTACTACACTGTTGGTGAGAATATAAACTGGTTCAACCACTCTGGAAAGCAGCATGGAAGTCACTCAAAAGCCTACACATAGGGGCTGGGAAGTTGGCTCAGTGGTAGAGTGCTTGCCTTGCATGCCTGAGGCCCTGGGTTCAATTCCTCAGCACCACATAAG
>NW_012267248.1:4879210-4900577 GCF_000151885.1 Dipodomys ordii
AAAAAAGAAAAAAGCCGGAAGTGGCGCTGTGGCTCAAGTGAGATGAAGAGCTGAGGGACAGCGCCCAGGCCCAGAGTTCAGGCCCCATGACCGGACCAAAAAAAAAAAAAAAGCCTACACATAGAGCTTCCCTATGACCCAGAAGTCCCACTCCTAAGCATTTATCCAATTAACCATAAATCAGGCTATACTAAAGCCACCAGAACATCTATGTTCATTGCAGTGTTGTTTACCATAGCCAAGATATGGAATCAACCAAGATGCCCCTCAGTGGATGAATGGATCAAGATGATATAGTATTTATACACAATGAAATAAATCTTGGAATCAACCAAGATGCCCCTCAGTGGATGAATGGATCAAGATGATATAGTATTTATACACAATGAAATTCCATGCTTCCAACAGAAAGAATGATATTGCCTCGTTCATAAGGAAATAGAAAGAGAAGAAATTATATTAAGCAAGTAAGCCAGACCCAAAGAAATACAGACTCCATGGCTTCCCCTATTTGTAATAATTAGTATATGTCTAAGATACTAGCTACTCAGGAGGCCGAGATTTGAGGATCCCAGTTTGAAGACAGATCAGACAGGAAACTCCGTGAGACTCTTATCTCCAATAAAAACTACTCAGAAAAGCTAGAAGTGGTGCTGTGGCTCAGGTGGTGAACACTTGTCTTAAGCAAAAAGAAACTCGGGAACAGTGCCCAAATCCAGAATTCAAGCCCTAGGACCAGAAAAAAATGCTAATTGAAATTAATTCCAGGATTTGGAAGCAAGAGGTTTTCGTTTTGTTTGGGGGGTTATTTTGTTTAGTGTTTGCAATTATTTCTATTTTCTTTTTTTACCCTTTGGTTTATCACTTGTTGTTACTGTTTTTGATTCAGGTACCCTTTGCCTTGTATATAAATGTATCTGATTTGGAGAAGGGAAGGAGAATCACAGAAATGGTGAGACAAAGGACAAAGGGTGAATTAATGCAACAGTGACACAAGACACTATGTTGGAAATGAACTTTACAACTTAGTGAGTGGAGGGAAGCCAGGGAAAAGGAAAACAGGAGAAAACAGGAAGGGGGTAGCACTGTTAGAAAATAAACATACTCATTTTCTTATTTATGTAACTGTAACGCCTCTGTATATCACCTTTACAATAAGAAAAGAGAAACCCTGAAAAAAATATCTGCACATAGTCTTTCCATTTCCTAACAAATGGGGCAGTGTCATTCTTTCTAATGGAGGCATACAATTCCATTTTATATATATATATATATATATAGTGCTGGTAGCTTTAGTATGGCTTTGTTTGTGATCATTTGGGTAAATGCCTAAAAGTGGGATTGCTGGGTCATAGGAGAGCTCTATATTAAGTGAAGTAAGCCAGACTCAAAGAAACATAGGTCCCATGGTTTACCTTATCTGCAATAACAAGTATATGTCTAGGACAGGTAGAAGCTGATGCTAAGCGAAATGAACCCCAAGATAGGGACACAAGAGATTTTATCTTTCTTGCTATTCTTTTTATTGTACTTATAATGTACTATGTGATTTTTTTTGTTTCTTTTGTATGTTTTTCCCCCAAGGTATAACCCCTATTGTCACTGTATTTGATGTCGGTGCCCTGCATCTTGTATATACATTTTTCTAATTTGGGGAAGGGAAGGGAAATAACAAAATGCCGAAATAAGGATACAGGATATCCCATTGTAATGTCAAGATATGCAAGACAGCATGTTAAAAATGAACTTAACAACTTTGTGGGGGGAGGAAGGAGTTGGGGAGGTAGGGAGGAAAAAGATGGTAGAGAAAAAACAAAAGAGGAGTTAACAATGCTCGATAGGAAATGGACTCATTACCTTGCTCATGTAACTGTAACCTCTCTGTACAGTATCTTTATAATAATAGATATAATACATATTTGCACATATACAACACAGAAAGAGACACACACAAACACAGTGGCTTCTAATTGAGAACCTAAATACAAATTTATATCATTTTTTTCAACTGATCAAGTCACACATGAACCTTAGGAAAATGTTTGCCTTGAACATAGGGTTGGACAAAAGTTACAGGGAAGTAATGGTGATTTTTAGAATATGGGCTCCAGAGCTTTCTGTGTCACCATTTTTTTTCTATTTGTTTCATTTTTAGTAAGTTTTTTTATTGTGAAAATACTGTACAGAGGGGTTATAAGCACATGAGCAAGGTAATGAGTACATTTCTTATCAAGCATTGTTGCCTCCTCCATCTCCACAACTACATTCTCCCCCGCCACCCTGCCCCCTACCTAAATTGTAAAGTTCATTCATTTTTCAACATAGCATCTTGTACATCTCATTGTTGCAATGGGTCAACCTGTATCCCTATTTAAACAATTTGTTTTTTTCCCTTTCACTCCCCAAATTATACCAGCAGTGAAAACAGGAGCTATACCATGGGGAAGGGACATACAAAGCAACAACAACAAAAAAAAATCACATAGTGCCTTATAAATACGTTAGAATCTATTTCACCATTTTTGACCCATTAGCTGTGTAATTGGGGACAATGGAAGTGGGGCACAAGGATTCTTACTGTTTCTGCCATTTCTCTGCTGCCTGGGGCTGCCTGGGAACAACCCCATCTGTCTTTAGACATAATGCTTGAAGGAGATCAGAGGAATTATCAGTTATGCTGAATTATTCATGGGACTGTTACAAAGGGAAAAATATTTTCACCAAAAAAAAAAAACCCGTAAACTGCACATGCTAGTGACAGAATTAGGTTAAAAACAGAGCCAGTATTGGGAAAGACCATTGAATTTTAACTAGCTTATCACTCTGAGCCCTTCTGTGGCATGGTAGGTTAGGTTCAAAGCAGGATTGCGTGCACATTTACTCCACTGGGCTTAAGTAAAAGCAGGCTGGAAGGAAGCCTAAGCAAGCTCTTCCCGGACACCCATTATTGACAGGGGACATCTTGAAAATGGGAAGTTGCCCAGGTCTGCAACCTTCGTTCCAGCATGGCATCGCTCCATCCTTTGCGTCCTTCCCATTCACCTCATTACCCTTCGCACCTGTTGTAAAATGGGGAGTGAGTCCCCTTTCTATTGGGATCCTTTTACATAAAACGTTGCACCAACTGATTGATTTTCATTTCCCTAAAATCTTTCAGATTAAATTGCTCATCCTTGACTCCTATCAATCTTTCATCACTCTAATCCACTTGACATTGAAATTTGGCCAATATAATAATTGGCCAAAATAAAATAAAAGCAAATTTTAAAGCGATACTTCTTAATCTTTTTGAATCAAAGACCTCTTCCAGAATTGAATGAAAGCTATTTTCCTTCCAAGGGAAGGAAAAATGCATGTCCCATTCATACATGCATACAGTTTTATTTTAAAATACAGAGTTTATGGATATAACTAAGACACAGCTATGGACTCCAGGTTGAAAAAAATTACATGGCTGCTGTGGTTTGAATGCCCAACAGTTCATTTGTTAGAAATTTCATCTCTAGTTTCATATGTTAATGGTAATAAGGGGAGAGGGTTGGGAGATAACTACAGTTAGATGAGATAATGAGCGTGGGCCCCATAATGACATCAAGGGCTTTGTAAAAGACAGACAAGCACCAGCACATGTGCTATGTCTCTCATGGTTAGGGGATAGCACAAGGCTCTCCAAATACTGAGCACCATGTTCTTGGTCTTCCTTGAACCAGTAAACTTTGATTCCCTTTGAATTACCTAGTCTTGAACATTTTGTTGTAACAAAAGAAAATGAGTAAGACAGTGGTCAAGAGACATCTATGGTTGGGCTTGAAGGATGAAGGCCCTGAAGCAGACTGACTTGAGTCATTGTCAACACTGGGATCACGTGGAAGGTTCACAGGGTGAAGGACCAAAGACAGGAGCATGTTTTCAGGAAGTAGATACCATCAAGTCCTTTGTCACATAAAGTCAAGGGTCCGAATAATGAACCTGTTTCTAGGAAATAACTTTTGTCCAAGTGAGTCCATTGTTTCTCCTGCTCTTTCTTCATGCCATCAAGCCTCTAATTCATGTACGATTACTGTGACCAGTTAAAGGAACTAAAGAGAAATCAAGTGATGACAAGAAAAAGATGGTTATAGAACTAATCTGTGTTGTCCAATATTTATTTCCTAATAGCCAGAACACTGTTAATTAAGGATGTGTGCTACTCGGAGGCCTGTACTCCCATGTTTCTACTCACTGCTGTGTCCCCATTGCCAAATAGCACCAGGCATACTGTGGGGCTCAGCAAATACTCAAGACCAGATTCAGGAAATACAACTGGGTTGTCAAAGCAGTGTACTAAGATGGCTTTCTCAGAGTCTCTGTGTTTCCCCAATCAGAACAAGGAATGGAATACATGTCTCTCTGTAGCTGCAATAACTTATTAATTCATCCCCCAAAGTAGATACCAGTGCATTTTTCTCTTTCCATTTCCCCATAGCCTGGGTCTTGAGTTATTCCCAGGAACTTAGGCCTTCCATCCCCTCTCTTCTCCTTTCCATTCTCTATCCAGTGTGACCTTTCAAGACCCCAAACTTCCATTACCTTTCCACTCCATGTACCTTCAGTCTGACTATCCTCGGACTGAAATCCAATTTGAGCTCACACATCTCAAATACTGGGCCAACCCCCAGTTTTAATTTACCTAGTGCTATGCCTCCTGACAGGTCTCTTTAAGTCAGTGGCAAGCCCCTAGAACTCCACTTTCCCTCTCCCTGGGGAAGACCAGGGAGTCTCCAGGTAGAATACCAGGCTGGTGTGTGACTTATTCCTTCGTGGAGAGGCAGTAGGTTCAAATCCTGGTCTGTGTGTAGCTGCCAGCACCCTCCACGGTCAGTCTACTGTGTACCTGATGTTTGCTGCAGTGGCAAGCTGTCTAATCTAGGTGAGAGGGATACAGTCCATGAAAGGGATGGCCTATAAGCCACAGTCTGCCTGTCCCTCCAGGCTGCCTCTCAGCCTCCCCTTATCTAAGGAAGACAGGACCTCACTGTTGCTTCCCCAGCTGGGCCTATCTTGCATCTTGTTTTGGATGGTGGACAGGTCTTACTGACAACGCAGCCCTAACAGGACACCAGGCTGCATTTCTGGGTTAGGTGAGGAAAGTGAGAGCAGGTCTCCAGGCTGTGAGAGCAGGCTGTGGTCAAGAGAAATGCATGTGCTTATAGGTTTTGTTTTGAAAGAAAAATTTTGGTCACAGTATATATGCTACCACCTAAGTGTGTGGTGCTTCATGCTCTTAACTAGGCAAAGAACCCTCTTAGGATATACATCAGAAGTTATGGGCCAAGAGCTGCAGTACATTTTCAGAAGTACAAAGAAGGGCCCAGGGAGACAGTCTCAGGACGGAGACATCTAATGTGGCTGGCCACAGTGGGCGTGGATCCAGTAGGGGCTTCAAGCATCATAGGGGCTTCATTGACAGTGCTGAGAGCCAAGTGGGAAGTTGGATCAGAACTCACTTCTACAGCCTCTATCTAGTTAAAAGGCTATTGATTGGCTATGCTTGTTGAATATTTCATTCACACACTCATATAAAAATGAAGACATTGGCCCAGAACTTTACCTGTCACAGAATCCCCTTGCCTTCAGAGTCTTTGTTTCCTCCACACTTGTTTCCTCCTCTATGTCCTGGAAATCTACATGCCTCTGGGACCTGCAGCCTTTCTCCTTGGTCGTTTCCCTCCTTATTATAAGCAGTAGAGAGATGGAGAGATCAGGTTTGTGATGAAAACTAGAGGTCTCTGTCTGGCCTAAATTCTAGTTCTGTACTGCCTTTTTTCAAGGGCAGAGGCTTTGCCCTTGCTGTTCATTAACTCTGACTCCACAGAGCCTGTCTCTAATGAAAGTCAAGAATAACCACAGTTTCTGCCTGTGTAACACTAGTTGGGGCACAAAATGATTTCCTTTCTAGGTGATTCAACTCATAATCCAAACACATGTGAATTTGTTTTCCAGATTATACTTTAGCATGATTGTCTTGTGTATGTGATTACATGATGGGTGAGTTCTCTACACTGAGCTGTATATGCACCCATGAGAACCTCTTTTCAGTAGAAGACTTAAGATCCCTTAATTTGTTCATAAGCATATGTATCTCCTAGGCAGGTGCATGGGATGGTTCTGATAGGTTTCCCACATTTCTGTGGTCTTTTGTGAGGAAGTTCTAGGTTAACAGCACACAATAGTGTCATGCTTGGGTTTATAATATTTATGTGTCTGACTGTCCTGAGCCAGGATAGGGAAAGCCTGATCTGAAGCGCAGCTGATGGGGTTTAAGTGATTTCAATAGTTCAACCTTGGGTCTGCCATAAATGGAGGACAGAAATAGAAAATAAGTGAACTGTGGGAATGTAAAATGCAAGATGCTCTCAGGACTGGATGAATGCCACCATAGCTCTGGTAGCCAGAGGGAAGCCTTCTTCCAGCTCTTATCCCAGAGCACTCCAGCTCTATCTATGTGCCCCCGTGGGTGGGGCCTGTCTACACATCTTCCGAGTCTGCATCATGGGGCCCTGTTGAGCAATGGATACAGGATGTAAGATGGATGGGCCAGGGCTGTCATGACCTACCATAGCACGTGCTAAGGCCTTAAAATGACCTCCCTCTGCTACTGAGCCAGCATCTGAAATCTGACCACGAGAATGCAGTCCTCTATTTTAAGCTACCCAGGAGATGTGACCCCTGAGAATGGCAGTGCGGTCAGCTCTGCAAATCACTTTTGCTTCCTGCAGATTGAGTTTATCTGATCCTCCTGAGTTAGAGCATCCTGGAGGCAGAGTATTAGGTGGGGGAGGAGGAAGATTACAAAGGCAAAGCCTGCTTACTTTCCATTTATTTTGAGGGAGAAGGATTAATAACTGTATGGTGACAAAATATAAAATGTGCCATCTTATTTCTAAGTGTACAATCGTGCATTAAGTACGTTCACACTATTGTGTCACCATTACCACCAAGAAACTCCTGTTGTACTTTCAGTGAATTTGGCTACTCATATAAGTGGCTTTATATAAAACCTTCATATAAGTAGAATATTATATTATTTGTTCTTTTGTGTTGACTTAATTACTTAGCATCAGGTGTCCTCAAGCTTTATCCATATTGCAGCATGTGTCAGAATTCCCTCCCTATTTAAGGCTAAGTAATAGTCTATTGTATGGTGGGCCACATTTTCTTTACCCATTTATCCAACCATGGATACTTGAGTTTATTCCACAATTTAGTTATTCTAACTAATGAGGCTATGGAAATGGGTGTACTTGAGTCCCTGATTTCAGTTCTTTTGATAGACCAGAATGGGATTTCTGGATCCTATGGTAATTCTGTTTAATTTATGGAGGGACAATCATTCCTATTTTTCACATCTGATGGTAGCATTTTACATTCTGACCAGTGAGGCACTGAGATTCTGAAGTTCTCTACATTCTTTCTAGCACTTATTATTACCTCTGATATATAGATATAGATATAGACATAGATGCCAAAGATGTCATTAGGAATAGATGTGAAGTGTCATCTCATTGTAGTTTTGATTTGCATTTCCCTGATGACTAGTGTGTTGACCATTTTCCCATATATATATTGGTCAACTGTAGATCTCTCTTGGTTTGTATTTGAACTCAAGTTACTTGTTTAAATGAATTCTTACATGTGGAACCTAAGAAGAATCACTCAGATGAAGGTAAATTTGCCAGCCCCGCCTAGCCTTGCTCAGCAGCATATGCTGTCTGCCAAGAGCATAAATCCTCAATGAGATGCTCATCTAGTGCTGTATAGGATGACTTAAATTTCTGCTAGTGTGTTACTCACAATCCCTACTCTCCATTCTTTTCTCAGTTGAAATAGCCTGTCCCCTGGATGTGGCTTCTATTGTCTTTGCCTGTTACTGTGTGGATTTTCCTTGTGTGCAGTCGGCCAGTTTGGGCTCCTTGTCCTCTTTCCCTCCTAACTATTTGAGAGTTGGTTGGACCTCATAGCATGATGCTGGCATGGAAATGTGACAGTGTTGGTTTTCATGATCGCAGTGATGAAAAGCAGATACCTTAGGCATGCTGCTTCCCCTTGAAATGGCAGTCTTCTGGCATCCTCCAGCCCAATTCCTACTTCTTCCCTCCTTCCCAAGCTATGGTTCCCTCTGTATTTTATTGGGGGATAAAGCTCACTTTCCTGGGAGAATATTTTTTCTAATGGTTGGTAGAATATTACACATAAGATCTCCCCCCCTTAATTTTTTTAAATTAGGGTACAGTATTGTTACTTTAAGGTACAATATTGGACAAAAGATTCCTAGAGCTTATTCATCTCACTTGACTAAAGCTTGATGATGTTTAGCAGCTCTGCATGGCCCCTAATCCCAGCATTCCATGCTGATTCTATGAATTTGTTTATTTTTTTAGCTGCCTCACATTAGTAGAGTCTTGCCATTTTTGTCCTTCTGTGACTAGTGTCCCATTGAGTATAATATCCTTAGAGTTCAGCCATGTGTCTCCACCACCTCTTTTTGCTCATTCATTCATACAGTGGTGATACTAGCATTGTTGTCATGTCTTGGCTATCATGGGTATGCAGAGGGTATGGAAATAGACATTGTGTCAAGAGCCTGATAGAATTCATTCAGATATATATTCAGCAGTGGGATTGCTAGATTTTGTGGTAGCTCTTGTTCTAATTTTTGAGGGACAACTATGCAGTTTTCTTTTTTTATTATTTTTTCATTGTGAAAATACCATATAGAGAGGTTACAATTACATGGGCAAGATAATGATTACATTTCTTATCAAGCATTGTTGCCTCCTCCTTTGTTTCCCCTTCCCATCCCTTCCCATTGCCCACCCCCCCATCCCACCCCTGCCCCACCTCTACACCCCCCCTTTACAGCCAAAGTTGTAAAGTTCGTTTGTCGACATAACGACTTGTACATCTCATTGTTGCAATGGGTCCACCTGTATCCCTATTTAAACAATTTGTTTTTTCCCTTCCCCTCCACAAATTATACCAACATCAAATACAGTGAAAGCAGGTGTTATTCCGTGGGGGAGGGACATACACAGCAGCAAAGAAATCATCTTATAAATATGTTAGAAACAATTGCTTGAAAGAAAAAACATTTGAATACTTATCTTGGGGTTCATTTCACTTAACATCAACTTATCTGACCTTTTCTGCTTGTCTCAGACATATACTGGTTATTGCAAATAAGGGAAACCATGGTACCTATGTTTCTTTGGGCCTGGCTTACTTCACTTAATACAATTTTGTATCCTACCAACAGTTAGGCTTGACGCCAACACCCTAACTACTCTTCCAGATTGTCCTTCACAGGCCTTTCTGGGCGTCCTCTCCCCATCCCCTTTCCACCATACCGTCTCCTTGACTTTTGCCTTGTGGCCAGATTCAAATACTGTTTTCTTGGTGAAGTCTTCTCCCTCTGTCTGATTCCCTTCTCTTCTTTCCTTTTTTTTTTTTTTTGTCAGTTGTGGGGCTTGAACTCAGCCTGGGCAATGTCACTGAGCTCTTCAGTTCAAGGCTAGCACTCTACTACTTGAGCCACAGTGCCACTTCTGGTTTTCTGGGGGTTTATTGGAGCTAAGAGTTTAATGGAAGTGGTGTTGTGGCTCAAGCGGTAGAACACTCATCTTGAGCTGAATCGCTGAGGGATAGTGCCCAGGCCCAGAGTTCAAGCCCCATGACTGACAAAAAAAAAAAAAAAAGAGTCTCATGAACTTTTCCTGCCCGGGCTGGCTTTGAACCGTGATCCTCAGATCTTAGCCTCCTGAGTAGCTAGGATTACAGGCCTGAGCCACCAGTGCCTGGCTCCTTTCTCTTCATTCTTGCAACATAGAACTCACACTGGAGTGTGTCTTGTTCTTAGTCAGGGGTCTCTCCTATTAGACTGCTGGCCACTGAAGCCAGTGATGTGGCTTGTTCATCTTAGCATCCCCAGGGTAATCTTGCTGGATAAGTGATGCAGCATTTCTTCCTGTTTTCCATGGCTTACCATCACTAATTGTTCTCTGTGGGCCAAGGGGTAAACTAGGGATGTTGATTAAGAATGCAGTCTTCACCTCAGTGTTTTCACTTTGGTAAAGAGAGAGATTAATTCCAATTGTTTTCTTTATAACATGTTTTAGGTATTTTTAATATTCAGAAAGAGATGAACACAATACATGAAAATCAGTAGCCAAGACATAGGGTTATTCAGTAGGTAGAAAACCGGAAAAAGCATACTTCCTCTGTGTTGGAAGTAACTTCTTCATGCTACTCAATAAAGGTAACCATTTGCCTTTGCAAAAATATATTTAAGAAATCTGTCTTTATAATTACTAGCAAAGACTCTCAGAGGCTGTGAGGAGCCGCTAGCTGGCAGTTTGCACTGGGGGCTTTACAGTACTCTTGACCTTGCTTAAGGTAAAGGAAGGTTTGTTTGGCAAAAGCAGTAGCAAATATCTCCCTGGTATTGAAATGCTGTTGGGTTTTTGGATTCTGGAAATGCAGTAATGTGAACATGAGTACAATGCCTGCTTGGTTTGGTTACTTGTTGTTTTCTGCTTCCTCTTATAGGCTGTAATGCTACGTTTACAGGTTGTCTGTGGGCTCCAGTGAACATGTAGAAACTGGCACTTCTGTCCAAGAAGCCATATGCCATGAGCTGCCCTTTGAAAGTGCTACCTCCCACAATGGAAATAGGGTTACTATCTGATATCCTTATTTATAGGATTTGGCAAGGGCTTCTGAGGTCAAGCATCTACACATGCTTTGAAGGGCTTGGGTGTGATGTTCATGCACCTAGTTATGGATGCTTGTTGATATCTCAAACAGAGTTTTAAAACTCGGAGGCCTGAGCCAGCCCATCCTCACTGCTGAGCCAATGAGGACAAGGACACCGTAGTCACAACAAGGCCTTGGGCTTAGGAAGAAGTGTCTCATGTGGATGATGATGGCCTAGAGCATGTCCAGCTCTAAAATAAACACTCCCAACTTTGGCACTAAGGAGATACCCAGCAGGGTGAAAAGCCAAGAGAGTGGGGTAGTAAGACCAAGTGCAGGGCCAGTTCCATTTTCAGAGGTAAATGAGGAAGTGAGAAGCTGCCAGACCTTCCCTCAGAAGTTTCCCCTTGCTCTGGGTGAAGGTCATGGCCATCTCAAATGGAGCTGTGCCCTTCTAGCCTTGCAGACTTGATGTTAGTCTTATGATCCAGTTCTATCAGCTTTGAGCTTGCTCATCAGTTCCTTTTGGGTATTTACAATGGTTACAGTCAACCAGATCTGAATGGTTGTCATGCTGTAGGAAAGGCTCAGAGAGAGCCTGTGGTTTTGATTTCTCATTATTAACTATGAAATGTTTCTGGTATGTATGTATGTATCCACTACTCAGTAGCATATATCCATTACTCAGACTTGGAAACAACATAATAGGATCTACTCCCTCTGGTCTTCATCTTCTAATCACTCCTGTGTCCCAAGCTATATCTGTCCCCATTGACCATGTTTCTTCCTCATGATTTGTCTTTAGTTTGGCCATATCTGTTTGTGCTCATGCAATGTCTAGAATAGTGTTCTATACTGCCTTGCCTTTTCCAAAGCTTTACACAGATGGCATCCTAGTGTATTATACCCTTTTGAGTTTCCTTTTTATTTTATTTTTACTCAGCATTCTGTTTGGGAGATTCCTTTCTTTTGGTGTGGTTAGGGAATGAAATGGAGCAACATCTACTTTGAGGTTGGTGCAAGATTGAACAGGCATTAGGCCCTCTGGACCTACAACTCTAGAAATGCAAAGGAAATAGTGATGACCCAGAAAATAATGTGGTCTGTCTCCCTGTAGAAATTAAATTTTGGAGGAAACAAAGCACAAAGACAAGACAGGCAAGTGGCCCAGCTCTGAAGCCTATGAAGCTGATCGGGGAGCAGGCAGGACCAAGGGACCCAACTCCATACCAACATAATCATAGTCTTGGTATGACCTTTTCCTGTATAAAGCAACTTCCACTCAGAAACCCTTACTGTCGTCTTTCTTTTTTATAAAGAGTGAGAATAAATATATAATATTCCCTATGTTTTATATATACATACATACATATACATAATTGCATGTATAGGATCCTACATCTATATACACATATAATTTGATTTTTAGGCCAAGGAAGAGTTTCTGTGTTACCAGGAATAGGATATAAGGGATCACTGAACAGAGTATTTGTCCTTTTTAGTTCAAAGACATCCTACTATGCATAATACATCAATGTCTTTGCTCTGATATTCTAATTTCTGATTTTCAATTTGAATGTAAGGATATTGGTGATAATCAGGCCTCTACACATCACATGTTATTTAAGAAACTGCCAGCCAGTACTCAGTATGAGTAGGGAGGGTAGTGGCCACAAAGAGAGGTGCAGTAAGGGAACCCAAGATAAGGATTGGAATGCTACCACTAGAAAACCACTAGTGTTTTGTTTTGTTTTGTAAACTCAATAAGAACCTTGTTTTTCCTTTCTGGATATGTGTTTAAAGGAAAAAGTACAGCACAAAGGCACCCGCATGACCCCTGCTTCTAGAGATGGAATCCACACTACAACCCTCTGCCCTCTGAGCAGCCCTTTGGGCCACCATGTTGCCTATTTCAGAGTGGACAAAGTTAGAAAGGGATAAAGAGGGCATTGAATGACGAGATTGAGTAATCTCATTACATGGTCACTTGGCCAACAGTAGTGCCTTCCCCACTGTAGAGATTCACTAATCAGAATTGATATGATAGTCTGATCTCAAGTATCCCCTAGCCCCTATATCAAATAAGGCTTAATCCTCAGAATGATGCCTTGAGAGGAGGTAAGAAGTTTAAGAGGTAGGATTTGTGGGAGATCTTTGGGCCATTGGACCCAGAAATGAGTATGCAGGAGACACATGAGTACTTGGGTGGCAGGGCAAGGAACAGAAAGAAATATATAAGAGCTTTGGGAGGAACTCCCCCACCCAACTAGAAAAGCATTAGGTAAAGAAACAAAGCTCCTCGTCTTCTGGCTTGCAGTCAGATTGTTTCCTTGATGTTTATATGTATGGGATTTTGGAAACCCTGATGAACATTTGAATAGGTGTGGGGTTGCAGTCTCAGGTTCTATTGTAGATTGACCAGGGTGGGGAAAGAGATGCTGAGAGGACACTAGCAACTGGGAGACATGAACCATCTCTTAATCAGGGTTCTAGCCATAATTTATTGAAGTGTTATAACACCTAGATTTTGGTTTAGGCAGCCAGGTGAAGGATCCTACCTACATGTCTTTCCCATATTTTCTTCAAAAATTCCAAGAATAAAAGATCTTTATTTTGATCAGGAGAGTAATAACCCCCATGTGTATTTTCAATTAAGCAGGGCATTGGTGACTCTACATTTCTTGATGCATGTGGGACCTGAATATTTGCACAATGACAGAATTTCCTTCTTGTCTTCATCTTTGTGTAAAACTTCTCACCCTGTTCCTCAGTCCACAGTTCTATTGGGATACAGATGATTGCCAGAGGCCCCAGTAGCAGCAAGTAGATCCTGGAGACTGTGACATGTTCCCAGATGTTAACAGGACAGTCAGTGCCATCTGACCTCCCAAGTGCACAAGGCTCTTTACTCATCCCAAACTTCCAACTCTTACACAAGCCTCACTTCCTTATATACTTTTCCCTCTTGACAAAAACCCCTCACATTAATGATGGAACTTTGTAATTCTTTTTTTCTTCTTTTTTTTTTTTTTGGTGGGCGCTACTAGTAACCAACACTAATTCCCAGACCATTAAAAAAAAAAAGGCAATTTCATCTGAGCTGATTTAAGGATTCAGGAGATGGCATTCTCTGTGAGTCAGGTGAGTTCCTGTGCAAGTTTGTGATTTTCTGGTAGAAGAATGAGGAGAAAGAAAAGGAGTGAGTAAACCCTTAAATCTGGTGCTTGTTCTCTTTTCTGTGAACCATTGCTATGGTGGGACTTGGGAGGCTAGCAGTACTGGCTTAAATGCTCTCTCTCCCTCCCTCACTCCATCTGTTCTTCATGTATTCATAAGTGTACTTGCACAGGTTTCCTCTGAGAGCAAGACCCAGAGGTGCTTACATGTCATTTTCTAGAATCTGCTTCTCTTCTTCCCTACTCCATGGTCTTAACGGGTTGGGGTTTCTTAGGTTTCAGCAGCCCTGTTGCAGGAGTGAGATACAGGAAGACACTTAAGTCTTAACTTTCATTTCAGAAGAAAAGCAGTCTTTTCAGTTAGGCCTGGGGCCACAGACCACCCAGAGTGTTTCTCCATGATGTTCAGCTTGCCATGGGCATCAGGGGAGCTCCAGCTGTCGTAAGGTGGTTCCTGCATCATAATAACGAGAGCCTGCGCTCGTATGAATGTATCACAACCTAGGTCTTCTGGCTCCATTCCCAAGGAAGCAACAATTCTCCTTGGTGACAGCTTTGGTACCAAAGAGCAAGGGTGTGGCATCTGTAACACCCTCTGGCTCTCTTGGCATAGAGTGTAGTGGGGAGGGGGAGGAGATCCAGTATTAATCATCAGAGTGGCCAATAGCATGTTCTCAGGCTGAGCCAAGAGGAGCAAAGAGGAGAGTGGTTTCCGGAACAGTGAGGAGGGAGGGATGATGGGGCAGTGACAGAAGGGCCCTTCATCCAGCCTGATGCCTGTGCTATACAGGCCTTGCTGGCTCAGTGCCAATGCTCTGCCTAGCATTCTCAGGACACAGCCCCCAGGGGTTTGTCTACTGCCCAATGCCACTGCCCCCGCTGCTGTAAGTCCTGACATTAGTCTGCCTGCCAGCACTGGCCCATAACATCAGATGACTTTCCCCTTTATTCTTTCCCTACCCTTCACCCTCCTCTTTCCCCCCCAAGATGCTAAATTGCCACCACTCTCCTCCGATTACACTGGACAAAGGGACTCTGACCAGAATGCTAATGGGAGCTTTCTTTTCCATCTTGTGGGCCTCACAAAAGCTGGGGGGCTTTAACTGCCGGCCTCTCCTCTTAGCTCTCACTTTCTTTCCTGTAATTCTAGACGAATGGCATTAGCCTTTTATGAGGACTTTGTTTGTGGCCATTCTAAGGGCACTTTTCATCTGACATTGGTTTCTTGAATTTTAAGTGGGATTTGTTCAAATTGGCCCAGCTTGGCCTCACTTCATAGAGGAAATACAGGCTGATAAGTTAGTAAATTCAAAAGGGGTGGTTTTTAAAAAATAAATAAATACATAATCTTTATCTTCCACCACAAATTAAGTACCTCCACAAGAAAAGATGATTAAAAATTAAAATGTTCTTTGGTGAAACTAGATTGTTGCCCTCCAAATACAGAAATGGGAAGGCAGGGAGATTCTCCCTTCCACTATCTCCTACAAATTCTACTGTGTTCTTTCTCTTATGTGGAGATAACTCAATCTCCTTTGAGGAATTAACTCTCATAATAAAAACCACTACTGTAAGTAATATTGCCGATAGTTCTTTTAGAATCTGAAGACTAAAGTATTCTACTCCAATGTCCAATGTGACAAATCGGTCAGATAATCCAGAACCCTCAGAATTTCAAGAGTTGTGGTCACACTTATTCCAGAAAAAATACATATCTGAGGCTGAATATGTCCTTCTTGGTCCCTCTGGCTAATTCTCACTGCTACCATTCCAGAATGAAGCCCAGCTGCATTCCACTCCAGTATTGTTTGTAGGCATTAAAATTTTTTATTTCACATAAACTCCACACAAGAAATACAATTCTTCTTTTCTGTTTATTTTAAACCACATAAAAATGCCAGAATTGCTCTTAGCATACAGACTGAATAAAAACAGGTGGTAGGTTGTACAAAGACAGAACATTGGGTAGGCAAGGTTTGTCCAAAAGGTCAAAATTTTCTCAACTTTCTTGAGAGCAGAGTTTTTAAAGCTTCAGTGGACAACACATTCAACGGTGGTGGAGGGGTGACAGGGTCCGTTTGATAAGTTTCACTCAGCATGTATGCTTCTGCACAGATATGTACACATATGTCATTGTGTGTAAAAATCTTTCATCAACCCTGGCTCTCTTAACCTTAGATTTTTGTATCCTGCAGGAGACACCAAATTTAGATTTCCTGGAATATTAATGTTGAAGCACAGGTGAGAGAGGCCATGGGTATCGTAGGAATGTAAACCCTAACATAAGTCCTCTCTCCTAGATCTATAACCAGAGAGAGGTACAAACAAGAAGAACATACCAATCCAACATATTAGTTGCTTAATCGACTGGAGACAGGAACCTTGGTCCTTAGACCATATAAGGACCTCAAAATTGTCTGTTACATGACTGGACAGATACATATGCTTCTTGTCAGCTACCCTTGACCATCTGTCTGTAATAATACTTTTATGGGGCTCATTAATGCTGTTTAAATATCCAAATGACCCTTGGCAGAAAAAAAAAAGTTCATCACCCTGGGAGGGTACTGACAACCAAATATAAACTTCCTGCTTTCATTTCTAGCTAATTTCTTATTTCTAAGTTGTTTTAAGAATTAGTTCTCCTCTTTACTTTTTCTTTGCCCCAGCCAGTGGTTTTCAGAGCATCTGATTGGTTGGGTATCCAGTACCTTTCACCAAACAAACATAATAGTATATGAAAAGAACACAATGCATTGTTATGAGTTTTCACTATAAGCCTAACTAGAAACCAGGCTAGAGGGAGGTGGAAGAAGACAAAGGAAATTATTTGGCATTATAATTTACTCAGGACCTTCAAGGGATGCCCTGTAGGTGTGTGATATACTAGAGAAGGCTCTAGAAACCCCAGGGGACACAGGCTGCCCTGAGGCCTTGAACCTGTATGTTAGGTGTAGAGCCAGTTTACTGATGGGAAAAGGAGAGAGCCTGTTCTGAGATGCCTGCCTTGGACCAGACCTGGACAAATAAAGTGGGAAAGAAGAAAGATAGATGGTGGTGGGAAGGTATGTGGGATACCTACTGACCGTCTCTGCTGTTTAGAAATTGAGAGCTAGCTCCTGAAGACTTGGAACTGGGTAAGGAAGGTTGGGGAGCAGGGTAAAGCTGTCTTAACCAGCTAGAAAGGCTCTATCTCCAATCTCTTCCTAGAAACAGCCTGTTGTACCCCCAGAGCACAAAAGCAGGGTCTAGTCATTCTTCCTTATCTTCTTGCCTCAGAGGAGGTTTTGTGGCTTTTGTGTTTACCCAGAGAGAGTAATTGTTTACTTTCCAAAGGGATAATAAGAGATTAGCTTCTATTTCCAGGGTGGTAATGAAGGTTGAGGAAGCAGGTGGAAGGGAAGAGAATATCAGGACTCTTCACTGGAACAAAAACACAAAAATAACCTTTGTCATCTCCTGACCCACCCTGGCTCTGTGGATATGGGTGACTTTTGATCCATAGTCCTTGGGGAAAAAAGGTTGGTTCCTCAGGACTGAGGACCCTTGCTGGAAGGCTCAGTGACATTTTCTACAGATGGCAAAAGATTTGAAGCTTGTTTTTCCCTGGTCAGTCTCCACGTTGAGTCTTGGGATACGTGTATGTAAACAAGTCATGTTCACTGGCCATGTCCAGCTCAGTGTCTAGAACATGGTGGACTCTTATGCGATAGCTTTATTAATAAGTGAAGAATGGCACACTAAGTGATTCTGTCAACATGGCTGGGCCTGTTCAGAAAGGACCTGAATTGAAGATGAATATAATGCAGGCTGCTGTTGTCATTAAGCAAATGGCCACAAATGAGCCAAAGCATGTCCTTGAAGAGGTGAGGGGAGACAATGGAAACTCATGGCAAAGATCACTCCTCTTCTGGGGAGGATGCTTGGAGTCAGGACCCTGTGATTTATAGCAGTTATTCCAAGCTGTGGTCAGAAACCTCTTTCATCTCTCCCTTCCCCACCTTGCTTCCTTGTAGACAAGCATGAAATCAAGTAATATAAGTGTAAGGTTTAGATATATGGGGCTAAAAAACACAAAGATACTATCTTCTTCCTTCTGGAGCTTTCCATTCAGGACAAGAGAGAATAGAGACAGATAAGTGAGTCTGCAGCAGAGACAAATACATTGACAAAGGAATTTTGAGTGCTATGGAAGAAGATAGAGAGGCTGAGTCAGCTGAGTTAGTGGAGAAGCATGGCCTTAATGGATCATTCCTCAGGGAGAAGATGGTGGCCCAAGCACGGAAAGGACAGGAAAGGAACTAGAGACCAAGGTCCCAGCTACATACTTTCTAAGTCTGAGAAGTAGGCTTGGAAAGGCTTTGATGAGTAGGATACAGGGCTCTTGGCTTCATCCTCAGGAAGGCTGATGAGCAGAGCAGGGCAGGCAAGACCTTAGAGCCTTCCTGATAAAATGAGCATCTCTGATGTAGTTAGAATGATATTACCAGATTTGTGTCTTAAAAAACTTGCTTTGGCTGGAAGGTAGCTGGGAATTGGAAATATTTGAGGACCTTCAACTATTCAGGCAAAAGGAGCAGCAAAAGTAAAGGAGACAGGCAGGACATGGATGATGACGAGAGGATAGTCAGGCTCTCGAGGGTTCTAATCAGGAGGATGACAAGAGTCACAAGATAGTCCATGTGCAATAGTGAGTGAAAGAAGATGCTGCTAACTGGGGGAGGAAGGGCACAGAGACTAGCCTACGTGATCCAAGAAACCTAGAGATCCAGGAGATCCAAATAGATGTAGTAAATCCAGAGATCCATTGATCTAGTCCAAAGCGATTTAGGATACTCAAATGGGAATTCAAGAGATGCGAAATCCAGAAGAAGCAAGCAGGAATCCAAGAAATCCAGAGATCCAAGACATCCAAACAGAGATTTAGGGGACCACAACAGAGATCCAAGAGATCCATAGATCCAGCAGATTTAAGACCCACAGAAGATGTAACAGAGGGCCAGCAGACCCAGAGGTGCAAGGCATTTGAGACTTCACATTGTGACTGGATCGTGCCTCCTGCTACCTGGGAGAATAGAGGACTAAGCATTTCTGCTGTGTCTATATTCTGTATTCTGTCTCTGCTGTTGAATATAAGCTTTGATGCAGCCAGATTCAGAGCCAGTCAGCCCATTGCTTATGCCTCTCTCCTCAGCTTGTGTGAGGATGGTGTCCTGCAAGGGAGATAGACACAAGTATGCCTACAATGTTGTAACTATATAGATCACACAGAAACTGGGGACCCAAGAATGAGGTGATGGTAAGTCCATGAATGGTTTGGCCCAGCCAAGCCTCATGCAATCATGGAAAATTGCCCTCTCCTTGGAGGCAGATATTTTTAATAACTTGAAGAAATGTTGACAAGGAAATAATAAATAACAAAATCAAGCCGAGAATCAACTTTTAAAATAATCCTCTAAAGAAGAATGATTGAGTGAGGTCGATGAAATAAATTATATTCTTGTATTGTCACAACAAAACTCCCCTGTACAACTGAGATAATGTTAATAGAAATACTTGCTTTTCAAAAAGAAAAAAGAATCCTCTAAACGACTGAGAGGAAATATATTAACTTGTGTTTGGAATATTAGTATATGTTTCTATATTCCCAGAAATGTCCTTGTGTGTGTCTGTGTTTCATTTGAAAAGGTAAAATGTGTGTGTTATCCATTAATTTCTACCAGAGGATGTATGCTTTACACCAGATGTGTGCCCTGACCCAAGACAGCTTCACCAGAGCAGATCTTAAAAGATGGCTAGAATTCAACCTGGTGTCTGAGGGCAGAACATTTCTCATAGCAGCATGGAAATGAGCAGAGATTTAACAGAAAAGCATCTGGCAGGTGCATGTGATGGACAGCAAGACAGAGCAAAGCTCTGTGGGACTTCGAAGAGAAATAGCTGGAAAGGAGCCAGAGATGCTAAGGGAGGTGTTGAGGGTACTAATTGAGGAATGGGAATACAACCCAAGGGCTCAAATTGGCCTTGATTATTTAGGAATGAGATGAGGAACTGGTGGCAGAAGCAGAGGAGAGCCTATATGAAGTGTAACATAGCAGAGGACATGGGAGGACAGATTGCAGACACAAAGTTTCAGGATCCTAGGGTCAAGTTTATACAGAGGAAAATGAGACACAATCAAGTGTCCTCAGCTCTCAGCCTGGGACAACCGAGGGGGCCATGCACAGGTCTCTGACAGACACAGAAGCCAGGCCATGTTTGGCTTCAGTGTGAGAAGGAGAGAGTATATTGAGTTTCCACGTGCAATCTTGGGTTTTAGCGATGATAGAAGTATGAGCAGGACAGAGATGCAAATCTGTGATGCTGGAGCAGACAGTGCTTGAACGGCACTGGGCATCATCTGGAGGGGCAGTCAGGGCTCTTGTGATCAGGGAGCCCATATAAGCAGGAGGAGTGAGGCAAACTTAGTAACAATAGGCCAAAATTGCCCATATGTCATACAGGGAACTTTTGCTTTCAAAGTACTGGGGATTGAACTTCCTGGACAGGTACTCTAGGGCCATTCCACTGGTCCTTTTTATGTTGGTTATATTTTTGAGATAGGATCTTGCTTTCTACCTGGATTGGTCTGGATTGTGATCCTCCTATTTGTTTTTCTCCACATCACTGAGATAACAGGTTTATGCCACCATGCCCAGCCATTGCACTTCTTTGTAGCTGAGATGACAAATGTATACCACTGTGCCCAGCAATTGGCTAAGATGGCTCAAATGGTGATCTAGAAATCTTTGCCTCCTAGCTATCATCAACAAGTCATTGACCTAAGGAACATGCCTTCTTCTCTCAATGTGAATGAGTCCCCATGTCTCTCTCTCTCTTCTGCTAGGGACACAGTGTTTTTAGACATATATGCTTACATTATTTTGCAATGTGGAAGTGAGTGATTCCTCTAAGAATAAATGAAGATAGAGCATACAAAACCCAACCATGGGTCTGTGGCTTTCATTTCTCAGCATTTGGATGTCTGTACCCACGGACACACTTTAATGTGCTCATTTCCTAACACTGATGACATTAGGAGTGTGTTCTATATGGGAATACAATATAAGCAATTCTCAAAGAGCATAGAGAATTTGGATAAGTTCAGATACTCTTTGCATTTGGATGTAAAGACAAATTCACCACAGTCTCATCAGTGGATTTTGGTTTTGTTCTAGTCAAGTTTTGAATAAGAAATGGTCACTTTCTTTGCATAAAGAAAATGTAGTTTGGGCTGGGAAGGTGGCTCAGTGGTAGAGTGCTTGCCTAGCATGCATGACGCCCTCGGTTCAATTCCTCAGCACCACATAAGCAGAAAAAAAAAAGCTGGAAGTGGTCTGTGGCTCAAGTGGTAGAGTGCTAGCCTTGAGCTGAAGGGCTGAGGGACAGCACCCAGGCCCAGAGTTCAGGCCCCATGACCG
>NW_012267248.1:4900627-4903891 GCF_000151885.1 Dipodomys ordii
AAAAAAAAAAAAGGAAAGAAAACATAGTGGCTGGGAAAGTGGCTCAGTGGTAGAGTGTTCGCCTTGCATGCATGAGACCCTAGGTTTAATTCCTCAGCATCACATAAGCAAAAAAAGCCAGAAGTGGTAATAGGGCTCAAGCGGTAGAATGCTAGTCTTGAGCAGAAGAGCTGAGGGACAGCGCTCAGGCCCAGAGTTCAGTCCCCACAACTGACAAAAAAAAAAAAGAAAAGAAAACTTGTACAGGCAGGGACCCACTTGTTTCTCAATACTGACAATTTATTAAATGATTGGTCAAAGCAATAGATCCTTCCGCTCAGCTTCCCCATGATACCAGAAGACCGTTTTCTCTGCATTACAGCTTGCTATACAAGTACATTGACAGCATTTTAAGGAGGCAGCAGGTGCATATTTACGAGAAACTGTTAAGTTATCCTTATTATCAAAAGGTGATAATTGAAGCAATTCATGATAGCCTAAGTCTTACTTATTTTAATTCATTAAAGGTATGGAATTGTTTTAAGACATGTTATCCATTTCTGCCTCTTGAAAAATGATCTTTATACATTCTTCTGTGCATTAATTTTACTTTAGCCTTCCATGGAACATTGGAGAAATGTTCCTAGTTTTGAGATTTAAAAGTCCAGATCCCAAGACACACTGGGTTGTATCCAATACTACAACTTGTCCCCTTGAACTTTTCAATAGAGTGCTTTGGAGTCTCATTAAAAGGATTCAGTGGGAATCTTTATACCTGCTGTGTTTATGTCTTATCTATCCTTAGAAATGCAGAGGGGGCATAGAAGAAAATGTGGCAAAATGATATGATTCAGATCTAGTTTGTGTCTGGTAAAGGCTCATGTTCTATATACTAGTTCTCATAATAATGCTGTCAGAGGTTGAGGATTTTTAAGAGCTGCTAGTTGTCTCTAGTGGCTCCTAGTAGAAGGTGAGCAGGTCCTGAGAGTACCTTTGGAAGGGATTAGTGAATTTCTTGAAGGCCTAACTTAGTTATTGGCAGAGTAGGTTGTTGCAAACTGAGACTACCCCATATGCTTGGCTCTTTTGGCATGTTGCCAGTTCCCTTTCCACTTCTGTACCGTATTAGGATAAACTGGTATGGCCCTCACCAAGCTGAGATGCCAGGCCTGGGGGGACCTTCCAACTGCCAAAATTGTGGGCTAAAAAAACTGCTTATAATACCTAGCCTTCAGTATTTTGTTACAACATCACAAACCAGATCAAGACGTAAGGGTAAAGATTTAACCAAGTTGAGCATGGGATTGTTTCTTTTAGATATATGTGTGTTTGTGTGTAAAATGTTATATAATTTGAATTTGATTCTTCCTCTTTCTTATATCTTCTTGAGAAAGCTAGCAAATTTATCTTCATTTTACTATTTTAACATCAGATCCAACACCACAGCTGGCCAGTACAACACTTAATATGTGGCCGGGGCAATTCCTAATTTCATTCTATTTTAAATAAGTTTAGCCATATGGACAACAAGATTAGCAATGTCATTCTGAAAGAAATTATAGAACCAATGCATTTCCAATCTAACAGGGGCCCAGGCTGCATAATCTACCTTGTATATAATTTCCCTAGAGCTCCCAAAGAGTTCCTAACAGGAATAAATGAATGAAATCTAAAATTCACTAAAGACAGTAATATTCTGAATATCCTCCTTCCCCATCTTATGCCTTTCAACATGTTCTTTTCCTATGAGGTCCTTTCTCCTCTCCCTATGGGAGGGCTGCTTCCCAGCAAGCACTACTGTCTGATGGCGATTAGCTCTGTGCTGGGTTCCACTCCAGCCTGTCCCCCATGTCGTCAATCATGGTCATTGTGTCTGGAAGCGGATGGGCAATTCAAGAGCTACCTCTGGTCCTCAGACACTTGGCGGCTCACTGTGTATTTAATTATGTCTCAGCAAATACTGCAGCAAGCCTTTCCCAATAAGCTTGACATATTAAGGGCTGAGTTTGCTAATGGCCATGGTGATAAATTACACTAGTTAGATTGAAAAATAATGTCTAAAAGGGAAACATGATGTGTAATTGATGGGAGAGAGAGAGAGAGAGAGTGTGTGTGTGTGTGTGTGTGTCTGTCTGTCTGTCTGTCTGTATGTATGTATGTATGTCTGCACATGCGCGCACTTACAGGGATGTTCTCAATGTGTTCCTAAAGAGCAAACATCTATGTTCAAGTCTTGGGATCTGTAAATCGTTCACCAAAGGGCCCATTTGATAACAAGCCACTTTGTGCAACCACAGTTATTTACATGGCAAGAATGTGATTAGGAAAATGCCAGGTAGGAAATGCCAGGAAGTGTTGCATTCTCCATCTGAGAGACAACAGATGCAGGAAGAGACTCATGCATGCTCTTCACCTACCAAAGTGCACACAGTCTTCCAAAAGAATCCATTGACACAAATCACCTTGAAGGAAGATCCTTTCGCCAAGGCAAAGAGTTATTACTCTCACCAGAGTTAAGTCAATTTCATGGTTAGAAATTGTATAAGCAAACCTTACTAAAACAAATGTTTCTCTTTTTTTTACATTTTTATTGTAAAATTGCTGTACAGAGGGGTTACAGTTACATGAGCAAGATAATGAGTACATTTCCTATTGAGCATTGTTGCCTCCTCCTTTGTTTTCCCCCTACCATCCCTTCCCTCCCACCTCAACAACTACACCCTCCCCACCCCGAAGTTGTAAAGTCTGTTTTCAACATAGTGTTTTGTACATCTCATTGTTACAATGGGTCAACCTGTATCCTTATTTCAACATTTTGTTTTTTCCCTTCCCCTCCCCAAATTAGAGAAGTGTATATACAAGATGCAGGGCACCGACATCAAATACAGTGAAAACAGGGTTTTACCATGGGGGAGGAACATACAATGAAACAAAAAAAAATTCACATGATACATTATAAATACGTTAGAAATAACAGCAAGAAAGAAAAAAAGATATTTGTGTCCCTATTTTGGGGTTCATTTCACTTAAACATCATCTTATATGGTCATATGTAGATAGGTTTTGGCCTTTTCTGCTTGCCCTACACATATACTAGTTATTGCAAATAAGGGAAACCATGGGACCTATTTTTGGGGGGCCTGGCTTAATTCACTTAATATACTTTTTTCCAAGTCTTTCCATTTCCTAACAAATGGGGCGATGTCATTCTTTCTGATGGAGACATTGAATTCTATATACATATATATATATATATATATATATATATATATATATATATATATA